>NC_058406.1:26898794-26949510 GCF_002201575.2 Neomonachus schauinslandi
TGTAGTATACCCAGATGGAAATCTTGTCTCCTCCCTGAACCCTCCACCCTGAATGGCTCCTGAGGAGGCTCCCAGGAAGCTTTTAAAGCTCGGATGGGGCATAATTTCAAATGCCCTGCACCATAAGAACATAGGAGACAAATCCCTCCACTCACCGTCCCTGCCTCCCCTTCTGAAGGGGGCAAGGAGAAACTGAGGGGGTGTTTTGGAGCTGCTGGGAGAATGAAAGGTAGTGTAGACTCTTTCGCTTCAGTGCACCCAAGTGGCAAATGGCCTCTTCCAAACCTCTCTTCCACCACGAGACCAGAAAGCCAAATCCAAGGTCCCGGAGGCTGTGGGAAATCCTAGAGCCCACAACAGAGGGACGGGGCTAGAGAAGCTGATGGGAAGGAGGACTGAGAGAAGGGAGTGCCTGTTCTGCCCCCTTCCTAGCAGCTGCCTCTGTGGGCTCCATAATCCCCATGCCCTCTCCACCACCGCACCTCTGGCCTCCCACCTCTCCTCCACCCACCCCATTCATCAGTAGGAGGGCGCGGTATCAGCACAGCCTTTCAGGGTCTGACAGGTCCTTTCTGGGTGCCCCCCACATGTAACCACTTAACCCCCGGCACAAAGGGCCTGGCTGAATGGGCTTGGAGCCGGCGGCTCGTGCAGAGGGGGAGGCCTCAATAGGATTTGGGGAGCTGGGTGTATAAACCGCTCTGCTCCAGCAGCCCTCAATGGAGGAGCTGGAGTCGGGGCATGTGCCGAGGGGAGGAGCCCGGCAGCTGCATCCCACCCCTGAACAATGATTTATTCATTCTCCAGGCACGCACAGAGAAAACAGGCCCGAGGGAACGTGGCCCCACAAATCGCCCTTGGCCTCAGCTGATTCCCATGGCAATCCCTGCAGCTCAGAGCGCCCCCTCCCACTCCTAATGTATTGCCTCCAGCCCACCCTCCCTCTTCCTGGCCAGCAAGTAGAGTGCAAGATGACAGTCAGGGAGGCCTTTAGTAGCCTGCAGGTCAGGCAGGCTTGCTCTTTGAATTGTCTCCACCCAGTCTCAACCTCACTCTCTCTGAAATCTTCCTGGTCAGGTTTTTCTCAAACCATTTCACAGCCAGAGAAACTGATGCAGGAAAAAAAAAAAAAAAGGCACATCACTTGACCCATCTCAGGACTGACCCAGGGGGAAGACTGAAAAAGAAGCAGGGTTTGGGGGTTCAGCCTACAGATAAAGGGCATGCAATAAAGGCTTGCTGGGTGAATTAATGGCTGCTAACAAAAGGTATCCTATTTGTTGTCCACACTCTTTTCCCTAGCCCCCATCCTCCAGCCACATCTGGCTCTGATTCCTGGAACAATCTTAGGGAGAACATTGGGGATTAGGGGAGAGAAGGAAGACAGATAAGTAGAGATGCTAAAACCAGTAGATTAAAAAAAAATGTTTGGGTGGGGGCGCCTGACTGAAGGTAGAGCATGCAGCTCTTGATCTTGGGGTCATGAGTTCAAGCCCCATGTTGGGGGGGTAGATTGTACTTAAAATTAAAAAAAAATCTTTAAAAAAATGTTGGGTGGGTAGGTGGTTTCAAGAAGCTAAATTGTGACAAGAATAAATTTGTTTTTGCCTTCTAGCGTCCACACCTCATGTTACCAGAGCCAGATCAAAAAAAAAAAAAAAAACATCATAATAAATAAAACTAAAAATCAATAATGTTAGCAGAACAAGGAGAACCAGATTGAAGTGACCATCCTCAGACTGGCCCCTGGGCCTCCTGGCCTCAAGCTCATAATTACCCTGTCACACAGAAAACAAATCTGTTGTGGGTGTTAAATGTGGAGAGGTGGGAGATCCTGGGCAAAGAGGTTGCCCAGCTCAGGAGGGGGAAGGGAGTTGTAGTAGGAAGACAGATTGGCCTTTGGTGCTGGGGCAGGAGGGGGGTGGAGGGGGTGGTTTGAGACTGACAAAAATTAAAGCCTTGAAAGTTTCAGAAAGTTTTCTTCCATGAGACAGGAGGGTAGACGCATGAAGGGAGGTGATCCTGCCTAATACTGAACAGTAACGGTGGGAAGTCGGAGGGAGAAGTCCCCCAGCCCACTTCGCTGAGCCCAGGAGGGCGGGTTGCTATGCTGCTGCTTCCCTCTGGTGGCCAAAAAAAAAGAGTATCAATACCTCCAGTGCTGGAAACTGCAAAGAAGTCTGTCTCCTTTTCTGTTCTAAAGCCTTGGCCACCAAGACCTGCACATCCCAGGAAGCAGATGCTGAGACAGTTTAGCATGTAGGACACTCATTAAGAAGTGCCCTTGGGGGGGCGCCTGGGTGGCTCAGTCGTTAAGCGTCTGCCTTCGGCTCAGTTCCTGATCCCAGGGTTCTGGGATCAAGCCCCGCGTCGGACTCCCTGCTTGGCCGGAAGCCTGCTTCTCCCTCTCCCACTCCCCCTGCTCATTTTCCCTCTCTCACTGTGTTTCTCTCTCTGTCAAATAAATAAATAAAATCATCTGTGGAAGGTAGGGGACAGGAGCCGAACTGCCATTCAGACCCCTGATAGTGTCAGCCAGCCCCTCAGGGAACTCTGAAGGTTGGATGGCCCTTCAGATTGTCCCCAAATGAGCTGAGATGGCCAGCCCTTTATACTCCTGTCACTGGATGCAGGCCATGCTGGAAAGGGGCATGACCGCAGGCAAGGGGTTCTCTGCTGCAAAGGCAGTCCCCCAAGGGGCTGACCACTGAAAGCTATCTGCAGACAGTGCTCCCAGAAACTGGGCCAACCCAGTCTTCCAGGACAGGGCAGTGCATTCCCGCCTACCCCACACATGCCCCACAGATACTCATTAAACATGTGTTACGTGAGCAGCCAGGTTAGATCATGCCTCAGGCTCCAAGCTCAATGGGGACAGCCTGCAAGTCTGTTATTCAAGCCGCTGATCTTGGGAAATGGTCAAGGGAGCCTTAATGCTCGAACTCACAGATCCATCCATTCAACAAACACTCACTGGGCTTTACTGTGTGCCAGGCCCGGAGGGAGACACTTCACCAATGTTTTTCTTATTTAATCCTCACAACTGTGTGGCCGGTATTAACTTAGATTATTTGCATGAGATCAAGTTATCATGTGGCTTTCGCCGTGCAATGACACTTATAAAAAAATGACACAATGGGACAAGTGCTATTGCTGCTGTCAGAGGTCCTTTGGGCCACAAAGGGGTGTCGGCTCTGTTCTGTGTGTGTGCATGCATGTATGTAGAGACAGGGCTCTCTCTCTCTGCTTTTAGCCAGAATATTTCCTCGATCACAGCCCAGAGTCGTGCCTCCATGGCTTCTGGCTTTAATTCATTTCTACAGAAGCACCGGCTTTAAAAAGTCCTGGTTGTGGGACGCCTGGGTGGCTCAGTCGTTGAGCTTCGGCTCAGGTCATGATCCTAGGGTCCTGGGATCGAGTCCCGCATGGGGCTCCCTGCTCAGCAGGAAGTCTGCTTCTCCCTCTGTCTGCCACTCCCCCTGCTTGTGCAGGCTCTCTCTCTCTCTCTGACAAATAAATATCTTTAAAAATAAATAAATAGGGCGCCTGGGTGGCTCAGTTGGTTAAGCGACTGCCTTCGGCTCAGGTCATGATCCTGGAGTCCCGGGATCGAGTCCCGCATCGGGCTCCCTGCTCGGCGAGGAGCCTGCTTCTCTCTCTGACCCTCCCCCCTCTCATGTACTCTCTCTCATTCTCGCTCTCTCAAATAAATAAATAAAATCTTTAAAAAATAAATAAATAAATAAATAAATAAATAAATAAATAAATAAATAAATAAAAATTCCTGGTTGAAGCTACAGAGCTAGCTCCTTCCCTGGATATTTAAAGGGGAAACCATTCTTCATCCCCAGTGCTCTTTGGCCATCTGATCATTAGAAAATCATGAAAGAGTGAGTTCTACCTCTAATGTCTAACTTCCCTATCTGCATGATCATTTGGGGAGAACCCTGAAGGGCAAGAGGTGGAGGTTTCTGCTCCAAAAACCTCTCTGTATCCTATACTTCTCGCTAACCCAACTTTGTAGGAGGTGATAGAGGAAGCTGTCAGCAGCTGTTCCATTATAGCCCTGACCTGTTCTCATCTTTGGCCAATTAAGTCTCCCAGCCATCCTAGCCACCAACATGAAGATTTTAGTTTTCTCGGGGCGCCTGAGTGGCTCAGTCTTTAAGCGTCTGTCTTCGGCTCAGGTCAGGATCCCAGAGTGCTGGGATCGAGCCTCGCATCGGGCTCTCTGCTCCGTGGGGAGCCTCCTTCTCCCTCTCCCCCTGCTTGTGTTCCCTCTCTCGCTGTGTCTCTCTCTGTCAAATAAATAAATAAAATCTTCAGAAAAAAAAAAGACATTTAAAAAAACTGTAAAAAAAAAGATTTTCGTTTTCTCATTTAGATTCCAATCATAAAGAACTTGAAGGAAAAAGAGGCATGTATGTGTGTTGGGGGGGAAGCCTGGATGTCATGGAGCAATTTCTGGGTCTGACTGCAGAGAGACATAAAGTACTCTCAGTATTCCTCACCCTCCCCCCCCCTCTCTCACACACACACACACACACACACACACACACACACACGCCTTTCCTCCTGGGTGCCCAGAACCTAATTTTTCACGTTTGGAAAACCCAGATGATTTTTGCCTGGGTCCATCTGGTTTTCCAAATAACCTGTCTTTTTGATAAATAACATAAGTTAAATTAGACAAGACAAACAAAGAAAGGGGTGGGCAGTCAGCTTTTTTCCTTCCATCAGCCCCTGAGAGAAAGACAGGGGCTGAAAAACGTACACCATGACTCACTCCCAACCCTGCCCTAGCACTTTCCACCCCTTAGACTTGGTCCTGTGATTCCCCAGCCTGGCCCCTTCATCCCCACAGGCCCCTTCACCCTCACAGGCCTAGCCCACCAGCCATCAAGAATATCAGACTGTGGTGCTTTCTAAAATGAAGGGAAAGAACCCAGGCGTTCAGCCCCAGAGCTTCTTCCAAACACCCTGAGGCTGTAGCTACTTCAAACCCCCTTTTCCCATTATGTATCCCACCACAGGGAACAACTAGATCAATACACTGAAAATGAAAACCTTTAAGGTGAGAGAAGAGAGGACAGAAAGAGGGGATGGGAAGGACGGGGATAGTACAGACAGACGATACAACGACTAGGGGTAGAGATCTGGCACCGGGGTCTCCAAAGGTAAAATCTGAGATGACCCCAGCCGTCCCCAGCCGAGAGTCGTGCCTCCATGGCTTCTGGCTTTAATTCATTTCTACAGAAGCACCGGCTTTAAAAAGTCCTGGTTGTGGGACGCCTGGGTGGCTCAGTCGTTGAGCTTCGGCTCAGGTCGTGATCCCAGGGTCCTGGGATCGAGTCCCGCATGGGGCTCCCTGCTCAGCAGGAAGTCTGCTTCTCCCTCTGTCTGCCACTCCCCCTGCTTGTGCAGGCTCTCTCTCTGTCTCTCTGACAAATAAATATCTTTAAAAATAAATAAATAAAAATTCCTGGTTGAAGCTACAGAGCTAGCTCCTTCCCTGGATATTTAAAGGGGAAACCATTCTTCATCCCCACGCCCCAGCCGTGCTGATTTCCTGAGCTCACTGCGAGAGTCCAGGTACACGGCCAGCGCCCATCCCAGCCACTCCCACAGTCCCAGCACAGAGCCAGCCCATGGGCCATGGGCTGCTGGCTCTGGCAAGGCTTGGCTTCTCCTCCCTACTCAGCCAGACCACAGTGAGCCTGAGCCCCACCCCATCCTCAGCAGCGGGCTAGTGGACATCAGTGTGGCCTCTTACGTGTGCTCCATCATTTCAGATTAATTTGTGCCTCTGATCCCAACCACAGCTCTGTGAGCTAAACCCAGTCATTCCACTCGGGCCTCATTTTCCAGATGAGGAAAGCAGGTCAGAGAACGACTTATTCAAGGTCATGCCACTTGTAAGTTGCCGAACAAGGACTTAAGGCTTTAGCTACCACCTCTACTATCCCACACTAGAAAGCTTCTTTGCAAGCAGTTCAGCTCCAAGCTTCTCCCCATGAGCTCTTCCAGGCTTCAAATCAGTCCTTGCTCAGGAGGTATTTATTGAATGATTCTATGTGCCAGGTACTGTGCTTTTCTTTCTTTTCTTTTCTTCTTTTACATTTTTAAAAAGATTTCATTTTTAAGCGATTTCTATACCTAGTGTTGGGCTCAAACTCACAACCCCGAACCAAGAGTCACACGCTCTATGACTGAGCCACCCAGGCGCCCCTTTCTTTACATTTTTTAACAAAACAGATATGGTCTCTGCTTTTACAAAATTTAGTCTAATGAGGAAGGCAGACCTACACAAACATTAAGGTGGCAAACTGTGATAAAAGGGGGCACCTGGGTGGTTCAGTCGGTTAAGTGCCTGCTTTTGGCTCAGGTCATGATCCCAGAATCCTGGGATCAAGCCCCGCATTGGGCTCCCTGCTCAGCGGGAGTCTGCTTCTCCCTCTCCCTCTGTGCTCTCTCTCTCTCAAGTAAATAAATAAAATCTTTTTAAAAATTGTGATAAAAGATGCAAAAGAAAAGGAAACTAACAGAGGTAAGCTGATTAAGAAAGGGGTGGTACACACAAAAATAGACTCCAAATGGTTGAAAGACCTCAATGTGAGACAGGAGTCCATCAAAATCCTAAAGGAGAACACAGGCAGCAACCTCTTTGACCTCAGCCGAAGCAACTTCTTCCTAGAAACATCGCCAAAGGCAAGGGAGGCAAGGGCAAAAATGAACTATTGGGACTTCATCAAGATAAAAAGCTTTTGCAAAGCAAAGGAAACAGTCAACAAAACCAAAAGACAACCGACAGAATGGGAGAAGATATTTGCAAATCACATATCAGATAAAGGGCTAGTATCCAAAATCTATAAAGAACTCATCAAACTCAACACCCAAAGAACAAAGAATCCAATCAAGAAATGGGCAGAAGACATGAACAGACATTTTTCCAAAGAAGACATCCAAAGGGCCAACAGACACATGAAAAAGTGCTCAATATCACTCGGCATCAGGGAAATCCAAATCAAAACCTCAATGAGATACCACCTCACACCAGTCAGAATGGCTAAAATTAACAAGTCAGGAAATGACAGATGTTGGCGGGGATGCGGAGAAAGGGGAACCCTCCTACACTGTTGGTGGGAATGCAAGCTGGTGCAGCCACTCTGGAAAACTGTATGGAGGTTCCTCAAAAGGTTGAAAATAGAGCTACCATATGATCCAGCAATTGCACTACTGGGTATTTACCCCAAAGATACAAAAGTAGGGATCCGAAGGGGTACGTGCACCCCGATGTTTATAGCAGCAATGTCCACAATAGCCAAACTGTGGAAAGAGCCAAGATGTCCATCAACAGATGAATGGATAAAGAAGATGTGGTATATATATACAATGGAATATTATGCAGCCATCAAAAGGAATGAGATCTTGCCATTTGCAACGACGTGGATGGAACTGGAGGGTATTATGTTGAATGAAATAAGTCAAACAGAGAAAGACATGTATCATATGATCTCACTGATATGAGGAATTCTGAATCTTAGGAAACAAACTGAGGGTTGCTGGAGTGGGGGGTGGGGTGGGAAGGATGGGGTGACTGGGTGATAGACACTGGGGAGGGTATGTACTCTGGTAAGCGCTGTGAATTGTGCAAGACTGTTGAATCTCAGATCTGTACCTCTGAAACAAATAATGCAATATATGTTAAGAAAAAAAAAGAAGAAGAAGAAGGTAGCGGGAGGGGAAGAATGAAGCGGGGGAAATCGGAGGGGTAGACGAACCATGAGAGACGATGGACTCTGAAAAACAAACAGGGTTCTAGAGGGGAGGGGGGTGGGAGGATGGGTTAGCCTGGTGGTGGGTATTGAGGAGGGCACGTTCTGCATGGAGCACTGGGTGTTATGCACAAACAATGAATCATGGAACACTTCATCTAAAACTAATGATGTAATGTATGGGGATTAACATAAGAATAAAAAAAAAAAAAGAAAGGGGTGGTAATGGAAGTTCAATCTAAGCTAACATCTGGAGAATTATACACTAGCCAGACAAAAAAGGAGGGTGGAGAGGAGGCATGCCAGGAAAAGGGAAGAACACTTTGGAAGGCCCTGAGGTTAAGTGTAATGTGGAAGGAGAGTGGACAGGAGGTTGGGAGGCAGAGCTATATAATGGAGGACCTTGTAGGCCATGAGGAGTTTGAAGCTCATTTTGAGTGCAAAGGAAACAATAAAAGGTTTTATTTTTTATTTTTAGAAGGGGGGGAGGGGCAGAGGGCGAAGGAGAGAAACTTTTTTTTTTTTTTTTAAGATTTTATTCATTTGAGGGACGCCTGGGTTTCTCAGTCGTTAGGCGTCTCCCGTTGGTTCAGGTCATGATCCCAGGGTCCTGGGATCGAGCCCCACATCGGGCTCCCTGCTCAGCGGGAAGCCTGCTTCTCCCTCTCCCACTCCCCCTGCTTGTGTTCCCTCTCTCGCTGTGTCTCTCTCCGTCAAATAAATAAATAAAATCTTTAAAAAAATTTTTTTTTAAAGATTTTATTCCTTTCACAGAGAGAGAGCAAGCACAAACGGGGGGAGAGGCAGAGGAAGAGAGAGAAGCAGGCTCCCTACCAAGCAGTGAGCAGACTTGGGACACCATCCCAGGACCCTGGGACCATGACCTGAGAAGAAGGCAGACGCTTAACGACTGAGCCACCCAGGCGCCCAAGACACTGAAAGGTGTTTAATGAGGGAGTGGCATCCTCCAATTTATGTTTATACAAAGGTAACCCTCTGGCTGCTGTGCATAGATTAGATGGAAAGCAAGCAAAAATATTTTAGGAGAGGAGAGATCAGGAGGCTGTCGCAGTCCGCTGGCAGGAAATTATGGAAGCTTGGATTAGGGCACTGGCTATGGAGCTGGGAGACTGCTGAGTCAAGATGCAATGTGGAAGTTGAAATAACAGGTCTCAGAGAGTGTTTGATTACGGAAGTAAGGAAGGAGGTGTGAAGGATGCCCTTACAGAGGTGCCTGGCTGGCTCAGTCAGTGTAGCGGGTGACTCTTGATCTCGGGGTTGTGAGTTCAAGCCCCGCATTGGGCTTAAAATATAAAAGAAATATTTAAAAAATAAAAGAAAATAAAAAGAAAAATATTTTTAAAAAGAGAGAATGGTCATATAAATTAAGTCATGGAGATGTAATATACAGCATGGTGACTGTAGTTAATAATATGGTATCGCATACTACAAAGTTGCCAAGAGAGTAGATCATAAAAGTTCTTATCACAAGAAAAAAAATGCGTAAGTAGCCATGTGTGATCATAGATGTTAATTAACTAGACTTACTGAGGTGATCATTTCACAATATATACAAATATCAAATCCCATTATAATGTACACCTTAAACTAATATATTTTTTGTTACAATTACAACAAAAAGAAAATCCTTTCGACTCAGATTTGAAGGAATGATAAAATGAAATAAAATCTTCATAACTTAAAAAAAAAATTATGCCCTTCAGGTTTCCCGTCTGAACGACTGGGTATATGAGGTACTTTTTTTTTTTTTTTTAAGATTTTATTTATTTATTTGAGAGAGAGAGAATGAGAGACAGAGAGCACGAGAGGGAAGAGGGTCAGAGGGAGAAGCAGACCCCCTGCTGAGCAGGGAGCCCGACGCAGGACTCGATCCCGGACTCCGGGATCATGACCTGAGCCGAAGGCAGTCGCTTAACCAACTGAGCCACCCAGGAGCCCTATATGAGGTACTTTTACTGAAATGAGAAACACTGGAGGAAGGAGCAGGTTTTTAGAAGGAAGGAAGATCGTATTATTTTTTTTTAGAGTAAGCTCTGGGCCCAACATGAAGCTTGAATTCACAACCCCAAAATCAAGAGTCGCTCACTCCAATGACTGCACCAGCCAGGCTCCCCGGGGAATATCACATTTATAAGATGCTTTTTAAGGGGCACCTGGGTGGCTGTCGTTAAGCGTCTGCCTTCGGCTCAGGTCACGATCCCAGGGTCCTGGGATCCAGCCCCGCATCGGGTTCCCTGCTCGGCGGGAAGCCTGCTTCTCCCTCTGCCCCTGCTTGTGTTCCCTCTCTCGCTGTGTCTGTCAAATAAATAAATTAAAAAAAAAAAAAAAAAGATGCTTTTTAAGATCACACATTTGAGATGCTTATGAGACAATGGGCCTTTAAGTTGTCCACAAAACGTGATACAGTTGTGACAGGAGTGATTTCTCAGACTTGCTGCGTAGCACTTGACATAATGCATTCACGTTCGTTTTCCAACGTAAGCCTCACAACTCTGAGACAGGCATGAATGACGATCCTCATCTTATAGCTCTCGATGGAGGCTCTGAAAGGTGTGGTATTATTCATTCAACCTTTACTAGGCAACACTACATTCCAGGCCGCATGTCATGGAGTGAGAAGGGCATTTGGCTGGCTCAGTCCGTAGAGCGAGCAACTCCTGATCTCGGGGTTGTGAGTTCGAGCCCCACAGTGGGTGTAGAGATTACTTAAAAATAAAATCCCTATGAATAAAAGAAAAAAAGAGAAGAATACAAGGTAGAAGATAGAACACTGTCTCAAGTATGATGTGATCAGATACTATGACACTCCTCCCTATCGTTAGGTGAACAAGTCAAGACAGGAAGCCCCATGAGTCATTAAACAAGTAGAGGACATAAAGACCAAAAACGTCCAGTCTGAACCATTAGAAATTCTCGAAGGGCACAGTTTGTGGAGAAGCAGTTGAGATGAGGGATTGCAAGGGAGCTGAGCAGCTTGTCCCCATGGTGCTTTAGTGAACAGAACCTGGCGCTTTATGCAAGAGGCCCTAAGTCTGTAGTTTGTACAACTGTGGACTGAATTAACGAGATCAGAGACCTGTTCGCATGAAGTAAAACCATGTGTCCCTACCCCACGGTGCGGAACCAGGTGACAGGGCTGACACTGAGCATATCTCTCTCACAGATGCACAGGCTCTTACCCCTCCAGGGAGGAGTTCCAAGCTAGTGGAGCGGAGTCCCGGCACAAGCTGCAGCAGCCGGCCCTGGGGCCTGTTTCATTAAAACATCGCTGAAGCTCATGGCTCAATGTTTGGGGCAGAGGCATCTGGGTCAGGAGGCAACTCTCCACTGCAATCCTGTTAGCCAGGTCGAGGCTTAGGTTGCCCTGTGACAGCTATGCCCACATGGGGAAAAAGTGACCCAGAGCTGAAGACCCAACTTCACTTTCTCCAGAGTGCTTTCTTTCCAGAGCCTAGGACAGAAAACATTGGCTCCCTGGATATCTTTCACACTGCTTTTCTTATCCTCAGTGGTCAATGCCAACCCTCTTCTTCTGTCCCCCCAAAAAGGGCCTGGGAAAGCAAAAGGAGAAAAATATCTCGCCCTCCTTCCCAGCTCTCTTCTGCATGGCAAAGGCTGCCTGTCTAGGGCCCTGTTTAGAGGGCTCAGAGGGAGGGGCATTAGCCCTTACCGTGGACCCAAGGCTGCAAATCAAAGAGCTATAACCACAGACACCATTTATGTAAACTTTCCTCACCTGCACTGAATCCAAACCACATGGGGAGTTAATGTGATTCACCGGAGTGGAGAGGCCAGGGAGGGACAACTGTAGCAGCCTTTCTCTCTAGACCCAGGGGGGCTTCCTTAGGAGACAGGTCGCCTGAAAACAATGCTCCTGAACATTAGACAGGTACTGACCTAAGAATGAGGACCCAATCTGGACAGCAAACCCTGCCTTCAGGCACTGAGATTTATTGAAACACTACATACATATTAAAACATCTTTATATACATTTTCCCCATTACAAGATTACAAATATACAAATTCAAAGTCAGCATCTTGTGTATTAGAAGCAACTGTAGAAAACCTACACCCTAACTCCAGCAATTAAATTGGTGTTCCCCATCTGCCCATCACAAACTGGCACAATTCATCCAATTTGTCAAGTCCAGTTCCTGACAGTGAAACCACAGTATTCACATGGTGTTTTTCCAAAGCAGCAGTGACACTCAGTTCTGGGGGGTGGGGGGGAGAATCTGTCTAGAATTCTGAGAGCCTCATGATTGTTCAGGGAAAATTGGGAGTGGGGGGGCAATTCTCTTCAACAATATTTTGATTATAAACTCGATAGTGGTCTTCTCTCTAAATAAGCAATGAACTGTTGTCCTCTGGTCAGGGCAATGTAATAAATCCAGTTGAATGCAATAAATAATGGTTATATGTCTTTTTGTCAGGATGAGAAGGGAGGTCCTTGAGCAACTTTGTTTCACATTGAGAATTTAATCCCAGGAGAGAGCTCTCTCTGCCCCATCGGATACATAATGTTGAAGACATCGGGTGTATATAACCCTTAATCTTCATCCTCGTAGTCCAGAAAATTAGGGCAAACATCTTTCTGACTTGGGTACTGATTTGAGTCCTTACTATAGGGGAAGCAAATGTTAATCGGCAAGTTGAGGCTGCCTCGGGAAGAGGAATACAGGAAAATGGAAGGGGCGAGACAAATATAACGGCCCATCTGTTGGTTCCAAGGTCCTCCAAGAAGGCTCTTTCACTGAGTCCAGGTCACTGTGGGGCACATCTTAGGGTGTGAAGGATTCCTACTGGTATCGACATCGGCATTCCCTGTTTTCTGGAATTTTCCGTAATGCCACACTTTTTCATCCTCCTCCTCCAGCCACCCCTTTCACAAAGAGCTATCAAACCAGGAGGCTGCTAGGATAAAATGTCAAATGTATAATGGAGGAAGTGAGCCTTCACCCAAGCATCCATGAATTAATGTAAACACTGCAGAATTAAGATTAGTGGCCAACCCAGGAAATAATACTAGGAAAGGAAAAAGACGTCCAGAGCGATGCAGTGGAAAGAACTGAAATCTCTGTCCATAATCTTAATGCACTGATTATAAAGGGGAGCAGAGGGGAGGTCATCCATGTGAGCATCAGTTCCAATCTTCAACGCCAGAAACTTCTCAAAGCAGTCTCAACATAAGTGCCAGCACCCTTGATGATATTAGCTTTCCAAGTATCTGAAGATGCTTTGCTTCAATCCTGAAGTGCTATCATCTGTTTTGAGGCGCTTGGGTGAAGGGGATGTCATTAAAGATGGAGCCCTTCTCCTTACCTAGAGAGCAGAGAAAGAGTCAGGACCAGCTCAAGACCCTCATACAAGTACTTACCTTCCATTAGCTCTTAAGAACACATAGTTAAATCATGGATATTTAGGAAAAAGAGAAATATAATCTTTCCAGGAAACTTTCAAAGCTGATTACCTACTGGAGGTACTTCATTGGGGAGTGCAAGATTAACACGCCAGCATAAGCCTTTAAGCCAGAAATATCTATATTTTTTATTTAAAAATCAATCAATCTTGCCCTGGAGAGCCACCAAATCAGTTCTCAAATTCCCTACCTGAGGCTTAGATGATTCCTTCGCTGCCTCAGTCTTAACAGGAGAAAGTGTATGGAAGACAAAGTTTCTTAAATTTCGGGGTGCACTGGGGTTCAGGTCAGAGAGGGCAGCCAGTTTCTGAAGCACAGCTTTGGGCTGGTTTAGCAGTGAGCCTGTCTTCAGCTGAAGAGAGAAGAGTCGGTTGGCATCAGATCCCAAGTGCCAAGGGAAGAATGAGAAGTCAGTCCCACCCTGCCTCCCCAGGTCTTGAGGGGACATATTCCTACCCCACTCAAGTAAAAAAGAAAGAGCAGAATCTTTTGACATCTACTTTCATTTCCTGCAGCCACCTCCCTCCGCTAATGACAGAGTACTCCCTTAGCCTGACCTGGGCCTATAGAACCTTGCAGATCATGACATCCGCCTAACCAAGTCCCCAACCAACCTGGTGGGCACTTTCCGGCCTGATGGCTTCAAAAGGATTTCTGAGTAAAGACTTTGGTTCTTGAATAACCACAGCATGACTGGCTGAAAAGACAAGACAGAAAGGCTTATTCTGGGCAAAGCTGGGTAGAATTACCTTTAAATCTAAACAAGCTAAGAAGCCTGTAACTAAACGAATAAACTAAAGCTTAAAAACTCGGATTATTTTATAATGGTGACTTGAAACTATAGTAAGGAGCGGCAGGAAGACAGACGACCAACTTGAACGTTGACAAATAGTTAACAGTAATAAGCAAAAACAAGCATGGTAAGAGTACAGAATAGTGTTTAAGAGCCTCATTCTGGAATTAGATATATCTAGGTTCAAAGTCTAGCTCTGACACAATCCTGGGCAACTAAATAAAGAAGCCAGAATTCCTACTCTGAGCTGCGTTAAAAGATAAAGTCAAACCAGCTACCTATACTCACAAGTACAATGTCCACTGCCCAATAGTCTAAGATCCAAAAACACTGTCATTTCCCATCTTGGAGGACCCTCTTTAAGACAATGTTAGACACAGGACCATGCCTAAGCCGCAACAGTCCCTAAGGCTGCAGTCGCTTCCAAGGCTCCAGCACGAACGGTCCAGGGGGCTGGACCCAAAGGAGGGCCAAGAGCTCACCATTTTTCTGTAGTGCTTTGGCTGTAACTTTCTTGGCTAGCATCATAAACTGACTGTCTTCCCCAATGTCGTCTTCTTCAGCTGCAATTTTCCCCTGCTGTGCCTGAAAATAAAAATCAATATTAACGGAAGTCTACCGCGTCCCCAAATGGCATAGCCTGGATTGTGAAGCTAAGGTACCGGGGATATCATTTGCTTTCTTTTTTGCAACCTTTGTTGCTATAGGCAAAAAAATTGATATTGGACAAACAAATACAAATTGAACTGCTCATGATCATCTTCTCAAAGCACAAAAGAAAATTCAAGGATTAAAAGGGACAGCAATAAGTTGCCCAAGATTTTGAAACTAGCCTGACCAGTGAGGTGAGTGGGTCCTCTCCTCCTCATAAACTAGGGACAGAACAGAGGACGTTCTTACAGACTTCCTACCTGGTCCCGAAGCCACTGCTCTCGTTCAATTCGCTCCTTCCTCCAAAGGGCTTCTGTCTCATCAAGCTGCTCTTCGATCTGATCATCATCAGAGTCTCTGTGGAACAAGTCCATCTGGGAAGCATCATCTAAAGCAAAGAGTCAAGGCTATCAGCATTCCGCAGTCTCCTGGGAGAAGGTGCCCGGACAGACACACAGAACTCATCGCTCATCATACACCGACACAAGCTTTCCCCACTAACACAAAGTCACGGTTACGGCCAGGTCCTCCTCAACAGCCTGCTGCGGTTTTGATTTCCACTTGCTGTCTTAAACTGGACAAACACGGATGCCGTACCATTTTGTTTCCGAAAGCAATGACCAAGATACCTATGTTTTTCCATCGGAATTTCCTCATTCGGCCAGGACCGTCACTGTGCAGATCCCCATCAGCGAGGTACCTCTCTTGGTATAAACGTAGCTCTCGCTTATCATCATCCAACATCGTTTTCCTGCGGGGAAAGTACAGCATTCAAAACCGGGACCACTCTGGCTGGTCGTAGAAACACCCCATTATGCAGAAGGGGCCTGTTGGGATACTGACATGTGTATTTTCTTGATTTGATTCTGCAGCTCCTCGTCAGAAGGAAGTACTTCATCAATTTCGTCCTGTTCATATTCGTCAAGCTCTTCCCCATCATACTCATCTTCACTTCCCACATCACTCCCCGACACCTCTGCCTCATCCTCCAGGTATTTCTTCAATCTCCTAGAAAAGAATTGTAAAGATTAGAAATGCAACAATGAATACAAACATACACAGACTATGGATGCAGTGAGAAAAGCAGAACATAGAGCCACTTAAATTTTAATAATATATTTTGAAGATACTTAAAGTCTATCATTTAATACACACTGTATGCCAATAACTGTCCTTTCCAGGCATTGTGGCATTATCTCAGGGGGGAAGACTATTATTCCCTTCAATTTACAGTTGAATGAAATGAGTAAGAGTAAATAGAGATGAAAGAGAGTAAATAAATTACCCAAAGTCACACAACTAGGAGGTAGCAGAGCCTAGATTCTTTAAAGCCAGAATCCCAATCTCCTCTATACATTTGGGACATACCTGCTGGCAGGTTCAGATTATTCTGTTCTGTATTTAAGCTCACCAGTGTTGGGAGACAGATTAGAGATGGTATGGTATAAAGACATAATAGATTGGGATCCCTTACAGCCACCAGATCTCGACCCCTAAGTTAGAGGCATGACTGAGGCTCAGAGTTACTGATAAGTAAAACCACTACTAGTTTTTGTGACCTCAGTTCCTACTGGGAACAAATCTGCTGTCACTTTGGGCTCAAAGTCCTGTCATCTCTGGTCATGAGTGGTAGAAGTTTGATGGCTATCTGAAGGCTGATTTTTACCAAAGACTTATGTTATTTTTTTTAAAGATTTTATTTATTTATTTGACAGAGAGAGAGAGAGAGATCTCACAAGCAGGGGGAGCCGGAGACGGAGAAGCAGGCTCCCTGCTGAGCAGGAAACAGATGCGGGGCTCGATCCCAGGACCCTGGGATCATGACCTGAGCTGAAGGCAGACACTTAACTGACTGAGCCACCTCAGCACCCCAGACTTACGTTATTCTTTTAAAGCTGAGTTCCTCTAAATTCTAGGGTTCCTGAGGAATTCCTTCGGAGGGCTACTAGCCACTGAGTTCTCTAATCGTCCCATTAGCCCCTTTGGAGCAGTTCAACTTTTAGCTGTCATTCTTTCTAAGATTTCATTTGGACAAAAGACTTTGCAGTTAAATAAGGTTTAAGAACCACTTCTTTAGAAAAATCTATAGATGACCCAAAGCTGTAGGAGATAGTTAATCTGAAAAATGACAAATTAGAACCCTAAACTTGATCTTAATAGAATGGAATGATGGGCTAGAGACAATAATATAAAGCTAGTAGGGATCAATATGATATCCAAATGTTAATTCCGAAAGTCATCCGCGTAAAATATAATATTGAATACCTATTAAAATGGTATTTATAAAACTTTTAACATCACAGGAAAATGCTTATGGATATCCTAAGTGAGAAAAAGCAAGATGCAAAAGTGTACATACAAAAAAAACCAAACAAACCTGCACAGATCTCAACTATATGAAAATATATGCATAAAAATGGTTATGGAGCAATCTACCATCCACACATTCATTAAATACTTGGATGGTGAACACAGATGATTTTTATTTGTAGCTTTCTGTCTTCTTTTAAATATTCTAAAATAAATGGTTTACTTTCATGAGCAGAAAAACGAAACGTTAAAAAAAAAATGAACGGGAGGTCATATGCCCAACACTAGGATGAGGAAAACCTGAAATGACAGTAAAAGACCCTACTCCTAGACAAGGAATTTTTGTTGTCTACTAAATCCTCAGGATCTATAGTGACTTAGCTCTTATGATCTTTGGTTACTTTACAAGTAGTGTGCGTCCAGATCATGGTTGTACCGCTACCCACAGCGGGAGTCAGACCACACCTGAGGATAAAGAGAGTATCTAGGACGTGAGGAGTCAGGAAGCAACATCATGTGAGAAACAGCTGAAGGAACTAGAGATATTTAGTATAGAACTCACTTAAGGGAGTACATAACCATCTTTGAAGACTCAAGAGATATCATGTGAATGGGGTTTATTTAATCTGTGTTGATCAGGTCTGTTAACAGCAACAGACCCAGCAGACTTAGGTAAACGGTACCAAGCTACAACTCAACCGTTAGGAGAACTTTCTCTAGCAATGGAAGGAATGGACATAACACCTACATTTGCCTTTTCAACCTCTCAGACTGCTTCAGGACCTCTTCCTCATCATCATCTTCATGGTCTTCCAGGGCCAGATCTTCATTAGCAGAGTTACTGTGTTCATCCTGAAAAATCAGAGTATCACACATAAGAGTTAAGCAGAATAGAACATGTCCTCAACTAAAACAGGAATAAACTTCTGCCCAAACATCTCATTCTAGGAAATGGCTTCGGATGACATGCCAAACTTAGAATTCTCAACAACTCAGACTAGGAAAAAGACAGACAGCAGCAGCAACACCTGGAGTTCAGTTAGGATTACTCTGTTCCCTTCAAACTCACCTCATCACTATCAAACTCATTATCATTTGGGATAAGCCGAAAGTCTCCAAATTCCTCCTCTTCACCTTCTTCTTCCCTAAAGTGCAAATCAAGAAACCAATAAATAGGTTGTTGAAAGCAAACTACAAGGATTCAGCCAACTTAGGAATTGAAAATATTTTATTGGCACCAACAATCTCTTTAAGAAACAGGAAACAAGATACCTTGCCTTTAAAAAAAAATTTGTGATAAAATACACATAACATAAGGCACCGCATCTCAGCTGGCCCGCCCAAGACACCCTGAGCGCCAACCCTATTCCCCCTCGCGGTCCCATTTCTGATCCAACAAGATGAAAGAAACTATCATGAACCAGGAGAAACTCGCCAAACTGCAAGCACAAGTGCGCATTGGTGGGAAAGGAACTGCTCATCCAAAGAAGGTGGTTCATAGAACGGCTACAGCAGATGATAAAAAACTTCAGTTCTCCTTAAAGAAGTTAGGGGTAAACAGTATCTCTGGTATTGAAGAAGTGACTATGTTCACAAACCAAGGAACAGTGATGCACTCTAACAACCCCAAAGTTCAGGCGTCGCTAGCAGCGAACTTTCACCATCACAGGCCAGGCTGAGACAAAGCAGCTGACAGAAATGCTACCCAGGATCTTAAACCAACTTGGTGCAGACAGTCTGACTAGTTGAAGAAGACTGGCTGAAGCTCTGCCCACACAATCTGTGGCTGGAAAAGCACTACTTGCTATCGGAGAGGAGGAGGAGGATGATGAAGTTCCAGATCTTGTGGAGAATTTTGATGAAGCTTCCAAGAATGAAGCAAACTGAATGGAGTCAACTTCTAAAGAAGCTGAAGTTACTGGGAGCTGCTATTTTATATGACTGCTTTTCAAAATTTTGTTCATGGATCTGATAAAATCTAGAGCTCTAATATTTTTAAGCCCAAGCCCCTTGGACACTGCAGCTCTTTTCAGGTTTTGCTTATACACAATTCATTCTCTGCAGCTAATTAAGCTGAAGAAGCCTGGGAATAAAGTTTGAAACAAGGTAATAAAGTTCTTTGCCTAGGAAACAAACAAACAAAATACACATAACATAAGCACAATGCCCAGCGCAGAGCCCGAAGCAGGATTTGATCTCAAGACCCTAAGACCATGACCTGAGCCGAAATCAAGAGTCAGACGCTTAACTGACTGAGTCACCCAAGTGCCCCAAAACTCTGTATCCTTTAAACAACAGTTCCCCACTCTTCCCTCCCCTCAGATCCTGGCAACTACCCTTCTACTTTCTGTCTCTATGAATTTGACTACTCTCAGTACCTCATCTAAGTGGAATCCTACAGTATTTGTGTTTTGGGACTGGCTTATTTCACCTAGCATAATGTCCTCAAGGTTCATTCATGTTGTCACATGTGTCAGAATTTCCTTCCTTTTTAAGGATGACTAATCCATTTTGTGTGTGTGTGTGTGTGTGTCTACCACATTTTGTTTCTCCACTTGGGATGCTTCCCTTTTTTTTTATTTTTTTATTTTTTTTATTTTTTTAAAGATTTTATTTATTTGACAGAGAGAGACATAGCGAGAGAGGGAACACAAGCAGGGGGAGTGGGAGAGGGAGAAGCAGGCTTCCCGCTGAGCAGGGAGCCCGATGTGGGGCTCGATCCCAGAACCCTGGGATCATGACCTGAGCCGAAGGCAGACGCTTAACAACTGAGCCACCCAGGCGCCCCGCTTCCATTTTTTTTTAAAAGATTTTATTTCTTTATTTCACAGAGAGGCACAGCGAGAGGGAACACAAGCAGGGGGAGTGGGAGAGGGAGAAGCAGGCCTCCCGCTGAGCAGGGAGCCCAATGCGGGGCTCAATCCCAGGACCCCGGGACCATGACCTGAGCCGAAGGCAGACGCTTAACGACTGAGCCACCCAGGCGCCCCGGGATGCTTCCACTTTTTGATCATTATGAATAATGCTACGATGAACATAGGTATACAAATATCTGAGACCCTGTTTTCACTTCTTTTGTGAATATACTTGAAAGTGGAATTGCTGGATCATATTCTATTTTTAATTTTTTGAGACACTGCCATTCTGATTTCCACAGAAGCTTCAACAGTTTACATTCCCACCAGCAGTGGATAAGGGTTCCAATTTCTCCATATCCTCACAAACACTTGTTATTTTGTGGGGTTTTTTTTTTTAAATAGTAGCCATCCTAATGGGTGTGAGGTAGTATCTTATTGTGGTTTTGATTTGCATTTCTCTAATCATTAGTGTTGAACACTTTCACGTGCTTATTCTTGCCTTTTTATTCTTTTTTTTTTTAAGATTTTATTTATTTTTGACAGAGAGAGAATGTACAAGCAGGGGAAGCAGCAGGCAGAGGGAGAGGAAGAAGCAGGCTTCCCGCGGAGCAGGGAGCCTGATGCAGGGCTTGATCCCAGGACCTCGGGACCATGACCTGAACTGAAGGCAGATGCCTAACGACTGATCCACCCAGGCGCCCCTTGCCTTTTTATTCTTAATAATTATGAACATTTATTAAGCACCAAGAGTATACTGCAATGGTTGCTATGTAAAAACACAATTAACAACATAGTGTCCCTGCCATCGAGTTTACAATCTAAAATGAAATACAACAAGAATGCTGTAAGCCTACCTCAAAATTTCCTTAACTTAGAAAGTGGCTATTTTGGGCGCCTGGGTGGCTCAGTTGGTTAAGCGACTACCTTCGGCTCAGGTCATGATCCTGGAGTCCTGGGATCGAGTCCCGCATCGGGCTCTCTGCTCAGCAAGGGGTCTGCTTCTCCCTCTGACCCTCTTCCCTCTCGTGCTCTCTGTCTCTCATTCTCTCTCTCTCAAATAAATAAATAAAATCTTTAAAAAAAAAAAAAGTGGCTATTTTGGCAAGTAAATGAGGCAAAATGGCCTATCATTTTAGGTACAATGTTAATAGGCTTTGAACATGATCCAAAGAATGTTTTACTTGTACCCAAACATTTCCCCCAATTACAGTAGGCTTGGTAAGAAAAAGAGCACTTAGAAATTGGGTAAGAACAATGAATTATTTCAAATTGCCTTGTCGGACTTTAAACAGAGAAATGCTTACTAGCCTGAGTTTTTCCACAGCTAGGGAAAACCCCATGACAAATATCATGAACTCAATCAAGCCTATCTTCTATTCCACTTGCAACTTTTCGACTTCCTCCTCCTTTCCCACAGGTAAGGGCCCCAGTGACGCCCCTAGCAGGGAAGAAAGTACTGTATCTAGACAAAATATCCTAAAGTTGTAGAGGGTTACCAAATTGAACTTCCAGGAAATATTAATTCCTATTTTAAAAGAGGAGTGAGCAAAGACAGCAGTGCACATTGGCTGCAGGAGAGGCCTGGGTATGTAAGATATGTAAACAAAGCAGCTGAGCTCAGTTCATGCATCTTCAAAGTGATTAAGAATATGGGTAAATAGTTGCTTTTCTGTCCCTTATTTCTGGTGTAGGGGGATTTGACAATTTAGCATCAAGATCCCAAATTGCAAAGCCTGTACTTTTGCCTATATCCATAGTATAATATTTAATAAATACTTCCAAAGTTTTCCTTGCTGGTCACATATTAGTTGACAAAGGCACACTGAAGGGATTTTGATTCTTACTGTCAAATGCAAAGACTGTTTTAAACATCTGAGTACATATAGTCTTAAACTATATATTGATTATTTTCTTTTTTTTATTTAAAAGATTTTATTTATTTATTTGGGTCAGAGAGAGAGAGAGAGAGCAAGAGCACAAGCAGGGGGAGCGGCAGGCAGAGGGAGAAGCAGACTCCCCGCGGAGCAGGGAGCCTGATGCGGGGCTCGATCCCACCTGGGATCATGACCTGAGCTGAAGGCAGATGCTTAACCAACTGAGCCACCCAGGTGTCCCTATACTGATTATTTTCAATCACTGATAATTCTTTGAATTTTTAGTGTTCTCTAAAAGAACACTAAATAGTAATTGGTTATAAGTTATCTGAAAAATGAAATAGAATTTAATTTACTCTGTAAAGTGCATGCACAAACTTTTAAAAAAATACACGCATACAAATATTTTAATTTGCCTTTTTTAAATTATTTTTTTAAATTTTTTTATTTTTTAAAGATTTTATTTATTTATTTGAGAGAGAGAGAATGACAGACAGAGAGCAGGAGAGGGGGGAGGGTCAGAGGGAGAAGCAGACTCCCTGCTGAGCAGGGAGCCCGATGCGGGACTTGATCCCGGGACTCCAGGATCATGACCTGAGCCGAAGGCAGTCGCTTAACCAACTGAGCCACCCAGGCGCCCTTGCCTTTTTTTTTTTTAAGAGAAATGTTGTGTTTAATGGTAAAGCTTAGCACACTTTTAACACCAGCCATGGCCTGAAGTCGAAGCAGCAGGGACAGGTAGGCAACCCCCGCGGAGTCTCACATGGTGAAGAGAATGAGGAAGGCGACCATCCCACAGAAGAGCCCTCTGTCCTCAGACAGGGGAAAGCCCAGAACGGCACAGGAGAAGAGCTGCTGCTTGACAGACGGGTTCCTGGCACAGCCAATGATGAAGCTGCAAACACTGGCTTCCAGAGCCAGCCCCTGAACCAGCCACACTAACTGTGGTAGCCCCAGCACCAATAATCGTGGCTGCTGGAGTGCCTGGGTGGCTTGGTCAGTTAAGCGTCTGCCTTTGGCTCAGGTCATGATCTCAGAGTCCTGTGATCGAGCCGCGTATCGGGCTCCCTGCTCATCGGGGAGCCTGCTTCTCCCTCTCCCCCACCTCCCCGCTTATTCTCTCTCTTTCAAATAAATAAATAAAAATCCTTTAAACAAACAAATAAACATGGCTGCCACGGCAACATCCCAGGAGAGAACACTGGTCTGGAACTCCGTCAGGCCCCCTGGAGCAGGGAGCTGCTGTAGGAGGGCTGCTTAGATGGGATCCTGGCCTACTCAAGGAGGCAGACACAGGCCTGACTGGAGCCTTGGTACAGCAGCGGATCAGAGCCAGAGGAATGAGCAGTGCCTGGTGCTCTGCACTGTCTGCCTCCCAGCTTTAGCTCTAGGTCTCTATTCTTGCCATTTTTGTTTTGTTTTGTTTTAAAGATTTTATTTATTTATTTGAGAGAGAGAGAAAAAGCACGAATGGGGGGAGGGGCAAAGGGAGAGAAAGAGGCAGACTCCATGCTGAGCATGGAGCCCAACTCGGGGCCTGACACGGGGCTCAATCCCAGGACCCTGAGATCATGACCTGAGCCCAAGTCAGACGTTTAATCGACTGAGTCACCCAGGCGCTCCATATTCTTGCTTGCTTTCTTTAACCCTGTTCTCCACCAACCAAAGGAAAGCACTGTAATTTCCTTACTTTGCAAACGAGACTCAAACGTACCGCAAGACTCTCAGACAGGATAGGAAGCCCCTAAGATGGTTCCTTATTGCTGACCTCAGGATTTTATCAGAAGACTGGGCCTTCCTACGTTCCCTCCAATCACTGAGACTCACCTGTCTGTGGGGAAAGAACCTGAGCAAAGAGCAAGTGCTTCTTCCATCGGATCCCCCAAGCTGCTCTCCTTCTCCTGCTTATTTAACTCTGATGGAGTCAGAGTAGAGGCATCTATATTACAACAAAGAAAAAGATTTGTCACCAAGAAATAACAGCTTTGTCCTCTTTCCCCAGCTCAATACAGTTCTAAGGTAAGCTTGCCAAAAAGATCCATTCATTCAACAAATCCTTATTTGGTGCTTACTATGTGCCAGGCACAAGGGATACGGTAGTGAACAAAACAAAAATTCCAGCTCACATAGAGCTGACATTCTAGCATCGGGGAGAATGGAACACGCAAGTGGAAACAAGTAGGCATTTATATGAAATTAACTATACTCTAACACTCTTCTAAGCTTTGCACGCATATTAACCATAAATGAGAAATCGCATGGCAAAAGCTGAAGCTTAAGTTGACATTTTACCACCTTAAGAAAGTAAGGGCTCCAAATGTCAGGAAGCTAAGAATTCAGCCTATACATAAGAATCCAGCACAGCCCTGTTTTCTGTGAACTTTTCACCCAAGGGTAACAGGCTTCTTTTCAAAGACACTGACTTAAGATATTTGGCTGTGGTGAGCCTGATTTTCTCTGTTGGCTATTTACCTTGAGAAGTGAATTTTCCTGAACAAAGATTCAGAAGTTCCTCCAGGTTCTCTTTCTTGTCATTCTTCCTGGGCTGAGTTTTTTCAGTTTGAGATGTGAACTTTCCGGTACACAGATCCAATAGTTCATCCATGTTAGCGTCCATGGCATTCTCATCCATACTGGCCAATGGCAAGCCAGGCTGCAAAGCCTGGTACTGATTCCTGTGATTTCTAACATTTAAGAACCTACAAACACAATGAAGAATATAAGAAATTCTCTAGGGGAAAAAACAAAGTAGTAGGTAAAAAAATCTAAAGAGGATTTTTTTTTTAAGAAGGGGGGAGGGGCAGAGGGAGAGAGAAAGAGTCTTAGGCAGGCTCCATGCCCAGCCTGGAGCCCAAGGCAGGGCTTGATCTCACAACCCTGAGATCATGACCTGAGCTGAAATCAAGAGTAGGACGTTTAACCGACTGAGCCACCCAGGCGCCCCATGGGGAAAAAAAATTGGATGTTTCTAAAACCTAACTTAAAAGCTGAATCCCAGGGGTGCCTGGGTGGCTCAGTTGGTTAAGCATCTGCCTTCGGCTCAGGTTATGATCTCGGGGTCCTGGGATCGAGCCACATGTAGGGCTCCTTGCTTGGCAGGGAGTCTGCTTCTCCCCCTCTCTATGCCCCTCCCCATCGCTCATATTCTCTCTCTCAAATAAATAAATAAAATCTTAAAAAAAAAAAAAATGCTGAATTCCAAACCAAAAGACTGTAGCCTTGTGATAATCTAAAGAGGGAGGGAGTTTAATAAAAGAATAAATGCTATTTGAAAGGTAAAGGGGTAAAGGATAATTTTTGGTTCCAATGCCAGAGTAGAACTTGGTGTTATGTCCACGTAATGTGCCACGGATCTGTAAAGCAGAGATCGAAGGATCAGAATGTCAGCAAGGACTATTTACGTTTTATTTTCTGGAGGGCCTTTGTTCAAACTTGCAGAATGTAATACTAATGGTCTGTACACCTTCTCTTTCTCAGAAGAGAAAGCACAGATGGAGCGACAGAAGCTCACTTTATTTTTAAACAAATTAAGCAGTACCCAGCACCATCCCACCCACAGAAACATAAAACTACCTACCCATCTGCATCCAACAGTTGGCTCTGAGTGTCATCTTCTAAACAAAACTGGAAGTCTCCGGCTCCTAGGAAAAGTGTCTTAGGCTCTGGGGAGGCGTTATACAGATCCTGGGAATCCTCGATGGGAAGTGAAGGCTCAGACAGCTTTCCTGAACTCTGGCACCAAAACAAAACCAAACAAAAACAAAACATTTTATAATTGTCATTCACTGTCATGACAACAACAGAAGTTGCTATTTGCAGGATTTTATCTACTCTCAGGCAATTGCAATTGAGGAGGACAATGCATAGCCAAGAGAGGAATAAAGAAAAACATCTTCAGGAAAGTAAGAACACTGGATGAGGCTTGTTTTTAATACACAAAGGGGGTGGTTTCTTTAAAGTGAACATACATAATGTGGTGGGAGTTGGTTGGCTTGGACACACTTAATTTAGCAGTGTGGGAAGTAAAAGGGGGAGGAGATTAGAAAACAATTACCATCTTACCTTAGAAGCTGAGCTGACCAAACTGGCTCGAAATAGCCCAGGGGAAGGAGATCTGAATCCTCCTGCTGTAGGGAAAAAACTGGTCCCACGGCCTGTCTGTCTATTGCAAGGCTGATAGGATGGAATCATGGAGCCAATCAGCTCAAAGCTGCTATTGTGGCTGCTCTCCTTTGTTAGCAATGAGCATGAATCATCTTCATCTAAGGAAAGAGAAATAACTTCTAAGTACATGATTCCAGAAATAAGGTGGATCTGTTTAGGACAAAGAATTGAGAATGAAACTGTCAGGTAACATTCATAGGCAAACCTCTCAAGTTATATGTTCTAAAACATGAAGTCGAAGGTAAATTATAGTACTAACTAACATTATACCATCGAGGTTTATCACTGAGCTAAGTGACACCTGAAAGTTCCCATCTTTCTCTCACCCTGCCTAACACCTATGATCACTCTCCCCATTATCCACTCACGTATACATCTTCCTTTCATCTACATATGACAGAAATGTTTCACGGTTCACTTAATCAACACACACTACTAAGGACCTATTATATGTCCATGGTCAACTGTAAGGAAACTGAATGTAAGTTTTCAAAAACAGAACCAAGAAAAATCTTCTAATTCATAAATTCCTTTCAGAAGAATTTTCTAACTCATAAATTCCTTTCATTGCTACAGGGGAGACTGAGAAAAGTCTACTAGAGTTCAAAAAAATGGAATCTTGGGGCGCCTGGGTGGCTCAGTTGGTTGAGCGACTGCCTTCGGCTCAGGTCATGGTCCCGGGGTCCTGGGATCGAGTCCCGCATCGGGCTCCCTGCTCTGCGGGAAGCCTGCTTCTCCCTCTCCCACTCCCCCTGCTTGTGTTCCCTCTCTCGCTGTGTCTCTCTCTGTCAAATAAATAAATAAAATCTTAAAAAAAAAAAAAAAAATGGAATCTTACGGAATTGTAGTCCTGAAGTACCAAAGTTAGAGGAGCTAAGAAAAGTTCTGTGTAGGAGTTACTACTTACCCAGTTTGCTAGACCTTTTGCCTGAGATTTCATCTGTTTCTGATTTTTCTTCACTAGGAAAGTAACTACAAAACAAGAAGGTAAGTTGTTTTATCTGGTTCTGCTTTTTTTTTTAAGACTTATTTTTTTGAGAGAGAGAGTGTGTGAACACACACGAATGAGGGGAGGGGCAGAGGGAGAAGAAGAGGGAAAGAATCCCAAGCAGACTCCCCGCTGAGCCTGGAGCCAGACACAGGGCTCCATCCCATGACTCATGAGATCACAACCCGAGCAGAAATCAAAAGTCGGACGCTTAACAGACCAAGCCCCCCAGGAGCCCATGTTTCTGCTTCTTCTGAGAGGGGCAAACGCAAGGGAATCTTATCTTTCCCTAGAGAGAATTACTTACCCCATCTTGGAAGAGTTGTCCTTAAACAGAAGTAAGGTAGAATCGGATGACAGAGGTTTGGGGACAGAGAGAAGGCCAACTGACTTGCCAATGTTACTACTGCCGTCACTGTTGTCTTTCTCCATTTCTTTCTCGTCTTTGGTTTCCGTTTCTTCACTACTGAGAAGGAATTCTGCAATCTTCACCAATCACGCCGCCCCAGAACAAAAAAGTCCAAAAATTTAAAAGCAAATATGCTGTTAGCCTGATATATGGCTGCTTGGTTACAGGTCACATCTTAGATCTGAAAAGGTAAACCTAAAGGAAGCTTGGTCTAACCGTTAGCAGCAACATAACTTTCCCTGACACTTCTAGAGCTCTTTTATACTTATTTTACCTTTTACCCTCCCCAACTTGCTACAAGATTGTGAAAGAAGACTGGATTATCATTTTATTGAGGCAGTGAGGGGTTAAATAATTAGCCTGAGACTAAGGGACAACTAGCAGCCTCAGACCAAAAACAAACTGTGACAGGCAGCCCAGTTCAGACATTCAGACTCCCTTCTTTCTTGACCCAGGGATAAATATGAGCCAACTCTCGCAGTGACTTCAGAGTTCCAACACGGGGGTTTTCTTTTTCTTTTCTATTATTTATTATTTTGGTGGCTTTTTTCTTTTTCAAAATACCCAAAACCCTATCATCATCTATCTTACCTAGGCAGAAAACAATACTGTGGAACAAGGGTAAGAGGCCCTTTTACAATTATCCTCCTCAGCAAAGAAAGAAACTCAGGAAGATTTCAGCCTGCCTGAGAACTTATTCTAGACCTCCACCTGATCAAGGTTAAGACTACTGTTCATTCTGAATAGAGAAAACTACATACACAACAAAGATAAAAGCATCTAAGGGGGCGCCTGGGTGGCTCAGCTGGTTAAGCATCTGCCTTCGGCTCGGGTCATGATCCCAGGGTCCTGGGATCGAGCCCCGCATTGGGCTCCCTGCTTGGCGGGAAGCCTGCTTCTCCCTCTCTCACTCCCCCTGCTTGTGTTCCCTCTCTCGCTGTGTCTCTCTGTGTCAAATAAATAAATAAAATCTTAAAAAAAAAAAAGCATCTATGAATACAAAGTTCTTTCCATTTTAGTCATATATTTCAATAAGTAGATTAACAGGTAGAGGCCAAGCCTAGGGCCCCACGAACGGCCAATAGCCAAAGTCACTGATGGAACTGAATGCACTAGGACTACGGTACCTCCGAGGTACCGTAGTCCTAGTGCATTCATGCTACTTATGTCATCTCTGCCCCTAAAATCTCTTACACGATTGAACATGCTTACTCTACTCTTATTCACATCTGATTTTCTCTTTCCCTTACCCATCCTGACCGGGTAACAAAATTAAATAGTTGTCAGAACCTCCTGATTGCCTTCTTCCTCCTCTTCTTGCTCTAAATCTCTCTCTTCCTCCTCTTCTTGCTCTAACTCTCCCTCTTCCTCCTCTTCTCCATCTTCCTCCGACTCATCCGTCATTTCTTCCTCCTCTTCCTCTTCTTCAAATCCATCTTCATTATCTAACTTAAATAATGCTTGGCGCTTTTGGCGTTCCTCAAGCCTACGGAGTTTCATTGCTTCCTGTAGTTTGGCTTTCAGCACCTGAAGCTTTTCACCTGAACAGAAATATGAAGAAATGCTGTAGATACAATGACCAACTACCTACTGCAATCATGGAAGCATGCATTTCAGGCAACTCCAGAAATGTTCTAGTCACATCCCCAAAGGAAAATCAGAGACCTTAGTACTCCAGGCTTTTGTTATCTTAACAAATAGGGAGCAAAACTACATCTACTCATAGATTACATAGTCTTTTTTTTTTTTTTAAAGATTTATTTATTTATTTGACAGAGAGAGACAGCGAGAGAGGAAACACAAGCAGGGGGAGTGGGAGAGTGAGAAGTAGGTTTCCCTCTGAGCAGGGAGCCCGACGCGGGGCTCGATCCCAGGACCCTTAGATCATGACCTGAGCCGAAGGCAGACGTTCAACGACTGAGCCACCCAGGTGCTCCAACATTGATAATATTAAAGAATAAAAGAAACAACTCAAGAGTAAAATTGGCAAAGGGTATGTTCAAAGAAAAAATGAACATATGTGGTTAATAAACAAATATAATGCTTATTAACCTCATTTCTCTCTCTTTTTAAGATTTTATTTTTAAGTAATCTTACACCCAACATGGGGCTCGAACTCATAACCCCAAGATTAAGAGTCACATGCTCCACTGACTGAGCCAGTCAGGCACCCCTCACCTCATTTGTAATTAAAGAGATACAAATCAAAATAAGAGATACCATTTTTGACATACTGGCAAAAATTAGAAGGGTTGATAGTATCCCTTATGAACAAGAAGAAACAGGAACTCTTACAAACTATGATTCAGCGTGTAAATTTGTACAACTATTTTAAAGGACAATGGGATGATATATATCAAAATTTGACTCAATGATTCCACTGTAAGGAATTCTGCATCCAGGGGCTCCTGGGTTAACTGACTGCCTTCAGCTCAGGTCATGATCCCAGCATCCTGGGGTCAAGCCGCACATCAGGCTCCCAGCTCAGCGGAGAGCCTGCTTCTCCCTCTCCCTCTGCTGTTCCCCTGCTTGTGTGCTCTTTCTCTCCCTCTCTGTCAAATAAATAAATAAAATGTTTAAAGGAAAAAAAGAAAGGAATTCTACATCCAGATACACCAACATATACCTGATACAGGGGTGCAACACTGAAATGCCAAAAACTGGAATAAACAAGATGTCCATTAACAGGAGTATGGTTAAACAAATCATGTTACAGTCACACAATGGAATATTATGCAGCTGGTAAAAAAAACCCTCAAGAACAATATAATGTGTATCTGAGCTCTGAAGTTAGGAGGTCTGGATTAGGCTGCTGGTTCTACTACTCACAGGCTGTGTAAACTTGAGCAAGTTGTTTAAATGCTTTGTATATCAGTTTCCTCATATATAAAATAAGGATACTGATGTTATTTATAGTAAAGTACCTAGAGCAGTGCCTGGCAGAGAGTGAGTATCCAATGTCTGTCTGTCCGTCTCTCTCTCTCACACATACATACACTCTGGTGCATGTATATGAATTTTCTTCCTAGGATACACAAGAAATTGTCAAGAGCTGCCTTTAGGAAGACTAATTTTTGGGCGCCTGGGTGGCTCAGTTGGTTAAGCGACTGCCTTCGGCTCAGGTCATGATCCTGGAGTCCCGGGATCGAGTCCCGCATCGGGCTCCCTGCTCGGCAGGGAGTCTGCTTCTCCCTCTGACCCTCCTCCCTCTCATGCTCTCTGTATCTCATTCTCTCTGTCTCAAATAAATAAATAAAATCTTAAAAAAAAAAAAAAAAAGGAAGACTAATTTTCCATTTCATACATTTTCCACAGTGTCTTAATTTTTTTCTATGTGATATATTAATTGTACTTTCAAAGTGGAAGTGGGGACAACAGACATTGTTAAAACAAAAAAGTAGATTAGAAATCAGAATGCATGGTATGATCACATTATTGTTTGTTTCTAAAAACATATACATACAAGCATGCAAAGAGAGATTAAAAGGATACACAACAGGGATGCCTGGGTGACTCAGACGGTTAAGTGATGGACTCTTGATTTCGGCTCAGGTCATGATCTCAGGGTTGTGAGATCAAGCCCCGTGTGGGGTTCTGTGCTCAGCAGGATGTCTGCTTGAGATTCTCTCTCCCTCTCTCTCTCTCTGCCCCTCTCCCAGCTTGTGCCCATGCTCTCTCTCTAAAATAAATAAATAAAATCTTTTTTTAAAAAAAGGATACACAATATAGTTATAGGTGTCTCTGATAGAGGATCGTAGAAGCTTTTTCTTTATTCTTTCTTTGTATTTCCTACAATGGATATTTATAGTTTTTTATTTTTTAATTAATGTATTGATTTTTGAAGTTTTTTATGTATTTAAGTAATCTCTACACCCCATGGGGGACTCAAACTCACAACCCCAAGATCAAGAGTTGCACGCTCTTCCGACTGAGCCAGACAGGCACCTTTATTTATTGTTTTTTATAATAAGACAAAGACAATTGGAAATAAAGTCATCTTACCCACCCCACACATCTAAGCAATGCTCATGTGAATCATGCCACAGGTACTGCTATCCAATCTCCAAAGTGTCCAAGGAAAGAGATTCTAGAACTTTTCACTACAGGGTCTTCAGTAGCCATAAAGACCTGCCAGAGTGCAAAGTGTAAGGAATCAAACAAACAAAAACATGAACTCAAATACCTGGCTTTGTGTGGCTTGCTCCATCCAGCTTCTCAGCTGCCAAAGTCACAGGTACCACATCTGCCTTCAGCTCTTCCCTGCCATCAGTGTCCACATCTTTCACTATGATGTTCACATTCACCTTCTGACCAGCCCTGGGCTTGACCGCTGGGTTAGCGTGCTTCCAGAAACGCTGTTTCAAGGCTTCCAGTTCTAGATCCAAAGACCAACCAGTATGTCAGTTTGCCATGCTTAAACTCTTTCCTTTAAGATTCCAGTTAAGAATCATAAGCTAAGTTTTTAAGCTCAACAAAGTTGCAGCGGGAAAAAGAACACCCAAAGACACCAAAAGCTCCTTTGCTACTAACACCTATGTCAAATTCATATTCATGTAACTTAACCAAACTAATGAAATGTTGCAATTGTTCTTCCTCAATATACTTCAAAAATCATTTTAGGGTAGGGGCACCTAGGTGGCTCAGTCGGTTAAACATCTGCCTTCGGCTCAGGTCATGATCCCAGGGTTCTGGGATCGAGTCCCGCATTGGGCTCCCTGCTCAGCGGGGAGCCTGCTTCTCCCTCTCCCTGCCGCTCTGCCTTCTTGTGCTTTCTATCTCTGTCAAATAAATAAATAAAATCTTTTAAAAAAATCATTTTAGGGTAGAAATTTATAATTGAAGTCTCTAAATGTATGCAATTCTTTTTTTTCATTTTTAAAATTCAAATTCAATTAACATATAATGTATTATTAGTTTCAGATAAATGTATGCAATTCTTAAAAAAAAGTATTAAACTGATAGAACCAACACCATAATTATCAGTCATTCAATGGCTTAATTTTTCATAGATTCCAGCCTCTTTTTAAAAATTTCCCTATTTTGAACATTTCACTATTAATTAGCAATCTTACTAAATATGGGCAAGGTCAATTTAAAAAAGGAAAAAAAAAAAAATTACAATCCATCCAGTCAGTGATGTAACTCAGCAGCAGGACTGGAAAAGTCTGTTGGTGAAACTGTAATACTGGGTGCCTGGGTGGCTCAGTTGGTTAAGCGACTGCCTTCGGCTCGGGTCATGATCCTGGAGTCCCGGGATCGAGTCCCACATCGGGCTCCCTGCTCAGCAGGGAGTCTGCTTCTCCCTCTGGCCCTCCCCCCTCTCATGCTCTCTCTATCTCATTCTCTCTCTCAAATAAATAAATAAAATCTTTAAAAAAAAAAAAAAGAAAGAAACTGTAATACTAGTATAATCAGTATCATCAGGAAGGAAATCCTACTTACAGGTGGCCTCTATACCACACACCCAACTTGTATGCAAAGGGGAATATATATACTGGGAGCATGGCCCAACGGCAGTAGGGCCTCTTCCCACTTCCCCATTGCTACAGTAGCTCAGAATTTCTTACCCCCTTAGCTAGCTGCTACCTGGCACCATCACCTAATGCTCTGCTTAAGACATCATACCATAGTGGGTTGTTTTAAGAGAGCTGACAGTTATAAAGAGAAAAGATTCCTTTGGGGTTGAGGGATCTAGATATCTTCACATGCCTTCTCTTCCATATAAAATGTCCAGAACACTCCAAGTTTGGTTCTTTTTCTAAAACGCACTCAAATTGTATTTTAGTAGTTTTGGGGTTAGCATCTAGATGTGGTTTTTCCTTCCCTCGAAGGGAACAGAAGAACCGGAAGGAAACCTTTTCATTCTGAGTCCCTAGCATTATTAGTAGCAAAAACCCAGCTCCAAAGGATAGTATGTTTACATGACAAACAGACGTGTAGGGAGAGAAGATGTAAGTTTGCACCCGCTTTTATAGCAGTTCAGTAAGGCAGGAAGCAATGGGGAAATGGATGTGGAAAGGTAACAGAAATGAGCAGGTCATTATTGGCACCAACAGAATAAAACAAATGGATGTGGAGGAAGATTTGCTTGGGACCTAAAATAATAGTGAGGCAGAGGAGTTGCCTTCATTCTTCTGGAGAAAGTCAGGCTCCTTAAAGCTCTTCATCTCCAACGCACCTGGGCACCTACTTTCCTTGCCTTTTACTACATGACTCAACCACCTCCCCCCTCACTCTAGAATCCCTGTTCAAGCTCCTCTCCCTCCATCAGTCTTTGTCCAGCTCCATTCATGTCTGCTCCAGCTCAGGTCTCCACCAGCAGCAGCTTGAATCTAAAACTGTTCTCATTCCCATTGTTCTTAGTCCAGAAAGCAGAGGAATTAAGGGCAGAGATTATTACCTACACTATTGCAGGAAGCAGGAGTCCTACATTTCTGGCACCCCAAAGTTGAGATCTACGTGCCTTTTCTCATGGAAACTTTATTCTATGTGAGGTTAAGGAAACTAAGCTGTTCCTACTGCTTTTACTCTTAACCCCTTCCCCTGTCCACCCTACTAGCCACCAGATTGAATTTCCCAAAATGACTATCCGATTAGGTCATTTCCTTTGCTAAAAATCTGTCAGTGGTCCTCTGCTAACAAAAGGCGCAAGTAAAGCTCCTCCCATGGCCTAAAAGCCCTGAGAGATCTGGCCTCTAGTTACCCATCCTCAATGCCTTTGCAATCTTCACTCCAGTTTGCCAGAACACCCAGTGTTCTCTCTTGTCACCATTGGGTCGTTTACAGGCCTGTTCCCTCCACCAAGAATGCCCTCCCTCACCTCTCTGCCTTAGTATCTCCTACTCGGCTTTCAGGACTCAGCTCTGGTATCGGTTCCTTTCAGAAGCCTCCCTGACTCCCCACGAGGTATTCCAAGGAAGGTACCCTTCCTCCAGGTTCAGAGTATACCCAGCCCTTACCATCCAGTTGTGTTGTAATGGTCTGTGTGCCTGCCTGTCACTCTTACTAGACTTTAACTTCCTTGAGAGCAGGGACTATGTCTTGTGTACACAGCATCCGACACGATGCTAGAAAAAAGTTTATTGCCCGGATAAATAAAAGTCGATCCTAGTTCATACACATGGAACTGGCTGACATGGAAACCCAACTTTCACGTCAAATACTATTTCTGAAGGAAAACATATTTTGAGTTAAAAATAAAGGCTACGACGTGCCAGGCACTGTGCTAGTTCCCTATATAAGCCAAGTGTAATGTTGGAAAAATGACCCAACCTCTCCAAGCCTCCGTCTCTTCACCGCAAAATAATACCTGGGGCTGTGAGAATTAAGAACAATAATAGAGAATCTATCAGTGTCTGATGTACTAGGTACTCAAAAAAAAAAAAAAAAGGTTTCTTCCCTTTCCTGTCTCGGTCCAGAAGCATTTAGAGAGCTTCAAATCCCAAATAAAAAAACCTCACAGGAGTTAGTATTTTAAGTATTTAAGAGATGTTTCTTCCCCCTCTCTTACTCTGGGACTGTTTAGATAACTTCTAGTCCCACATCACAAAACTTTCCCTCCATGTTCTGGGCAACAGCTTATTCCCCTGCTTCTTTGCTAATGGAGCTATGCTGGTTCTTGCTCTGGTCAAACGGACTTATCCATCCTCCCCATATGCACCATGCAGAGCTTGCTCTGTCCCTTCCAAGAATGTCCTCTCCACTTCCAAAAACCCATTCCTTCAATCCGCAAAGACCCACTGGGCATAATTTACACACTAGATACTGTGGATGAAAAGAGCACCTGCCAACCATAAGTTATTATGGTTATGATGTAAGTAATTTCACTAATAATAGAAGTAGGAGCCACTATTTGAGTGCTTCCTTATGCTATCTATTTCTATGCCTTATTTCAACACATCTTCACTATAGCCCTGCGAACAGGATATTCTTTTTTTTTTTCCTTAAAAAAAGATGGCTCGAGAGGTCAAATAGCACACTCAAGGTTAAACAGTTAAACTTCGTATTTGCTGGTGACAGAACTATGGTTGAGCAAGGAATTCTCTTGTCAGTGGGGGGAACTGGTCCTTTACATCAGGTGTTTGTTACAAAACTGAATATTTACAAAAATTATAATCACAAGGAAAGCACAGTCCAGATTCAAACCTTGGTCTTGCTACAGAGCCTAAGCTCTTAATTATCATGCCATACTGCCTCAATTCAGAGGAGGGAACACCCAATTCTACCTACTAGTCAGGAAGTCTACCTAATATGGTAATATTTGAACTGTCTTGAAGGATCATTCATTCATTCCCTCATCCAATATAAACGCCTGTAATACGTCATCCAGTGTGGAAGCACTGGTGATAGAGTAGGGAATAAGCCAGGAGATCCCTATTCACAGTATAAAGGGAAAGGCAATGAACAAGTAATTACATCCACCTACTCTTCAAGCCTTCTTTTAACCACCTATTGGAAGAAATTAATTCTTCCTCAAAACTGCCACAGCACTTTATTCTAAATGTTTCCTTCAGCAAAGACTACTTTTCCCTTTCCTTCATTTTTTCCAATCATCAGTGACACACGTTCATTATAGATGTCACTTTCCACCTTCTCTCTTGCATTACTGTTATTTGCATACTTATCTCCCCTACAAGAGTGTAAGTAGCTTAAATGTACGATAAATGTCAGATTGCTCTTGGTATGCCCTACAGAACCTGGCATGTCGTGGATAGCTTAATATTTGTTAAATGAGTCGGGGAAAAAAAATTCAGTTTTGCAGACAATTTACTGACCAAAATGTTTCCCTTTAACGGTGAAAAAATGAATAATGCTTTTTTGAATGTCATACCATAATACAACAGCGATGCACCTTTTTTGTATATTAACCTGTCAACAGGCTTCCATTTTAAACAAGCTTGAGAACACTCTGATGCCCTGCCAAATTTATCTAAATAGAATTTTACCCATATGTGGTACATCTACAGAATAGGATCATGTGTGGTTACGGGTTCCTCCTGGGTTCCCCCTATCCTCCATAGTAGCAAATAATAGAAAGGTGCCAGAATAAATTACTCTGGAGGCGTCCCACAATTCAAAGGATTACCTCTGTTGGTTTCAGGTTCTTCAAGTATCACAAAGGAATCCTCATCAGCACCCAGTCGAGGTTTAATGGAAACATCTATCCCCAGTTGCTTCAGTCTATCCAGAGTGAACCTCCTCGCTTTTTCAGGTGGCACAATTATTGATTTAGTTTGCTGCCCGGGCTCCTCCACCTTCTCATCTGCTTCTTCTGTTTTCTTCAGGCCTTCTTCTCCCTCCAGAGCATGAAGTTCAGGTGCCACAAGCCCTCCGGCCTGATACTCCTCATTGTCCTCCTTCCCAAGGAAGCTGGATTCCTGTTGTGCCACGGAGCTGTCCTCGGGTGAAGGTCTATCATCACTCTGCTTCTGTTTCTCCTGAATTTCTTGTTCTTCACTTCCCATCAAATCCTTACTGCAAGACTCATCTGATCCAGTAGTGATCTGGGGTTCCTGTAAAGCTGCAGGGAGTGCATTAATTTCCATTTCATATCCTGCACCTGTTGTCTGATCAGAATCTTTGCTATGGTGGTCATTATTCTTCTCACTTGTATTTGCAGTGTCTGTGGTTTCTTTGGGATGGCTTGACTGATACTTAGATGACCTAGAAAAGGGAAAATGAGCTGAAGTTGAAAATTACCCTAAGTGTGAAACTCTCATATCAGCACATAATGATATCAGTTAAATCGGTTTTACGAGAGGGAAGAATCTGAACTTTTTACATCAGATGTTTGTTACAAAACTGAATATTTACAAAAATTATAATCACAAGGAAATAGAGTTCTTACTTCAGTAGTGCCATGGCATTTCCCTGGCAAGTGGGTCGGGGTTTACGTTTGAAGAAATCATGAATGGTTTTATTCTCAGGCATATGATATGGAAGATTAAGTGCAGACTCTATAAAATGGAACAAAACAAGCAAATACATATACTGTATATTCTGAAACGTCACTTCATATTCAGTTAACTAAACAGTACAGTGAAAGACATCACCAGAAACAGAAAGCAATCTGGTTTTAATAAAGACAGGATCTAAGTACAAAAGAACTCCCTGAAGACCAGTGGCTTTTTTTTTTTTTTTTTTAGATTTAATTGTTTGTTTGTCAGAGAGAGAGAGAGAGCACAAACGGGGGGGTGGCAGGCAGAGGGAGAAGCAGACTCCGCACTGAGCAAGGAGCCCGATGTGGGACTCGATCCCAGGACCCTAGGATCATGACCTGAGCTGAAGGCAGCCGCTTAACCAACTGAGCCACCCAGGTGTCCCGACCAGTGGCTCTTAAACCTAGTTGTGAAATCAAACTAATCCAGGAAGTTTTTTAAAAATACAGATTCTTGGGGCACCTGGGTGGCTCAGTCATTAAGCATCTGCCTTCGGCTCAGGTCATGATCCCGGGGTCCTGGGATCGAGCCCCGCATCAGGCTCCCTGCTCATCAGGAAGCCTGCTTCTCCCTCTCCCACTCCCCCTGCTTGTGTTCCCTCTCTCACTGTGTCTCTCTCTGTCAAATAAATAAATAAAATCTTTAAAATATAGTAAAAAAATAAAAATAAAAATACAGATTCTTGGGGTGCCTGGGTGGCTCAGTGGGTTAAGCATCTGCTGTAAGCTCAAGTCATGATCCCAGTGTCCTCAGTAGAGATTCTGCTTCTCTCTCTCTCCCTCTGCCCCTCCCTCCCCCACCACCCCTACCTGCCTCATGCTCTCTCTCCCTCTCAAAAAAAAAAAAAGTTTAAAAAAATACAGATTCTTGGACCCCACTTCGAGCCAATTGAATCAGAATTTCTGTGGACCTAAGAACTTACACATTTGAAATGTTCCCAAAGGGATCCTGATACAGCCGGTCCATAGAAAACCATTAAAAAAACCTCTCCCTCCTTACCACTAATACAGTTCTGGAAATTTTCTCAGTTTATACTAATGTTCGAGGGACTTTAGAACAATGGCCATTCACCAAGATCAACTCTAAACTTGATTATTATAATTCATACTAGGAGTGTTAAAAACACAAAAATCCCTCTTGGGGAACCCAGCTAACTCAGTTGGAAGAGCATGTGACTCTCAATCTTGGGGTCCTGAGTTCAAGCCCCACATTTGGTGTAGAAATTAAAAAAAAAAAAATCTAGGGGCGCTTGGGTGGCTCAGTTGGTTAAGCGTCTACCTTCAGCTCAGGTTGTGATCTCAGGGTCCTGGATCGAGCCCTGTGTCAGGCTCCCTATTCAGTGGGGAGTCTGCTTCTCCCCCTGCCCCACCCCCCACTCATGCAGGCGCTCCCTCTCTCTCAAATAAGTAAAATCTTAAAAAAAAAAAAAAATCCCCAACAGCTAAGGTGAGCTTATGAAGAACTATTGTGATTTGCCTTAAAGTTACTATAGTGGTTTACATTACCTCGAATAAGGCGCTGAGTTTCACTATGCAGTTTTTTTAATGCTTCCTTACTTAATCTGGCTGCCTTCCTTTCCTTAAAGAAAACAAAAAGTGAGACTGCATTAATGCTATTATCCAGAAAGATATTCATGCTTCAAGAGTTTGCCCTCTCCAAGAAAAGAGGATGGAGAAAGAAAAGTAAGCACTAATAAGTTCAGTACAATATAAACTCAAGGAGATCATTTATTTTGCATATCATATAGAATTAACTCAACAAAATCCATATTTGTGTCCCTACTATGTACAAAGCAATATCTTGGGTACCAGGAAAATATGATAGACATGATAAAATATTTATCCCTCAGAAATTCACAATCTCCTGGGGAAAGAAATCAACATGACAGTTATATAGAGCTCCATCTCACCTTCCTTATGGTGCCTTTCGATAACTCAGTTTCTTCTTCAAATGGACATACCCCACCCTCCAAAGACAGTTCCTTTTTCTAAAAGAGAAGATTACAAGGTGAAAAACATGGACAAAAATTAAATTGAAGGGGTGCCTTGGTGGCTCAGTAAGTTAAGCAACCAACTCACGATTTCAGGTCATGATCTCATGGGTCATGGGATCCAGCCCTGTGTGGGGCTCCGTGATGAGTGGGGAGTCTGCTTGGGATTCTCTCTGCCCCTCCCCCCACTTGAGCTTGATCACTCTCTCTCTCTCTCTCTAAAGGAAATAAATAAATATTTTATTAAAAAATTAGGGGTGCCTGGATGGCTCAGTCGGTTAAGCGGCTGCCTTCGGCTCAGGTCATGATCCCAGGGTCCTGGGATCAAGCCCCACGTCAGTCTCCCTGCTCAGCGAGAGCCTACTTCTCCCTCTCCCTGCCGCTCTGCCTACTTGTGCTCTCTCTGTCTGTCAAATAAATAAATAAAATTTTAAAAAAAGGGGGGGCCTGGGTGACTCAGTCAGTTAAGCATCTGCCTTCGGCTCAGGTCATGATCCCAGTGTCCTGGGATCGAACCCGCATCGAGCTCCCTGCTCCGCAGGAAGCCTGCTTCTCCCTCTCCCACTCCCCCTGCTTGTGTTCCCTCTCTCGCTGTGTCTCTGTCAAATAAATAAATAAAATCTTAAAAAAAAAAAAAAAAAGCAAAAAAAAATTAAACTGAAATAACAGGATATTGCTTACTCAAAAGATTGCTTCTGTATCCCAACATCACATCATTGTTAATAACAAGCCAATAATTATCAAATAGAAAGTTTTAAAACTACAGCATCCATATAAAGCCTAGAAAAAAATTTGCTGTCTCAAATGGAGCTTGGGCTCTCATTTCTTACACTTCTTTATTATATCTTTCCCTAAGGAGGGACAATGACTCCCAGGGAACTAAAGATAATCTTAGCAAGAACAGAACAACTATGCTTGCAAACACTCAGGACAATGATGTTTGACTGTTGTTTCTCTTTGATACCTTTCCAGAAACACTTTAGGTTCATTTCATAGAGGCCACAGGATTATAAAATTTGTATCTCTGCCCCATTACTTACCTGCTTCTTATGCAATATAAAGTATCTCACGTTTTTTTCCCCTAACATTCCTATGAAGGCAGTCATAATACTAGCTCCTTGGGGTACCTGGGTGGCTCCATTGGTTAAGCGTCTGCCTTCAGCTCAGGTCATGATCCCAGGGTCCTGGGATCGAGCCCCATGTCGGGCTCCCTGCTCGGCGGGGAGCCTGCTTCTCCCTCTACCCCCTGCTCATGCTCTCTCTTTCACAATCTCTCTCTAATAAATAAATAAAATCTTAAAAAAAAAAAAATACTAGCTTCCACACAAGTTAGCATGTCTATCACCTGTACTGCCTAATTCCAAAATTAACAGCCAAAAAACTTAAATCAATTGCCACATTTTTTTTCAGTTAAAAAAAAGGTTCCAACAGTAAATTAGAAAATAAAGCAAAGGTTAGAAGCAGTGGGTTAGCTCTTTTGCCATCATCTACTTGCCTTGTGCTTTTTTACTTTGTTTTTCACAGCTGCCCTTATCGATTCTAATGACTCTTCATCTTCCAATGCAGAGTTATTTTCCTCCTCCTCCTCCTCCAGCCCAGTTTCAAAAAGGTCTTTATCCACAAGAAGACAGCCACTGTCATTAAATGGCTGTTCCACATCATCTTCCTGGACAATGCATAAAGGAAAAACAAATCCAATCACCCAAACTCCAATATTTCCCAACATCATAAGGTAATTTTGATCAGGCCATAAAAAGCCCATATTACATCAGTGGACACATTTATGGCATTCTAGAACATTCTCCCTGGTTCCTACCCACAGTCATCCTTTGAGGTCTATGCTGTGATTTTACTGTCCCAAACCAACTTAATAACAGTATATATATTTTTTGAAAAGTCAATTAAATACTTATTAGGCAACTACTTCATAAAACTTGAGGAGGGTTTCTCTAGTTAGCAAACAAGACCTGACTTATGGATACCTAAAAAATTCTCCTCTGAAAGTTAATTTTCATCAAATCAGAGGCAGCAATTACTCCATGTGCTCAAAAAGAAAATCAGAAGCCTATTTATTTGGAAGTGTCCCCTGTTTATCCAAAATGGAGAATGAGACCAACAAGTTTTAAATTACATATCTCATTACTCACAATGCAAAAGAGTCTACTCAAAGCTATATTCTGAGTGCAGAAACCGCAAGAACTAAAAGCAACTTTTTCTAAGATGTTAAGTTCATCTGCCTTAGAAAGAACAAATTTATTCTTTTAAATATACCTCATTTTTCATTTCCTTCTTTTTTAGTCGCCTGATTTTTTCCATCTTTCTTTCCTCTTTCTCAAGTCTTCTCTTTGATTTTACTTTTGCTTTTCCTTCAATTCCTTCTTTATCACATTTGGGTTTTTTGGAAATCTTTCTGTCAACTGTGAAGTCCACAGAGTTTTCAGATTGGAGACTCCGCTCTAAACAAGGCATCACCCGAGTTTCAAGATTTTCCTGATACAAAGACTCCTCAATGTCACTTCCAGCACTGTCTGCCAGAGTTTTGTAAATCCTTCTGACTTTTCCATTTTTTCCGGCATATAAATTCTCTTTATTTTCCTCCTCAACACTGTCATAGGGAGTTTTCTCTGGAGAGGCATTTGTGTCCTCTCTCTCAGACTCACTGTCTTGTAGCACCTTCCTGCTTTTTAATTTCTTACTCACGAATATCTCTTCATCTGAATCTGGAGGAAACATAATTTTTTTTAGAGGTCTACTGTCATTTGGCCCTCCTCCTAGTCCCACTGCTCCTCAAAAACATCCAATTATCCAAGTGCTATGTCACCTTGTGAAATTATGTAACTACCACTAAGAACTGATTGTAGCAAAGCAAATCTAAAAATAGGTTTTGAAAAACATTTTCCCTGGAAAAATGTCTCTTACTGAGAAATATAATTATATATATTTACAAAGTGTAAAGTTGTTCTAATTCTTCTGGCAGGTGTTAAAAATCCTTTTATTAAAGGATGAATGCATTCAACAAGGCAGTGATAGCTTCTAGACATTTTATATATTTTATTCAATAACATAATAGAAATGGTTAATGTCAAAAGGGTACAAGCACTATTATTTTGTTTTTATAATAAATAAGACAAACAATAAGGTTAGACATTAACAATTTAATGAACCAAGAGAATAATGAAATTAATCCAATCTATTCTATTCCTAAAAATAAAATCACTATTACAAACCTCTGTCACTCAAGGGCACAATTGTTTCGCAGCTGCCTTGTCCACTGTCTGAAGGGCTATCGGCTTCTTCCTGTGAAATGAGCTTTGGATCACTGATTTCTAGGTGAACCTAGAAAATAAGAACATACTTGGCATTAACCAGCTGGTGACAAAAAGCTCTAAGTACATAATGATACACAAATCATAGGATCGTAAGGCTGAAGTAAGGAAAACACCAATATAATGGTTCAATGAAGGGATGACATTAAGAATTATTGGATAAGGGGCACCTGGTTGGCTCACTAGTTAAGCGTCTGCCTTCGGCTCAGGTCATGATCCCAGGGTCCTGGGATCGAGCCCCACATCAGGTTCCCTGCTTGGCACGAAGCCTGCTTCTCCCTCTCCCACTCCCCCTGCTTGTGTTCCCTCTCTCACTGTGTGTCTCTGTCAAATAAATTAATTTAATTTAATTTAATTAAAAAAAAGAATTACTGGACAAGGGGCACCTGGCTGGCTTGGTTCAGTGGAGCATGTGACTCTTGATCTCAGGGTTGTGGGTTTGAGCCCCACAATGGGTGTAGAGATTATTTAAAAATAAAGTCTTAAAAAAAAAAAAGAATTACTGAGCAAAAAAACACAAAAATTCATTGTTCACCTTTGAAGAATGCTATAGAACCAATGCTTTATTTTGAGTAATGGTACCTAAACAAAAAGAATCAAGTATTATATGTTTTTTGTTTGAACTGCTTCTCAGTGTATCCAAATGACATGTTAAATAACATCACAGAGATGCATCAAGATGTGAAAAACTATAGAACAAACAATGTGTTTCCTTAATAGTAAACTGCAAGAAAAAAAGAGGAGGGAGGAGTTAAGATACATATATACACACACATTATCAACAATTGCAATATGCAGACTTTGGATCCTGATTCAAATAAACTGAAAGTATACATATGAGTCAATGAAATCTCAACACTAGCTAGATATTTAGTATTAAGCAACAATTCTAAATTTTTTAGATGTGGTAATAATATTTGTGGTTATCTGTTTTGGAAAGCCCTTATCTTAGAGATGCATAATGAAATATTTGTGGATGAAATGAAGTCTGGAATTTGCTTCCAAATAATCCAGTGAGTGGGACTATAAATGGAACAAAATTGGCATGATTTGATTAACTGTTGAAGTTAGGTGACAGTTTCATTATACCAGCCTTTCTATGTTTGTATATGCTTGAAATTTTCCAAATAAAACCATTTTAAAAGTCATAAGTAAAAAATAATAAGTAGTACGGGTGTGTTATTAGGTGACTTGACCAGGTAGTGACCAGGCTGATCCTAGAGGCCAGATCTCCTACATCCTTGGTGTCCTTAGGGCTCTGAATGGACTTAAATAGGGGGGTAAATATCAACATCTGTAAAGTAGTAGGGCACTACCCACCTTAATGGTTTCTCAAACAACTATTAAACTGATTTAAATGTTTGGTACAATTATTTAAATAATAACCAAAGGTAACAAGTACTGAGGAATCACTAAGGATCATCATGCATGTGCTGATGATTCTCCCAACAATCCAAAGCAGTAAGATTTTTTTTTCGTGGATGAAGAACTGAATTTAGGTCACCACATAACTCAATACATGGTGATGCTCTTAATCACTTTATTCTAGGCAATTTGTACCAATATCAGCAACAGTCAGGGTCAGGAACAGGGTGAGGACAGAGTCGAGTCTTAAAAACCTCAGTAATCAAGATAATATCTTAGTGCAATATTTAAAAAAATCAAATTGATAAACTATGGCTCATGAAGTCACCCAACTACTTTTGTAAATAAAGTTTTATTGGAACCAGGGCCAGGATTAGGGGAGGGTGACATGTAGTGCAACCGCAGGGTTTTGCTTTAATTTTTACTTTTAAAAATACTGCATTAAAATACTTTCTCAATTACTGAGTTTTTGGGAGCTCTCTTAAATTATGCTCCCAAGGCTACTGTCTCACCCTAGTCCCGGCCCCAGGAAAGAACACGGGTCTGGAATCATCTGCTTCTATGCCCAATCCCGCCAGCGATCAGCCAGCCACCAGCCGGGAAACCCAGAGACTGCTACTTCTCCCGGGGTCCCCTGCATGACCTAAAGGCCCCTTGCACACTCAATTCCAAACTCCCAGAGACTCCCGCCGTCCATTTCCGGGGAACCCCGCCCCGCAACGCAGCGGCCCAGGTCAGCCCTCTGTTTTGGGGAGCTGAACAAGGAAGAGCCCCGGCGGCAGGAAACGCGCCAAAGGGGAGGCCGGGCGGGCGGGGCCCGCTGAGGAACCGCTGGGCAGCGGGCTGCGCGCGCCGCAGGGGCCACAAGCGACGCTGCCACGCGCACCGAGGGGCGGGAAGCCCAGCGCGGGACTGGACCACAGAGTCGCGAGCCCACCGGGCCGCGGGGGCATCCCGCCAGACCGAACCGCGCGCCGCCACGGTGCACGCCGGGAGCTGTAGTCCTCCCATCCTCCGCGACCCGTTCCGCCCGGCTAGACCCCTACCCAACCTCGCCCCACCGCGCCAGGCCTCTGTAGCTGCGGATGGCGGCCTGTGTACGAACTCACCTCAGAAAACAATTCGCGGGTCATGACTCCGGCTTCCCCGTCGCTTTGCTGTAACGGAGCAGGTCTTCGGTTCTCTTAGCCGGGGTGCAGCTGCTCCCGCGGTCTCCAGTCAGGCAACACTGTTCGAGCTTTCGCGCCCAGCCAGAGTGAAGGCCCCGCCCTAAGGATTCGCACCAATCCGGAGAAGTCTTTCTACATGAGGCCACGCCCTCCACCCTGTCCTACCAATCACGAAGCGCCTTCGGCCAGTCCCGCAAGTATAATCTGGGTTGGGTTGGCGGGTCCCGGCTCTTCCAGTCAATTGAAACTAAGGGAGGCTGGGGGGGTCCCGTCTGTGGGACGGAGGGGCCCTCTGGCCTTGCAAGGCGGTACCAGGCGAGTGGTGGCCTTTGACCTTTGGCCCTTGCCGCAGCGCATTTTGAGGTGTAAGCCCTCCAAGCGGGAAGTGAGCTGGGAGAAGGTCCCAGGGAAACCGAAGGCACCTATGAGGATTTTCTCCGGGACCTCCATCCCTGGAACAGCTAGATCGCCCTACCTGCTCCTTCTTGTACATAGCATTCACGCCACTGAACATCGACAAAGAGAAGTTTTATGGGCTGCTCAGATACCAAAGAATATCCTTGGATAGCCTTTATAATTTTATTTAAAGTTAATCTAAGGGACCCCTGGGTGGCTCAGTCGGTTAAGCATCTGCCTTCGGCTCAGGTCATGATCCCAGGGTCCTGGGATCGAGTCCCACGTCTGGCTCCTTGCACAGCAGGGAGCCTGCTGCTCCCACTGCTTCTGCCCTCTCTCGCGCGCGCCCTCTCTCGGGCAAATAAATGGAAGGAAGGAAGGGAGGGAGGAAGGAAGGAAGGAAGGAAGAAAGTTAATTTGAGGACGTCTCGGTGGCTCAGTGGGTTAAGCGTCTGCCTCGGCTTCGGTCCTGGGATGGAGCCCTGCATTGGGCTCCAAGTCTGCTTCTCTCTCTACTCCTCCCCCTGCTTGTGCTCTCTCTCAAATAAACAAATAAATAAAATATTTTTAAAAAATAAGGTTAATTTGAGGATACGGAAAACACCTACCAGTCCATTCTTAGACTCCTCAGACAAGGCAAGAAAAAAGAATAAAACGTCTGGAGTCAGACTAATCCCAGACAATTCTAATCCCTTGTCATTATGCTGGTTACTATCTTTTCCCCCTGCGGGTCCATTCTCTATCATTCCTTATCCTGCTCTGTCCAGGCAAGGCTGACTTCTCCCCACTGCATTACCCAAGCTCCCTTGACCTCTGGCTTCTGGTTGAGTCAAGCTCCTGGAAGGTACTTTACAATATTACTGTAAGGAGGAGATCAGAGAGCACCAAGAAAGGCCACAGTAGTTACTTCACTCTCATGAGCCTATCCCCTGGTAGGTGACCAACTCATCCCAATTTTCCCAGGACTTTCCCAGTTTTAGCATTGAAAATCCCACCTCCCGAGATACTCAGTCCCAGGCAAACCAGGATAGTTAGTTACCTTATCCACTGGCCTCCTCTTCCAAATTTCCAGCTCTAGCGGGTTCAGATAAACGCTCTCTTTCTTCATCTTTATTTCTTTACCTCCTCACCACTTCTCAACTCACTTTTGCCCCCCACCAAGATCCCATTATCTATCTTCTTCTCTCCCATCCGTCTAGCCACATTTCTACCCGCTTCACTATTTCTACATTGATGATTTCCAAATATACATCTATGGCACTCCTCCTTCATATATGGAGGGCTGACATTTATCGGGGCTTACCCTGTGACAGACACAGTTGCAAGAATTTTGCAAACATCTTATTTAGCCTTCAGAGTAAATTTGTAAGGTAAGTAATATATTATCTCCATTTTAGCAGGGGACTAAACCTTTAAAGGTAGTAACTGGTGGAGCCAATATTCACACCCTGCTCAATCTGACTCCAGAGCTCATACTCCTCAGGGAGACTTTGCCTGAGCCCCTTCTCCATTCTCCCTCCATCCCCTGTTCTGCTTTTCCCAATAACATCTCTGCCTGAAATTTTATTTTTATCTATTTGGATATTGTTGCTCCAAGAGGACAAGCACTTTGTTTCCTTTAACACCATATCCTCACTATCTAGAATAGTCGTTCTCCAACTTGAGCATGCATTGGAATGATCTGAAGAGCTGGTAGAAAGGTTGTTGCACCCCACTCCCAGAGTTTCTGATTCAGTATGTCTGATGTGAGGCCAGAGAATTTTTCTTTTTTTTTTTTTTTAAGATTTTTTAAAAATTTATTTATTTAAGAGAGAGAGCAAGAGAGCACAAGCGGAGTGGGGGAAGGGACAGAGGGAGAAGCAGGCTCCCAGCTGAGCAGGGAGCCTGACACAGGGCTGGATCTCAGGACCCCGGGATCATGACCCAAGACCAAGGCAGACGCTTAACCAGCTAAGCCACCCAGGAGCCCCAAGGCCCGAGAATTTTCATTTCCAACAAGTTCCCAGATGATGCTAATGCTACATCGGTATGGAGACCACACTTTGAGAACCAAGGGCATAGAACATACCTGGCTCATGGTAGCAAATTAATATTTGTTGAACTAATTCGGTCACTTGACAACTATACTATTCTCGAACTCCCTTTGGAAGTGAATAAATGAGATAATACTCCTGATATTAGCATTTTCAGAAGTGATTAGCATTTTCCTTTCTTTGAAAAACACCTATTTAGTCACCAGAAAAACAAAGAAAGAGAGCTCTGATTTGGACAATGAGCGGAATGAGTGAGTTAGGAAGGGGAAACATTTTACTCTATACATTAACTTGTGCTAATCTAAAGCGAGTCTGATTTCTGCAAAGACATCCAAGTGGACAACAGACACATGAAAAAGTGCTCAACCTCACTCGGCACCAGGGAAATCCAAATCAAAACCTCAATGAGATACCACCTCACACCAGTCAGAATGGCTAAAATTAACAAGTCAGGAAATGAAAGATGTTGGCGAGGATGCGGAGAAAGGGGAACCCTCCTACACTGTTGGTGGGAATGCAAGCTGGTGCAGCCACTCTGGAAAACAGTGTGGAGGTTCCTCAAAAAGTTGAAAATAGAGCTACCCTACGACCCAGCAGTTGCACTACTGGGTATTTACCCCAAAGATACAAATGTAGAGATCCGAAGGGGCAAATGCACGCCAAATTTATAGCAGCAATGTCCACAATAGCCAAACTATGGAAAGAGCCTAGATGTCCATCAACAGATGAATGGATAAAGAAGATATGGTATATATATACAATGGAATATTATGCAGCCATCAAAAAATGAAACCTTGCCATTTGCAATTATGTGGATGGAGCTAGAGGGTATTATGCTAAGCGAAATAAGTCAATCAGAGAAAAATAAGTATCATATGATCTCACTGATATGAGGATTTTGAGAAACCAGACAGAGGATCATAGGGGAAGAGAGGGAAAAATGAAACAAGATGAAACCAGAGAGGGAGACAAGCCATAAGAGACTCTTAATCTCAGGAAACAGAGGGTTGCTGCGGTGGAGGGGGGTGGGAGGGTTGGGGTGGCTGGGTGATGGACATTGGGGAGGGTATGTGCTATGGTGAGCGCTGTGAATTGTGTCAGACTGATGAATCACAGACCTGTACCCCTGAAACAAGTAATACATTACATGATAATTAAAAAATTAAAAATAAATAAATAAAGCAAGTCATCCAACAAGCTCTGTTTATGAAGTTGATGGTAGTAAGGGAAATCTCTGCGGTGTTCACTTTGCAGAGATTAGTCTGAACCTGTCCAATAAAGGGTTTTGTAAACTTAGGTAAGTTGTTTAGCTTCTCAGAGCCTTGTTTTCATTATTTATAAGTAGAAAACACTGGATCCAATCCAATCAGATCAGATGGACTCTCAAATGGGTTTACTTGGCAGATCACCTGGACGTATGGTAGTCTAAAGGAAATATTTTGCAGTACTGACCACACCTAATCTGGTCATAGAAATTAGGAAACATTTTCACTACTAGGATTTATCCTTATGTCACACAAAATCAATATAAAAAAGGAATTCTGAGATTACATGTCCATGAGAAAATAAGCCACAGGATTTAACATGGTCAGCCCATTCCGAAGTTATATTTATATTTGCTCGCTGGAAGACAAAAGCAGATTCCAAAAGCTTATGAAAGTTTGGAGGAGAAAGTTGATTAAATTATATATTTTATTTCACCTTTTCTGCAAATTGAGAAAGCCTCCCATGTTAAAGTTTTAGTACTACTATTCTTCTGGAGTTGAGTGTGAGGAGTGGCTTGCTTTTCTCAAGTCCTGGGCCGCCGAATCTTTATCCTTGGAGCAGCACTGCCACCATGTGGCAGTCCTTGGTCATGTCATTCCATCTATTGCCTGTAGCCACTCTACCCTAAAAAAAAATTGTTGGGGTTTTTTGTTTTTTTTTTCATTTTAAAATTATTCAGAATTGTTTAAATTTTCCTTTGGTGTGGTGAAATAATTGCATCTCCCAGAATCTGCTCTTAAAAATAATTTCATGCCGGGGCGCCTGGGTGGCTCAGTTGGTTAAGCGACTGCCTTCGGCTCAGGTCATGATCCTGGAGTCCTGGGATCGAGTCCCACGTCGGGCTCCCTGCTCGGCGAGGAGCCTGCTTCTCCCTCTGACCCTCCCCCGTCTCATGTACTCTCTCTCATTCTCGCTCTCTCAAATAAATAAATAAATCTTTTAAAAAAATAAAAAATAAAAAAATAATAATTTCATGCCGTAACTCCATACAGTTTAATCGTCTCCTGGAGAGTGCCCCATTGTAAGGCCAGGGCTGTTTTTCTGGCTTAATTTAAGTACCCCCTGACCTTTAAAAATGTCACAGGACCTGACACATAAGAGGTGCTTACTACATAATTGTTGAATGAATGATTAAAATACCGTGGCCTAAAAAACAAAACCAAAACTCAGGGCCTTTTCCAAGGCACGACAGCACACACGCTCTCCACTATTTTGTATGCAGAAGCTCTTTTACTGCAACTTTTGGCAAGCTCAAGTATCTATCCAATATTCATCCGCTCATTTAACAGACCTTGAGCATCTATGTTAAGCCTAAACACGGAGACTATGAAGATAAATAAAACACAGTCTTGTTCTTGGAGAACTTCCCATTGTTGGTTGGAGACAGGCAAATAAATACGCATGTGTGATAGTAGAAGTGTGTACAGGTAGCTGTGGGGCCCTGAGAAAGGCAAGTGACTTTGCCTGGGGTGAGCCATGGGGAGATGACTCCTGAGCTGAGTTTTAAAGATGGATTGCAGCTCTCTGGGCTGGCAGAGGGAGGAGAAGGCGCTTAGGTATGCACAGGGGCTTGATAAAGCGTGTTGCGTTTGGGGAGCTGAAAGTAGGTCAGTATGACTAGAGCCCAGGATATGTGTTTGGGTGAGGAGGGGGGAATGGCCAGAAAGAAGGTTGAAAGTTAAACAGGGGACAAAAAAAAGTCTGGCATGCTATGCTTACAGTCTAGTTTTTAGGCAAATATGAACTGGCCTTCTGGGGTTGAGGGTGGGGGTTGTAAAGAAGGAGAGCAACGTGGTTTGATACGTGTTTGAGAGAGATTATTCTGACAGGGTATGAAGGCTGGATTGGAAGGGGATTAGACTGGAGGCAGGAAGACCAGTTGTCTAGGTGGGAGATTAGAGGGACCTAAACTAGGTCAGTGATAGTAGCAATGGAGAGAAGGAGATGGATTGGGAACAAAGAGCTTCCTA
>NC_058406.1:26949610-27105620 GCF_002201575.2 Neomonachus schauinslandi
GTCCACACATTGTCCACATTGGCGCTCTCTCTCTTAGCTTTCCTGGTGGCTGAAGAGGTGCCCCCCAGGCACAGGCTCATCTCTCCATTCCATTTCCAAACTGCTCTCTGTGAAGTACCCGGAACCTCAGCTCAGCAGCTTTTTGTTTCCTGTTAGTACAATTTCTCCTTAATTTTCTTTTCCTTTCTGGCTACGTACCCAAGGCGGGGGAAATGTGTAAGAACAATTCCTCTGTCCTGCTTTATTGTCTTTTTTTCCTCAGGCTTTTGGCTTCAGTTTTTGTAAAAACCCAAGTATTTTCATGACCCAACCCTCCCCTAAAGCCCTAGAGACATTTAATTGCTTGGTGGTGAGAAGAGTGTTTATTTAGACATCAGCATCCTCAGCACTTGGTCAATTATACTTCAATCACATATTCCTCAACCAGTCTAGGGAGACTCTACGCATATATGTGTGTCTAGGGAAGGGGATTCCATCACAGAAGGACAAAGGTGATCTGCTCCACTCCTGCTTTCTATTAAATTTCAGCACCTGCTTTTGGGTAGGCTAATGCCTACTTCAGACATGTCAGATAATTGAACTGTACCTAGAAGAACAGAATCTTAGAGTAATATAGTAACTCCTTCAAGCACAGTATAGTTGGGGAAGAAACACTTTCTAAGACAGGAGATGCTACTGGACAGACAAAACAACATTTTTCCCACTATAAGCCCAAAGGATGGTTTTATTAGTGGTATTCAACCAGGGGATTTATCACAATTGTTATAATGCCCCCCCCGGAATTTAGAGGGTAGGGCCAAGGTGGCTAAGTGAAATAAGCATAGAGGAAGAGTATTTTTTAAAAAGATTTTATTTTAAAATAATCTCTGCACCCAACATGGGGCTCAAACTTACAACCCCGAGATCAAGAATCTCATGCTCTACCAACTGAGCCAGCCAGGGGCCCCAAAGGAGAGTATTTTCGGCAGGGAAGATGGAACGGGTAAGGGCACCGAGACAGGAATGATGATAAGAATTTTCAGGGACTTGTTCAATCAGTGACTTCATGAGATGATGGAATGGAAGGTAGGGGATAGGATGTCAAGATTGTTGAATTAAATTCAAGTCAAGGATCTATAGAGTGTCTTTTTGGAGACTGAATATCTTTTGGATACACAGAATATATGGAGAGAACAAGACAAGGTAACTTCCTTTGAGGATAGAAAACACAGAGCAGATTGTGATGAGTGTTACGGGAAAGATATGAAATCTGTGCTCTGGGAAGTATGATCACAGCAGAACTTGAATATGAAGCATGGAACTTCAGACAGTCATTCATTCACTCCACAAACCTTTACTGAACATTGTGATGGATTGCTAGAATAATCACAGCTCTTTGTGTCCTCTCCCTTCCTCAATGTGATTTTGCTATGCCTCCCATCTAATTCTCAGTCTCTTAAATCTGCCTGTCCTTGTTACTTGCAGTGATGAACAAAATATAGGGAGAGTATCATTGTATATAGAGCTTCTGAGGCTAAGCTTTAAGGAACTTTGCAGGTTTTATTTTCATTATCTTAGAACACTGTGGCTACCATTTAAGAAACCTCAGGTAGGGGCACCTGGGTGGCTCAGCCGGTTAAGCGTCTGCCTTCAGCTCAGGTCATGATCCCAGGGTCCTGGGATCGAGCCCCGCATCGGGCTCCCTGCTCCGCGGGAAGCCTGCTTCTCCCTCTCCCACTCCCCCTGCTCGTGTTCCCTCTCTCACTGTGTCTCTCTCTCTCAAATAAATAAATAAAATCTTTAAAAAAAAAATATTTAAAAAAGAAACCTCAGGTATCTTACTGTATGGGCCTCATAGAGGAGAATAAAGGCACTTCAGCCAACAGCTACCTGCTAGACTTGACCATCTTGGACTATCCAGCCCTACTGAGCCTCTAGATGAATGCAGCCATGTAAGTTACCAAAGATGAGACCAAGAACAGAACTGATCAACTAAGCCTAGCCAAATGACAGAATCATGGGCAAATAAATGAGCCACTACATTTTAGTATGGTTTGTTATGCAGTAATAGATAATTGAAACAAGCCCCTACCATGGGTCAGGCATAGAAGATATGTATTTAAACAATATTTCTGCTCTTATGGAGATTATATTCTTGTAGCAGAAGATAGATAATAAACAAATAAGCAAATATAATGTCAGGTAGTCATAAATGTTTTGAAGAAAAATAAAGGATGTTAAAGGATTAGAGAGTAGACCCCAAGTAGCCAAAGCAATCTTGAGAAAGAAAACTGTATTACAAAACTATTATAATCAAAACAGCATGGTATTGGCATAAAAACAGACACATAGATGAATGGAACAAAGTAGAGAGCTCAGAAATAAACCTATGAATGGGGTACCTGGCTAGCTCACTTGATAGAACATGTGACTCTTGATCTTGGGGTCATAAGTTCAAGCCCCGTGTTGGGTGTAGAGCTTACATTAAAGGGGGTGGGGGGATGGAGAGGTAGAGAGAGACCTGTGAATATATGACCAATTAATTTACAACAAAAGAGCCAGGAATACAACAACAGGAAAGGACAGTCTCTTTAATAAATGGTGTTAGGGAAACTGGACAGCCACATGCAAAAGAATGAAACTAGACCACATTCTTACATTGTACACAAAAAAAAATGAACTCAAAATGGATCAAAGACTGGAATGTAAGAAACCATAAAACTCCTAAAAGAAAACATAGGTGGTGAGCTCCTTGACATTGTTCTTGATTATTTTTTGGATCTGACACAAAACCAAAGGAAACAAAAGAAAAAATAAAGAAGTGGGACTACATCAAACTAAAAAGCACAGCAAAGGTAATCATCAACAAAATGAAAAGGCAACCTACTGAATGGGAGAAAATATTTGCAAATCATATATCTATAAGGGGTTACTATCCAAAATATATGAATAACTCATACAACTTGATATAAAAACAGAACAAAAAATCCAATTAAAAAATGAGCAGGGGGCACCTGGGTGGCTCAGTCATTGGAGCATTAGACTTTTGATCTACGGGTTGTGAGTTTGAGCCCCACATTGGGTATAGAGACTACTTAAAAAATAAATTAAAATTTTAAAAAATGAGCAGACAATCTGAATTGACATTCTTCCAAAGAAGACATACAGATGGCCAACAGGTACATGAAAAGGTGCTCAACATCACTCATCATCAGGGAAATGCAAATCAAAACCACAATGAGGGGCGCCTGGGTGGCTCAGTCGTTAAGTGTCTGCCTTCGGCTCAGGTCATGATCTCAGGGTCCTGTGATCGAGCCCCGCATCGGGCTCCCTGCTCGGCGGGAAGCCTGCTTCTCCCTCTCCTACTCCCTCTGCTTGTGTTCCCTCTCTCGCTGTGTTTCTCTCTGTCAAATAAATAAATAAAATCTTTAAAAAAAAAAAAAAACAACACAATGAGATATCACCTCACACCTGTTAAAATGGCTATCACCAGAAAGACAAGAAATAACAAGTGTTTGTGAGGATGTGGAGGAAAGGGAAATTGTACACTGTTGGTGCAGCCACTTCCTCAAAAAATTAAAAATAGAACTAGCATATGATCTAGCAATTCCACTTCTGGGTATTTATTTGAAGAAAATGAAAACACTAACTTGAAAAGATATATGCACCCCCATGTTCATTGTAGCATTATTTAGAATAACCAAGACAGGGGCGCCTGGGTGGCTCAGTCGTTAAGCATCTGCCTTCGGCTCAGGTCATGATCCCAGGGTCCTGGGATCGAGCCCCACATCGGGCTCCCTGCTCCACAGGAGGCCTGCTTCTCCCTCTCCCACTCCCCCTGCTTGTGTTCCCTCTCTCGTTGTGTGTCTCTCTCTGTCAAATAAATAAAAAATAATCTTTAAAAAAAAAAAAGAATAGCCAAGACATAGAAACAGACTAACTTTCCATTGATGGATGAATAGATTTTTTAAAATGTGATGCACACACACACACACAGGAACATTATTTGGCCATAAAAAAGAATGAAATGTTGCCATTTGCAACAACACGGGTGGATCTTCGGGGCATTATACTAAGTGAAAAAAGTCAGAGAAGAACAAATACCATATGATCTCACTTTTATGTGGCATCTAAAAAACAAATTCATAGATCTCATGGATACAGGGAACAGATTGGTGTTTGTCCAAGGTGGGGGTGGGGGAGTGGAGAGTGTGTGAAATGGGTGAAGGGAGTCAAAAAGTAGAAACTTCATGGGATGCCTGGATGGCTCAGTCAGTTAAGCGTTTGCCTTCAACTCAGGTCATGATCCCAGGGTCCTGGGATTGAGTCCCACTTCGGGCTCCCTGCTTGACTGGGAGCCTGCTTCTCCCTCTGCCTGCTGTTCCCCCTGCTCGTGCGCTCTCTCTCTCTCACAAATAAATAAATAAAATCTTTTTAAAAAAGGTACAAACTTCCAGTTATAAAATAAATAAGTCTTGGGGATATAATGTGCATCACAGTGAGTGTAGTTAATAATACTATATTGCATAATTGAAAGTTGCTGAGAGTAGATCTTACAAGCTCTCATCACAAGAAAAAAAATTGTAACTATGCATGGTGACAGATTGTGGTGATCAGTTCAAAATATACAATTGCCCACTGAATAATGTGGGGGGTTAGGGGTGCTGACCTCCCCATGCATTTGAAAATCCACATATGACTTCTGACTCCCCCAAAACTTAACTTTTTTTTTAAGATTTTATTTATTTATTTGACAGAGAGAGAGATAGCGAGAGCAGAAATACAAGCAGGGAGAGTGGGAGAGGGAGAAGCAGGCTCCCCGCCGAGCAGGGAGCCCGATGCGGGGCTCGATCCCGGGACCCTGGGATCGTGACCTGAGCCGAAGGCAGACGCCTAACCGGCTGAGCCACCCAGGCATCCCAAAAACTTAACTGTTGACCAGAAGCCTTACCAATAACATAAACAGTACATTAACACATATTTTGTATGTTGTATGTATAATGTGTTGTATTCTTTTTTTTAAGATTTTATTTATTTATTTGAGAGAGAGAGAGAGCTCAAGCAGGGGAGGAGCAGAGGGAGAGAATCTCAAGCAGACTCCGCGCTGAGTGCAGAGCCTGTAGGTACTGTATTCTTACAATAAAGCTAAAGAAAAGAAAATGTCATTAAGAAAATCATAAGGGATAATACATTTACAGCATTCTACTGTAAAAAATGCCCATATAGGTGGGCCCACACAGTTAAACTCATGTTGCTCAAGGGCCAACTGTATACAAATATTGAATCATAACACTGTACACCTGAAACCAATATAATGTTATATGTCAGTTAAAACTCAGTTTTTAAAAGTTTATTAAAGAGGGAGGGTTAAAGGATGACAGGTGTGGTTGGGGGATAAAGAGAAGAGCTGCTATTTTAGAAAAATAAATCTTTTGGTTTGGGGGGGTTGTTTTCTTTATTTCTTTCTCTCTTTTTTTTTTTTTTTGAGAAAGAGAGAGAGGGTGAAGGGGGGAGAAGGACAGAGGGACAGGGAGAGAGAGAATCTTAAGCAGGCTCCACACTGGGCATGGATGATTCGGGGCTTGATCTCCCAACCCTGAGATCATGACCTGAGCTGAAACCAAGAGTCAGGTGCTTAACCGACTGAGCCACCCAGGCACCCCAGAAAAATAAATCCTTTGAAGAAAATCTGAGAGTGTTCTAGAAAAGGTTTTCATGCTGATGACCCTCTACCAACTATCAGTAAAGTCTTTTCATGATCCTAACCCAGATCCTTACAACTGCATTAAATTCCATTTATAAAATCATGGAAGGGGGGACACCCGGGTGGCTCAGTCGTTAAGCGTCTGCCTTCGGCTCAGGTCACGATCCCAGGGTCCTGGGATCGAGCCCCGCATCGGGCTCCCTGCTCCGCGGGAAGCCTGCTTCTCCCTCCCCCACTCCCCCTGCTTGTGTTTCCTCTCTCGCTGCTCTCTCTCTGTCAAATAAATAAATAAAATATTAAAAAAAAAAAAAGAATCATGGAAAGGGCATCTGGGTGGCTCAGTTGGTTGAGCGGCTGCCTTCGGCTCAGGTCATGATCCCAGCATCCTGGGATCGAGCCCTGCATTGGGCTCCATGCTCAGCAGAGAGCCTGCTTCTCCCTCTCCCTCTGCCTGCCTGTCTGCCTGCTTGTGATCTCTCTCTCTGTCAAATAAATAAATAAAATCTTAAAAAACAAAAAAGAATCATGGAAGAAACTTTAGAAGTCAGTTCATCCTATCTCCTCATGTAAATAAAATGAGCCCTAGAGGAGGTATTATGTTGTAATTTACTTATATTAAATACAATAATATAGAATATAGAATATGATATATGTTAATAAGTGTTAAAATACTTCAGACTAGAAAGTTTGATATACATGTATATTAACTAGCTTTAGTGTAAACCTATTAGGGTGTAAAGCTATTAGTTAACATTGAAGTACCCTAATAAGAAATATACTTTAGGAGTGGTTAGTTAGTATCTGAGAATGCTAGTCAATTGTCTACGTTCCAGTAGCAGTTATAAGAACTTCCACTATCTCCGTCTCCAATCAGCATTAGAAACCGTTGAATACAGTTAGATGTTAGATACAGTTTCTCATGGGTGAAATGAGTGGTGTCAAGATATGTGATTCGGGTAGAAGTATTATATTGTACAAGCATCCCCACCCTTGCCTAGCCAAGATATAAGAATCTAGTGTGCCCAACAACAAGGTTCCTTTAGAGAGATGTTATGGGCTAGGACCTATTCAGTTTTTTTCTTCCCATTTAGTGGAGGATTGTGTTACCTGATTCTGACTAGCATGTCAGATAAATCCTGCTGCTAGAATATTTTCTTATTTACCTAAAGTAAACCTTTCATGCCAAGTGCTTGGCAAAGTGTCTAAAAAGATCAGGAGCTAAGACTTCATTGAGCTAACAAGTTGTATGACTGGTTTTGCCTGCTTGTTAATAAATATTTGAGCCTGTGGCAGATTTCAGTCTGAGACTTGCTTTCATTGTAGCACACCACTTGGTGGTAAGGTTTGAGGAAGGAACATGTGACCCATCTCTTCCTGTTGAAGGCTACTGATAGCTGCCCCTCACCCTTGCAATAAAAACAAACCCCCCAAAAAACCCCACTCAATAGTTAATAGTTTATTAATAGAATATAATTAATAAATGAACAAATTGGCTTGGGTCAGTATGCAACAGAAGATGATTTGCCTAAAATCACCTAACAAACTGATTCTTACCACCATTAAATATCAAACAATTTGGACCCACATTACCAAAGAGAAGCCAACCAATGTTAAGTCAAGGTAAACATGTGTTTCAGGAAGTTCAGCTTGCTATAGCCTAGAGAATGGGCTGAGAAGAGAAATGCTGGAGATAGGAATAGCAATGAGGAGATTGTTGCTATAGTCCAGGTGAGGCAAGAGTCAGAGGAAACAAGCCTGGGCACTGGCATCAGAGAGATCCTCATTCCAGTACTGGCCCTCCCATTTATCAGCTGTGTGACTGCAGGAAAGTTACTTCCCTTTTCTCAGATTCAATTTCCCCCAAAAGAAATAATGATTATATGAAGTGGTATGTGCTCAGACCCCTAACTCACTGGTATGCAGTAGGCACTAAATAAATGCTAATTCCTTCCACCACCATTAAACAAAATGGAATGATGTAATGGATATAGAAAGACTAGTCTAAGCCTAAGCCCATATTATGTGGGCAATAATATAAATTTGTGGTCCAAATCACCCCTACCTACTCCATATACATACTCTCTGCCCAAAGTTCCCAAATATTTTCCCTATATAACTCGGAGAATCCTTTTTATGACTACCATCACTTTTAGGATTTAATACAGTTGGGCATATTCCTCTCATGTGGCTATTATGGACATAGAAGGCTTGACAACATGGAGGAGTCAACCTGAGTTGGTCCCTTGGCAAGTAGGAAATGCCTCCACAGTCAGGTAGTTGGAAAATAGATGGATGGACCAGGCAGAAATACTTCTGGTCCAGTTCTAGCCTCTGGGAAAAAGAAAACAAGAGATACTCTGGAAGACGAGAGGCACCAAGAACTCTAAGGAATGTGGCTTCTCTAGGGAAGAACTCCCATCTCTTCTAAAATTCTGGTCCCAGAACCTAGGACATTGCTATACATTTGATATCTCAAAATACTGTTGTTGAGAAGGAGAACTGGTAGTTTGAACACATATGTTTATCTCTTCTCCTTCTTGGAGCCCCACAAAAATGACAGCAAGTGAATAAAACCAGAATAAACCCACAAGGATAAAGAGAGTGGGAGAGGAGGCATCAGAGGATAAGAAGATGGAAAGCCAAGTGGAAAAATTAGCAGGGCTGAGAAGACTGCATACCAAGTGTCTGCAGAGGTGGTGCTAATGAGAAGCATGGCATTTCCTGCCACAGAACTCAGCTAAGCTCAAGTACTAGAGAGGACCCAGAAACCCAGGAAGAAAGACCCAGGGAGAAGAATGGATTAAAGACAAAGGATTGGATGAAAGTCTCTATGATCCATTAGCCCTTCAGGTCCATCTACAATCTTGCACCTGTGAGATGCCTGCCCCTGCCCAGCAGGAGTCTCGAGGGTTAGTCTGTAGAGCAATTGAACCGGAGAGGTGCCTCACTAGAAAAAAGGAAACTCATTGGAAGTCTATATACCGCAAAAGAGAAAACACACTTCTCTGTCTACTCTCACCCCAGTCTCTTTGTTTGGTAGCTAGGTTAATCCCTTCCTAGGTATGAAAATGAGGACACTTTCTCCGGAGAGACTGAACAAGTTGTAGCTGCTATTATAAAAGCCACTGAAACTCCACACATAGATACAGAATTCAAATCAACCTTTTAATACCTGACTCTTCAACATGAGTGGACAAAAAGATCAGCAGACATTTGATGAAAGCCCCCCAAATAAATGAAGGAGACCCAAACAAACAAAAAATAAGAGACTAATATTTTTAAAAAGGGACTAATATAACACTTGCCTCCCTTCATTTCTGGGATTTCACACACCCTTCTTTTCCCCCTACCTCTTTGGCCATTTCTTCTCAATCTCCTTTGCTGGATCTTCCTCATTTCTTTGATCTTTAAATGTTACAGTGCCCAGGGCCCTATCAATCCCAGAATCTCTTTTCTTCTCCATCTACACTCACTCCCTTAGTGATATTATCCAGCCTCCTGGCTTTAAATAATATCCAAATACTGTTGACTCCCAAATATATATCTTTAGACCAATCTCTTCCCTGACTCCAGATTGTGTATCTCTATGTCTACTAAACCTCTCCACTTGGTGCTCTAATAGGCACCTCAAAACTAATGTGTTCAAAATGTACTACTGGTCTTCCCCCCAAGAATCTGCACCCACCAAAGTCTTCCTCATCTTAATAAATGTCAATTTATTAATAGATAAACATTAATAAATGTCTTTCCCAGCTGCTCAAGCTGAAAACCTTGTGTGTTAGTTTGAGTTTCCCCAAAAGCCGACTCTGAGATAAGGATTCAAGTACAAATAGTTTATATTTTACAGAAGCAGGATTCACTAGGAGGAGAGTGGGGAAGTGATATATGGAAGAGAAGGTGGCCAATGAAGATGTGTTGTTCAGCCAGCTACCACTGATTGGCTGGAGCTTAATCTTGTGGGAACTGATATAAAACACGTGTGTCAGAATTATCCCATCTGAGGGACTAAGGAGCTGGGGTATTTATACACCAATTCCTGAGGATCACTGGTTGACCTAGCTTTCCATGGTCAGGGTTAATTTCCCAGCACTTCCAATCTAAGGTAGGAATTGTTAAGACTGGCTTTTCCTTTGCACTTCTGCGAAAGGCCTCAGGCACAGAGACGCAGACATCTGGGGGTACTAACAGCACTGAAACCTTGGAATTATACTTAATGCTTCTCCTTCTTTTATACCCTATATCCAGTTGATCAGTAAATTTTGTCTTCAAAACATATCCAGAATCCACAGCTATCACCCGCTATGATTATACTTCCTTTCCTGTTTAACTTTTTTGTTCTTGTTAGAGTTAATAATTGCCTTGTTTTTCATTTTAAATAGTTCTTAATGTGACTCTCTTCCCCTCCTCTAGTTTTATTGAAATATAATTGATAAAACTGTAAGATATTTATTTATTTTGAAGATTTTATTTATTTATTTGTCAGAGAGAAAGAGAGCACAAGCAGGGGGAGTGGCAGAGGCAGAAGCAGGCTCCCCGCTGAGCAAGGAGCCTGAGGCTGGACTTGATCTCGGGACCCCAGGATCATGACCTGAGCCAAAGGCAGACGCTTAACTGACTGAGCCACCCAGGCATCCCAGTTGTAAGATATTTAAAGCATACATCATGGTAATTTGATATACATATACACTGTGAAAGGATTTCCACCATCTAGTTAATTAACAGATACATCACTTCACATATTTATTTGCATGTGTGTGAGAGAACATTTAAGATCTACTCTCTTAGCAAATTTTATTTTATTTTTTTAGAGGGGGTGGGGAGGGGCAGAGGGAGAGAGAGAATCCCAAGCAGGCTCCATGCCCAGGCCCAGCACAGAGCCCAACCTGGGGCTTGATCCCACGACCTTGAGATCATGACCTGAGCTGAAAACAAGAGTCAGACGCTCAACCTACTGAGCCACCCAGGCACTCCATTAGAAAATTTTAATTACATAACAGTGTTATCAACTTTTTTTTTTAAAAGATTTTATTTATTTTTCTGACAGAGAGAGACAGCGAGAACAGGAAAACAAGCAGGGGGAGTGGGAGAGGGAGAAGCAGGCTTCCCGCTGAGCAGGGAGCCCAATGTGGGACTCGATCCCAGGACCCTGGGATCATGACCTGAGCCGAAGGCAGACGCTTAACGACTGAGCCACCCAGGCGCCCAACAGTGTTATCAACTTTAATCACCATGTTTTATATTAGTACATTAGACCTATTCATCTCATGGCTGGACGTTTACCAACCTCTCCTTATTTCCCTCATCCCTCAGCCCCTCTAGTTTAAAACGCCATCTTTTTCATGTACTAAATTTCAATAGATAGATAGATAGATAGATAGATAGATAGATAGATAGGAGAGAGGGAGAGAGAGAATGGTCTTGGATGCTTTATTCTGTAGTAAAAAATAAGGCAAAATTTAAACAAAAAATGTAATATAACTCTATTGGGAAAATGGAAGGAGAGGAGGGGATGTCAATAACAGTATTAAATTCACATCTTCCACAATAGTCATTAGATAGTTTTAGTGATTAATTGAACACTATTATAAGCACATTACCTAGAAATATGGCAGTAAATATCCAAAGAAACACCCAAAAGAATTGAAAATGGTTGGGGCGCCTGGGTGGCTCAGATGGTTAAGTGTCTGCCTTCGGCTCAGGTCATGGTCCCAGGGTCCTGGGATTGAGTCCCGCATCAGGCTCCCTGCTCCTTGGGAGCCTGCTTCTCCCTCTGCCTCTCTCTCTCTCTCTCTGTCTCTCACAAATAAATAAAAATAAAATCTTTAAAAAAAAAAGAAAAAAGGAAAAAAAAAAGAATTGAAAATGGTTGCCTTTGGGAAGCAAGACTCTTGAGATGTAGCGGTATGGAAATCTAAACAATGGTCATGTACTACATTAATAAAATCTCCATTCTGATTTTAGATGGGATGGATGTTTCTATTTATGTTCCAAACTTTCTATAATTATCTTTCATTTTATTACTCTCTATTTTAGTGTTATGCAAATACTATATGAATACATTACTTTATTTTAAACATTCTATGAAAATGAATAGAATAAAATGTATAGGGGCACCTGGGTGGCTCAGTCAGTTAAGCGTCTGCCTTCAGCTCAGGTCATGGTTATGGAGTCCTGGGATCAAGTCCCGTGTTGGGCTCCCTGTTCGGTGGGGAGTCTGCTTCTCCTTCTCCCTCCACCCCTCCCCCTGCTCATGCTCTCTCTCGCTTGTGCTCTCTTCCTCTCAAATAAATCAATAAAATCTTTTTTAAAAATTAAAAAAAAAGAATAAAGTGTATAGTCCTCTTTAGCTGCCTCCTAATTCCCTCATTGAGGTAACCACTATTAATATTTTATGTGTACATATAATCCCTGACATTTTTCTGTGCATTTATAGTTTTGCATATACAAGTACATATTATATTTTATATTAACAAGATTGTATTGTACATCTTACCCTGCAACTGTATTTTTTCACCTTAAGAACATATTTTAGGGGCGCCTGGGTGGCTCAGTCGTTAAGCACCTGCCTTCGGCTCAGGTCATGATAAGGGTCCTGGGATCAAACCCCGCATTGGGCTCCCTGCTAGGTGGGAGGCCTGCTTCTCCCTCTCCCACTCCCCCTGCTTGTGTTCCTGCTCTCGCTATCTCTCTCTCTGTCAAATAAATAAATAAAATCTTTAAAAAATATATATTTTAGAGATCCTTCCATGCCAATACATATGGATGTATCTCATACATTTTAATTGTTACTTATTATTCTATAATAGAAATGTAACCCACTTTTTAACAATTCCCTTTGGTGAATGTTAAGGTTGTTCCTATTTTTTCCTATTGCAATCAATGCTGTAATGAAAAAACATCCTTGTATGTGTGTACAGAAGTTCAAGTTTCTCAAAACAAAGACCAAGAATGGAATTAAGTTTTTGAGGGAAGGCACAATTAAGTTTTTAATAGACACTGACTGACTACCTTCCAAAAATGCTGTCCCAAGAGGGAACTATAACCTTTATAGTTAATTTTATGGTGTTTTTTGTGAGAAGTTTTAATTTTTCATGTTATTAAATCTGTTGGTCTTTTTCCTTATGTTTTCCAAATTTTGTATTTTGTTTAAGAATGCCTTTCCTACCCCCTCAAAATTTGGAAATACTTTTCTTTTAAAGGTTTATTTATTTATTTTAGAAAGAAAGAGAGTGGGAAAGGGGCAGAGGGAGAGGAAGAGAAGAAGGCTCTGTGCCGAGCATGGAGCCTGATGTGGAGCTCGATCCCAAGACCCTGAGATCATGATCCGAGTGAAACCAAGAGTCTGACGCCTAGGCGCCCCCAAATTTGGAAATACTCTATAGTTTCTAGTATTACTTTGTGTTTGAAGTTTATCTATTTTAATCAACCTGGAATTTATTTTTGTGTATGGTGTGAGCAATGGTTGGAGCATATTATTTTTCCCAAATGAATAGCCAGTTGTCCCAACAACATTTGTTACAGACATTATTTTCCCCTCTAATTTGAAATGCCATCTTTTTCATACCAAATTCCAATAGATAGATAGATGGGGAAGAAAATCTGGGCTAATAATATTATATTTGAATAATTATAGCCTCATAGCACATTTTGATATCTGATAAGGTAAGTCCTTCCTCCCATTTGGTCAACATTTTTGGCTATTCTAACATTTTTTTGTCAACCTGCCAAATTTCATTTTTAAAAAGATCAATTTGAGAACATTTTTTTTGTCAACCTGCCAAATTTCATTTTTAAAAAGATCAATTTGAGTAGCAATAGCATCTTTAAAATAAGTGGTCTCCCATATGTCTTTATTTATTTGGATATTCTTTTATATCTTAGAGTAAAACTTCATAATTTTATTCATATAGGACATTCACGTTTCTCGCTAAGTTTATTTCTTGGTTCTTTATAGACATTGCAGCAATTGTGAATTGATTCTTTTCTGTGACATATTCTAATAAGTTATTGCTGGTCTATAGGAAAGCTATTGATTTATATATGATACTTTTATATATAACTATTTTATTAACATTCATTCTAATAATTTTTGAGTTGGTTCACTTAGATTTTGTAGGCTCTATCTTTCTTCTTCAAATAATGCTTTTATTGTGTCTTTTTTCCCAATATTTATACCTTATCTTTTCTTGTCTCTCAGCAGTAGTTAAGTACTCCAATGCGTTGTTGACTAGTACAGATGATCATTGACATGCTTTTCTTGTACTTTTACTTAGTGGGGTTTGCCATTTTTATTTTAACAGGTAATTTGGTGGGTAGATTCTCAATTATCAGAAGCATGAAGGCATTATCTAAACAATTTGTTGACTTAGAGTTGCTTCATTCAACAGACAGCAAGACATCATGAAAGATATTCTGCAGCTGACTTCCCTTTGTCCCCTAGAAATATCCTGACAAGGGGAACAAAATGTTAACAGTTTATTTGAGGTGAGTTTCATGGAGACTAAAGACCTGCCCAAATACTTTCTCACTTACTCCTTGCATGAGTAGCACAATTTGTGCATATTATAGTAACATGTTCAACTTAATAGGATGCACCTGCATTTAATATAAAGTATTTAATTTGATAGAATGTATCTTTATATAATATTTACACATTTAACTTTGGATGATTGCCTTTATAGGGATCATAGTGTGGGCATCCCCTTATGTGGAACCTCTACTATAAGTACAATGTTTGCCTTTGGTTTCTGGTAGATACTTTTTATGACATTATCGAAAGATAGTAATAATAGCAGAAGTTACTATATATTTGTAATAGTTACTGTTGAAATTGCTTCATATATTAACTCATTTAGAAAATTTCCTTCTAGGGGCTCCTGGGTGGCTCAGTTGTTAAGCGTCTGCCTTCAGCTCAGGTCATGATCCAGGGGTCCTGGGATCAAGCCCCACGTTGGGCTCCCTGCTCGGCGGGAAGTCTGCTTCTTCCTCTCCCACTCCCCTTGCTTGTGTTCCCTCTCTTGCTGTGTCTCTCTCTGTCAAATAAATAAATAAAATCTTTTTTAAAAAAGAAAGAAAATTTCCTTCTATTCCCAGCTTACTAATAATCGTGTGTGTGTGTGTGTGTGTACGTGTGCGTGTGTTAACAGGAGTGTGGGATTTTACTGAATGGTTTTTCAGCATCTATTAGGTTAATCTTATGACTTTTCTCCTTTATTCTGCCACTGTAAGGAATGAAATCAATACACCTCCTAGTGTTGAATCAGAACCTCATGGAGTCCCTTAATCTATCAACATCATCACTTTTCACTAATTATCCCACTCTCCTCATGTTCTCATTTTTTTTCTCTCCCAGTCTAGATTCCGTGGTACATCACTGCAATCACAATATTGTAAATATTCATAATTCTCTTGTCACTTTCTTTTCATTACATTCACTGACAGAACTCCAAATCCTCTTACACCCAATTCACTGGGTAGTCCACATCTGTACCTGAGCAGCTGGACATAGCTGGAGAAAATCACTCACCTGTGCTGTCTCAACTGAAATTTCTGACTACAAACCTTAAATGAGACTCAATACTTCCCAGTAATGCTGCTTTACTCCCCCTGGTATAATTTTGTTTCCCCACTGTCCAATATGACCTTTTCTACTCCCTTCAAACCTCCAACATACTCCATCCCCCTTTACTCTCATATGACTTCAATTTATAATTCATTGAGAAAGTAGAAGCATTCAGATTCATCTTCCTCCCACCTAATCTACCAACTTTTCTTTCTTTCTTTGACACAGAGAGAGTCTACCAACTTTTCTGATCTGCATCAGGATCCATATTCACTGCTTTTTCACCTGGGTCTACACTCTTATCCCACATTCCTGTGTCTTCCCAAGGATCAAATTCCTTCCCACTGCTGTACCATCAATTTCTCCTTCTCTACCAGATCATGTCTATCACCAAAATCACATGCCTAAGGATCTCTCATCTTAAAGCACACATAAACAAAATTCTCCCTTGACAGCATATGTCTCTTCAGCTACCATTCCACTTACTCCTACTCATAACCTTTCCATAAGTCTTCAAACTTATGGGAAGGTTGTCTATATTTGCTTTCTCTGCTTCTTAACCTTTCATAATGATCCAACCAACCTTTTAACCTCTTCACTCCCTGAAGTTGCACTTGTCAAAGCTACCATTGACCTCTAGTTTGCCAAATACACTTCTCTGTTTTTCTCATCTTGATCAACTTCTATGAAGTTTTCAACATGGTTAACCACTTCCTTCTTGAAACACTTTCTTTTATTAGCTTCAATAATATACCACTCTCCTCATTTCCTTCTACTTTATTGGCTGATGCTTCGTAGTCTCCCTTGCTGGCTTCTTGTTAAGCAAACCTCCAAATGTTGAAGTGATTCAGGACTCCATTCTCTGCCCTCTTATCTGCTCACTCCTTTGTTGATCTCATCCAGCTCTAGTGATCTAGTTTTCCTTTCTTTCTTTCTCTTTCTTTCTTTCTTTCTTTCTTTCAAATTTATTTATTTGAGAGAGAGCAAGCACAGGTGGGGGAGGGGCAGAGGGAGAGGAAGAGAGAGAATCTCAATCAGAATCCCCACTGAGTACAGAGCCTGATGCAGGGCTCAATACCGAGACCCTGAGGTCCGGACCTGAGCCAAACACAGACGTTTAACCATCTGAGCCACCCAGGTGCCTCATGTGTCCCAGAGGTTTTGAACAGATGTGTTTTCATTTTCATTTGTTTCCATGATTTTTTTAAATTCTTCTTTAATTTCCTGGTTGACCCATTCATTCTTTAGTAGGATGCTCTTTAGCCTTCATGTATTTGAGTTCTTTCCAAATTTCCTCTTGTGATTGAGTTCCAGTTTCAAAGCATTGTGGTCCAAAAATATGCAGGGAATGATCCCAATTTTTTGGTACTGGTTGAGACCTGATTTGTGACCCAGCATGTGATCTATTTTGGAGAATGTTCCATGTGCACTTGAGAAGAATATGTATTCTGTTGCTTTAGGATGGAATGCTCTGAATATATCTGTGAAGTCCATCTGGTCCAGTGTGTTATTCAAAGCCCTTGTTTCCTTGTTGATCTTCTGCTTAGATGATCTGTCCATTGCAGTGAGTGGGGTGTTAAAGTCCCCTACTTATTATTGTATCATTATTGGTGTGTTTCTTTAATTTTGTTATTAATTAGTTTATATAATTGGCTGCTCCCATGTTAGGGGCATAAATATTTACAATTGTTAGATCTTCTTGTTGGATAGACCCTTTAATTATGATATAGTGTCCTTCCTCATCTCTTATTACAGTCTCTCGTTCAAAATCTAATTGGTCTGATATAAGGATTGCCCCACCAGCTTTTTTTTTTTTTTTTTTGATGTCCATTAGCATGATAAATGGTTTTCTACCCTCTCACTTTAAATCTGGAGGTGTCTTTGGGCCTAAAATGAATCTCCTGCTGACAGCATATCGATGGATCTTGCTTTTTTATCCAATCTGATACCCTGTGTCTTTTGATTGGGGCATTTAGTCCATTTACATTCAGAGTAACTATTGAAAAATATGAATTTGTGCCATTGTATTATCTGTAAAGTCAGTGTTTCTGTGTATTGTCTCTTTTCCTTTCTGGTCTATGTTACTTCTGGGCTCTCTCTTTGCTTAAAGGATCCCTTTTAATATTTCTTGCAGGGCTGATTTAGTGATCACAAATTTTTTTAGTTTCTGTCCTGGAAGCCTTTTATCTCTCCTTCAATTTTGAATGACATCCTAGCTGGATAAAGTATTCTTGGCTGCATATTTTTCTCATTTAGCACCTTGAATATATCATGCCAGTCCTTTCTGCCCTGCCATGTCTCTGTGAATAGGTCTCTGCCAGCCTAATGCTTCTACCCTTGTAGGTTACGGATCTCTTGTCCCAAGCAGCTTTCAGGATTTTCTCTTTGTCTCTGAGATTTGCAAGTTTCACTATTATATGTTAGGGTGTTGACCCCATTTTTATTGATTTTGAGGGGAGTTCTCTGTGCCTCCTGGACTTGAATTCCTGTTTCTCCAGATTAGGAAAGTTCTCTGCTATAATTTGCTCCAATATACCTTCTGCCTCTCTCTTTCTCTCTCTCTCTCACTTCTTCTTCTGGGATCCCAATTATTCTAATATTGTTTCACTTTATGGTATCACTTATCCCTCGAATTTTCCCCTGGTGATCCAGTAGTTGTTTATCTCTCTTTTTCTCAGCTTTTTAATTCTCCATCAATTTATCTTCCATATCACTAATTCTCTCTTCTGCTTCATTTATCCTAGCATTTAGAGCCTCCATTTTTTACTGCATCTCATTAATAGCCTTTTTTATTTCAACTTGATTTTGATTAGATTTTAGTTCTTTTATTTCCTCAGAAAGGGATTCTCTAGTGTCTTCTATGCTTTTTTTCAAGCCCAGCTAGTATCTTTATAATCATTATTCTGAACTCTAGTTCCAACATCTTACTTATATCCATATTGATTAGGTCTCTGGCAGTCAGTACTGCCTCTTGTTCTCTTTTTTGAGGTGAATTTTTCTGTCATATTGTTCTGACAAGAGAAGAATAGATAAACAAGAGAACAAAGTGTTAAAATGGCAACAACAACCCCAGAGAAATACACACCAAACAAATCAGAAGAGACCTGAAACTGAAAAAAAATAAATAAAATTAAAAAAAGAAAGAATGTAGGGGTGTCTGGGTGGCTCAGATGGTTGGGCATCTGCCTTTGGCTCAGGTCATGATCTCCAGGTCTTGGGATCGAGCCCCACATCATGTCATCAGGCTTCCAAGTCAGCAGGGAGTCTGCTTGCTTCTCCCTCTGCCTCTCCCCCTGCTCATGCTGTCTCTCTCTCAGATGAATAAATAAAATCTTTTTTTAAAAAAAAGAGAGAGAAATTGGGGTGCCTGGGTGGCTCAGTCATTGGGCGTCTGCCCTTCGGCTCAGGTCATAATCCCAGGATCCTGGGATTGAGGCCCACATTGGGCTCCCTGTTCTGTGGGAAGCCTGCTTCTCCCTCTCCCACTCCCCCTGCTTCTGTTCCCTCTCTCGCTGTGTCTCTCTCTGTCAAATAAATAAATAAAAATCTATTAAAAAAAGAGAGAGAGAGAATATAATCAGACAGGTTGAACAGAACAGAGCAATACACTGGATCCTGTGTATATTTTGGTCTGTTAGACAACTAGATCCCAAAATTGTAAAGAAAGAAAAACTTGTATATGTACAAAAATAAAATTAAATACAATGAAAGGATAGAATAACTGTAAAAATGAAAATTAAAAGACAAAAAAAAAGAAGGAATATAAACAGACAGGTGAACAGAACAGAGCAATACATATATTCTGAGTGTATTTTGGTTCGTTTGTTAGAGGAAATTACATCTCAAAATTGTAAAGAAAGAAAAACATATATAAATAAAATTAAATACATTGAAAGGATAGAATATAACTGTAAAGATGAACGTTTTAAAACTTCAACAAAAAAAAAAAAGAAGAAGAAGAAGACAAAAAAGAGAGCATATGATCAAACAAGTGAAGAATACAGAGCCCAACACTAGATTCTGGATGTATTTTGGTTTGTTAAAAGAAACTGCATCCCAAAATTGTAGAGAAAGAAAAAATTATATATATATATATATATATATATATATATATAATTAAATATAACAAAAGGATAGAACTTAACTGTAAAAATGAAAATTAAAAAAGTTTTTTTTTAAGATTTTATTTATTTATTTGAGAGAGAGAGAATGAGAGACAGAAAGCAGGAGAGGGAGAAGGGTCAGAGGGAGAAGCAGACTCCCCGCCGAGCAGGGAGCCCGATGCAGGACTCGATCCAGGGACTCCAGGATCATGACCTGAGCCGAAGGCAGTCACTTAACCAACTGAGCCACCCAGGCGCCCCGAAAATTAAAAAAGATTTTTTAAAAAGAGTTGATAAAATAAGAAAATGGTTGAAAAAGGAAAGAGAAAAGGGGTGCCTGGGTGGCTCAGGTCATGATCCCAGGGTCCTGGGATCGAGCCTGCATCAGGCTCCCTGCTTAGCAGGAAGCCTGCTTCTCCCTCTCCCACTCCCCCTGCTTGTGTTACCTCTCTCGCGTCTATCTCTGTCCAATAAGTAAATAAAATATTTTAAAAAAAGGAAAGAGAAAATTAAAATTCAAAGACTAAAGAATCATGGGGAAAAAACCATGAATTCTATATACTATTTTCCCCTAGCACTGGAGTTTTACAGTTCTCTGTGATTGGAAAACTTGGTCTTATCTTATTCTTTTGGTTTATTTTCTGTTTATTATTAGTCTCATTTCAAGACTGAACTGCATGAGGAGAGGAACCCCACTTCTCTGGCTCACCCTTGGATCCCCATTACCTAACCCAGGGTTTGGCACATGACAAATATTCAATAAATAGTTGCTGAAAAAATTCAGTAACATATAAGTCAATGAATATTTTCATATTAACTTAATAGACTCTAAAGAACCACAAAAGTCATCTGACCTTACCTTTTTCATCATTTCAAACTTGCTTCAATACCCTCAGAGCCTGGAGCTCACTACTTCCTGAGAACCCTTCCCTTTGGATAAGTCTGGGTATTAGAAAGGTCTTTCTAAAATCAGTTATTTCCCCCCCAACCTATAGATAAAGAAACCTTGTTCTGGGCTAGGGCGGAAGTCAAAGGGATTCGGCATTTTTTGAGCCCTTAAAGTGCCAGGCACAGTGTTAGGTGCTTTTCATTCATCATCTTCTTTGATCATCTCAGTAACTCTAAGAAACAGTGTCATCTCCATTTCACAGATGAGAAAGCTGAGGTTCAGAGAGATGAGGAGAATTACTCAATGTCACATGGCCTATAGAATTGAAATTTGAGAATTACACTATAGATTTGAAATTCAAATTAGATTTATCTCATTCCCTAGTTCATTCCCTTTATTTCATCTTGAAGAAGAAAGAAAAAAATCAATTGTCCCAGTTAAAAAGTGTAGTAGAAACAAAGGCTGGAAGTAAAAGCAAACATATTAATTGATTTGTTTGTCAAAGCCTCATGCACTGCCCTCCTTAGTAGTTACGCCATCTCATAAAGATGGCAAAATCAAATATAATTGCCAAGTCTCTCTATTCCTGGCCCTAGAACATGGATATGTAGAAAGCTGCCTGCTTGCAAAATACAAATGAGGGCCACGTTTTTTTTTTTTTTTTTAAGTTCCAGGAGTTCTTTTATTGTTTGACTGACAGGACAACAAAACCAGTCAGAGAAGTCCCCAAGGAAATGATGGTCATGTTTCATTGTTGTTTGCCCTCTGGTCCTTCATCTTCTAAACATTTATTATTTTTCTTTTACAGATATTAGACATTTATTTTTATCACAAATGCAATCCAAGTATGAATAAATAAATGTATTATCTTTTAACATCTGCCCCCCACCATGTTCCTTTAAATAGAAAAAGGAGCTAAGTGTCTCTTCAAAGCCTGTGTGGCCATAGTTGTCCCACCTATGGTTTTAAAAACAGACCATAACTTACCTTCTGAAATCCCTTCTTGAACTACAGCTCATTCTGTTAAAGAAATCCTGGGAAAGAAGTCCTATTGATATTGCCAATAGTCTCCAAAAGGTGAGGATGGTAACTGGGCTGAAGGCAACTGAGAGGGGTCTTCAGCAAACTGAGGACCATTGGGAAATCGTGCAGAGGCAAATCTTGTCAATGAGATACCAGGTCCTATAATTAAAGCTAGAATGCCACCCATCGCTGCTGACCCAACCATGGCCACTGGTCCATTTCTTGCTGTCAGTATGGCTCCTGTTAAGGCAACAGTTGTGAAGGAGTTCGAGGGATCTTCTTTCGCTCTGACTTGAACCACAGTGCAGTCAGTCATGAAAAATAAACCTTCCCAAACTGCAAAGCTATCTCCCAACCACGGAGCCCTGGTTTTAATACCCGTGAAACTCCCTTGTAGTCTGTGGTTTACTCCCACTGGAGAATTGTAAAAATCTTTGAGTGCTTGAAAGATACCACCATCTATGGTATCCATGGTAAAGGCCCCACCACAATCATCCACAGTTCGCAAGGGCAAGGCTCTCGCATATATTCCTCCATCTTGACTCCACCAAAAAAAAAACAAACCCGTTTTTTTTCTTAAGTTTTTATTAAAATTCCAGTTAGTTAACATACGGTATAATATTAGCTTTAGGTGTACAATACTGTGATTCCACACTTCCATACAACACGTGGTACTTATTACAGCAAGTGCACTCCTTAATCCCATCACCATTTCCTCCATCCCTGTCCCTCCTCCCCTCTGGTAACCATTAGTTTATTAAAAGGGCTACTTCTTAAAAAAAAAAAAAAAGAGAGAGAAAGAGAGTCACTTCTATTCAACATGGTACTGGAGGTTTAGGGCAATTAAGTAAGAATATAAAAGAAAAAGCATCTGTATTGGAAAAGAGAAAGTTAAAACTATCTCTATTTGCAGATAACATGATCTTATATATAGAAGATGCTAAAAAAATCCACACACACACAAATTAACTGCGAGAGGTAATAAACCTATTCAGTAAGATTGTGGATGCAAGATTAATATAAAAAAATCAATTGTATTTCTATATATTAGCAATGAACAATCCAAAAATGAAATTAAGAAGACAATTCCACTTATAATAGCACCAAAAAGAATAAAATACTCAGGAATAAATTTAACCAAAGAAGTATAAAATTTGCACTCTGAAAACTACAAAACATTATTGAAAAAAATTAAAGAAGAACTAAAGAAATGAAAACATATCCTGTGTTTATAGATTGTGATATTTAATACTGTCAAAATAGCAATAATTCTCAAATTAATCTGCAGATTGAATATAATGCTTATCAAAATTCCAACTGCCTTTTTTTTTTTGCAGATGCAGACAAGCTGATTCTAAATTTCATCTGGACATGCAAGAGATCCAGAATAGCCAAAACAATCTTGAAAAAGAAGAACAAAGTTGGAGGACTGACACTTCCTGACTTCCAAGCTACAAAGCTATAGTAATTGAGACAGTGTGATACTAGCATAAAAAAAGACAAAGATTGATAGAATTGAGAGTCCAAAAATAAACCCTTACATTTGCAGTTGATTGATTTTGACAAGGGTTGTAGGCCATGGGGGAAAGAAGTCTTAAACAAATGGTGCTTGGACAACTGTATGTACATGCAAAAGAATAAATTTGAACCCTACCTCCCATCATATACAAAAGTAAACTCCAAATAGATCAAAGACCTAAATGTAAGAGCTAAAACTATAAAATGCTTAAAAGACAAGATAGGAATAAATCTTCATGACTTTGGATTAGGTTTCTTAGATATGATAGCAAAAAACCACAAGCAATCAGAGAAAAATTAGATTGTTGAAATTAAAAACTTTTGTGCTTCAGGGGCACCTGGGTGGCTCAGTCGGTTGAATGTCCAATTCTTGATTTTGACTCTGGTCATGATCTCAGAGTCCTGGGATTGAGCCCCAGGTCAGTCTCCACACTCAGTGGGGAATCTGCTTGAGGATTTCTCTCCCTCTGCCCCTCCTCACCTCAAATAAATAAATAAATCTTTTAAAAAAATAAAAAGAACAGAAGATTTGAATCAGCATTTCTCCAAAGAAGTTATACAAATAGACAACAAGTACATAAATAGATGCTCAACACCATCTGTCCTTAGGGAAATGTAAACCAAATACACAATGAGATACCACCTCATACCCAAGAGGATAGGTATAATTTTTTAAAATCTGAAAATAAAAAATATTGGCAAGAATGTGGAGAAATTAGAGCCCTCACACATTGCTGATGGAAATATAAAATAGTGTAGCCACTGTGGAAAACATTTCTTCAAAAAGTTAAACATAGAGTTATCATATAACCTAGCAATTCTCCTCCTAGGTATATACCCAGAAGTGAAAAGTTATATATCCACATAAAACTTATATGTATCCACACAAAAACTTGCACATGGGTGTTCATAACAGCATTATTATAGCCAAAAATGGAGACAATCCAAATGTCCTTCAACTGATTAATGGATCAACAAAATACGGTGTATACATACAATGGAGTATTATTCAGCATTAAAAGCAATGGAGTAGTGGGGTGCCTGGGTGGCTCAATCAGTTAAGCATCCAACTCTTGATCTCAGCTCAGGTCTTGATCTCAGGGTCATGAGTTCAAGCCCCACATTGGACCCCATCTTGAGCATGGAGCCTACTTAAAAACAAAACAAAACAAAACAATGAAGTATTGATGCATGCTACAATATGGATAAACCTTGAAAACATTATGGTAAGTGAAAGAAACTAGATGCAAAAGAGCACATACTGTATTATTCCATTTATATGAAATGTCCAGAATAGGCAAATCCATAGAGACAGAAAGTAAATTAGTGGTTGCCAGGGGCTGGGGTATAGGGTTTCTTTTTGGATGATGAAAGTGTGCTGGAATTGGATAGTGGTGATGATTGCACAACTTTGTGAATACACTAAAAACCACTGAATTTACACATTAAAATGGCAAATTTTATCATATGTGAATTTTATCTCAATTTAAAAAATGCAAAAGAATGAGGCTGCCAGTAGAGTAGGAGCAGGTGGGCAGAAATTCCATTTGGATGCCAGGTGGTGTCTCTTGGCAAGCTAGTCTGGTTCAGTAGTGTCCAGTGCAGGTCCCTGTCCTCCTCAGCCAAGTGGCTCCACTTCAGCTCCCACTTAAGATTTTTGTTTGAATAAGGGGTTCCCCAGCTAAAAAAGAATGAAAGCCCTTGGCCCAACTGATCAACTGCAAAGAAGTTCCTCCCCGACTTCTAAGCTCCAGACTTGTGCAATGTTAGTATGAGGAGAGGCTGAGGAGTCAAAACATCAACAGAGGCCAGTGGCCCAGACAAGGGTTGGAGTGTCACAAATAGGGCTGCTGGCTGGAATCCAGCCTTCTGGCACAGTGTCTGATAGGAAGGCTCCCTCTGGCTCCTTCTGGTCTCAGGGGAGCATTGACATATTTGAGAGGTTTAGTTTCATTCATAAACCTTGACTGAGCATGTTCTGGCTCTCACCCCCAGATGGGTGAGCCAAGTTCCTGTCCTCAGGTGGCTCAGGCACAGGATGTGAAAACATGCTCAGTCCCTGACAGTCCTCTCCCCTCTCTTGGACTGGGCTGAGATCTTGGGTTCACTGTCTCTCAAAGGACAGCAAGAGAGTGGCAGGGGAGCAGCTCTTAGCCCGGGGAAAGGAGGGAAGGGATGAAAATTAGTGACTATTGGGCACATATATTGGGCCAGGCACACAGGAACATGCACATATATGACTTGACTTCCTCCTTACTGACTCCTTTAGCAGTAGGTGAACGGACTTGTCCCAGGTACTTGGAGCTAGTATGCTGTAGAACTGAGATTTGAACCCAGGATCATCTGATTTGAAAGTCTGTGCTCTGGAGAAGCTGGAAGTTCACCCAGAGTTTTTCACCTAGGCCCCTCCATTGGACCATTTCTAGCTCCCACTATTTACACATTACTTGCTCATTCATTCATTCATTCATTCCATAAATTTCCCTGAGTAGGCATTTGGTGCCACATAATGTGTTAGGCAACAGACACATAAACCTGAATACCCAAATAAGGCATGAGCCCTGCCTTCAAGGATTTATAATGCATTGGGAGCTAAGCCTGGACTGAGATAGAAGACCAGGGGCTGAGTTAATTATACCACCAAGGGAGGCCCTATGGTGGTTTGGCCAGATGGCAAGTGGTTTTAATATGAGAATGAGAATTCAAGGTTTGGGACAACGGGGGCAAATATATTGCTGATTCTCTACCCAGCCCCCACCCTGTCCTATAGATATGGGCAGTGTAGGAAAATGAGCAGCCACCATCAGAGAGAGCTGAGGGGGAAGTGGTATTCTGGGGCATGGCTTCTACTCAGCCACAGCAGGAAGTGGAGGGAGGGCTTGCTGAACAGGCCAAGGCTTAGGGGACTTTACTGACTATAGAACTTTGGTTTGGGAGGGATTAGAAGGGTCTTTGGGAAGGGGCCAGTGGGTGCTAGAGTGGGTTTGGGAAGGAGAAAGTAGATGATCAGAGTGGTCAAGAATAACAGAGTGAGAGACAGGGGATTGAGGCATTGCAGTCCTGACTGAAACAAGGTAAATACATTTCATACGCAGGTTTCTGAGGCTATTTTTGGTACAGGAAACAAGCTATCATCCTTGCTCAGGGTACCAAATAGAACATGGGGGAAATTTGTTAGGAAGTGGGAGACTGAAAATCAGGCTCAACTCAGGCTGGAAGCCACCAGCACTGTTTAAACTATGGGAGGAATTTAGCCTGGAGTAGAGAAGAAGGGAGGTGGCTACTAGGTTTAACTCAAAGCTTGATCTCTAGTTGGTTTTTCTTATACTCTTAGCTGTAAACCTGTCTGTTCATTTAATGAATACTTCCTCCTCTTCAAACTTGCTGTCCCCTCTTACTATTTCCAGTTAATATCTGATTTAACAGAGAAGTATGGTGCTATGGAAAGAACTTCGAATATAGTATCCGTCACTATAGAATCTAGTCACTCAATTAAAAGTCCCACTTCCATCGCCAGTCAGGGATGGAAGCAGCCAGAACTAGAATGCAGGATTTAGAACTCCAATTTTTCCATCCTTCACTGTGGTATCATATAACGCAGAGCCTGACTTCCTTAGCTTCCCTGAACTTTGGTTTCCTTAACAATATCTACCTTATAGTCACTGTGAAGATTAAATGACATGTGAAGCCCATAATACAATGCCTGGCCATGGTATGCCCCTAACATTTTTTATCATTACATGCAAAAATTACCTGGCTCTCTGGCTTTGATGCTCAAATGAATATCTCATTATACATGTTACAGGCTGAACATATGAAATTCATATACTGAAATCCTTACCCCACTATCTCAGAATGTGACTGTATTTGGAGATAGAGTCTTTAAAGGGGTAATTACGTTAAAACAAAGTCTGTAAGTTGGGCCCTAATCCAGCATGATGGGTGTCCTTACAGGAAGAGGACATTTTGACACAGACATGTACAGAGGGAAGATCATGTGAAGACACAGTGGGAAGACGGCCATCTACAAGCAAAAAAGAGAGATCTCAGAAGAAACGCGTCCTTGGACTTGGACGTCCAGCCTCCAGAACTGCCAGAAAATTAATTTCTGTTGTTTAGGCCACTCAGTCTGTGGTACTTTGTGATGGCAGGCCTAGCAAACAAGACATACACATTGTACCCTTTTAACTGGTGGGCAGAAAGCTCCCTCGTTTTGCTGACTAGAAACTGCTTCTTGGGCTGTAGTGCTATGCTCTCCAACTCAAAAGTTCCCACTGGGCGGGCCATGCTGCCTTGGAGTGGGTGTTGCTCCCTTGGCTCTTGGCGGCTAAGAGGAAGTCATGTGAGAAAGCAAGACTTGCCCTTCTGAAGTGCTTGGTGACTTGCTGACCAGAGGTGGTTGTGGTGTGACTAGCAAGAGAATGCATCATGCATCATGGTCCATTCTCGGGGTGCTTTCAGGCTGCATGGGGAGGGAAAGGCAACTGGGTGTGCGATCTGGATGAAGCAATGGAGGAAAAGTGTTCCGTCTGTGGTGACCCTGGTGTCCTCTGTCCCAGGACAGTAGAGAAAGAGGAGACAGAGGAGAAAGAAGGGGTCTGAGGTGGGAGGAAGGAGGAGAGGTGCCTGATGTGAATCATAGGGCACTTTCCACCGCCAGAAGTGGTGAACTGTGTCTGTGGATCAGCGGGGTCTGGAATCCCGATCTTTTGCGGGGTACCGTTTGCCGGGAGGCTCTGGGACCACCGCACGAATCACCGCCCCGCCCGCCTTTTGCCGGGTTGGCGGTCCTGGGCGACTGGGCAGTGCGAACGGGCGCGCGCGCCCCCGACACGTCCTCGGGGCACTGCCCCCTCCGGGCGCGCGCGCGCCCCCGCTCCACCCCGTCCCGCCCCCCGCCGGGCTCCGTGGACCGGGCGCCCGGGGCCGCGCACGCCCCCTCCTCGAGCCGGGACCCTGGGTCGGGCGCGCCCCGCGCCTCCTCCCCGCCCGGCGGGCGCGCGCGCTGGCTCCCGCTCCCGCTCCCGCTGGCAGCGGCGGCGGCGGCGGCGGGGATTGTTTTTGTTGTCGCTGAGGCCGGAAGAGCCGCGGGAGCCGGGTCCCTGTCCCCGGGCCGGGCGCCGCCGCCGCCCCCTGCCCAGCGCCCGCGTCTCCGCGGCGCCCCCCCGCAGCGCCAATATTCCGGAGATCAAGCGTTACGCGGCGGCGGCGGCGGCGGCGGGGCCCGGAGCGGGAGGCGCCGGGGACCGGGGCGAGGCGGCCCCCGCCGCCGCCATGGAGGCGCTGGGACCCGGTGAGGAGCGCGCTCGGGCCGGGGCCGGATTGCGGCCCCGGGACTGGTGGGCGGGTGGGCGGGCGCGTCGCTCCGGGTCTCCCCCATCGGCTCTTGCTTACCTGGGTTCGGGCCGTCAGGCGTGGGGGAAGGGGATCCGTGCCCCATAGCACAGGGCGGAGGGAGCTGACCCGGGCCTTGGGGGGCGGAGACCGCGGTCCAGCCTGGAGAGACGAGGCAGGGCTCGGGGTCTAAGGGAGGCGGGCCCAGGGTGGTGACCCCCGTCCCCAGGTGGACGGGAGACCTAACCGAACCTCGGGGAGGTGGTCTGTGCTCCAGGGTTGAGGCAGGCCAGTTCGGGCCTCAGAAGGAATGATCTGTGCCAAGTGCTCAGCTGAGGCCTGGCCTCTACTGGCCCGGGAAGGACACCCTCCTACTACCAGGGGTATGCTGGGCATGGGGCCACACCCGTGTTTTTCTTTGCACTGGTAGACGGTCCAGAGCCCTCAGATAAGGAAGAACTTCCCCCAAACACTTCTCATGACCCCCCAAAGGCCAAGAGGCAAAGTACCCACCCTCTCAAAGGCCCTGAAGTCTCAGGAAATATGGTCCTATGCCTGTCAGTCTGTGCAACAGTCCGGGAGTGATCTGGGCTGTCGCCTTAGTGACAGGCAAGTGTCCAGTGAGCCCCTTCTAGCATGGGCTTTAATGGCCTGAGTGCTCTTCTAACTGGGTTATCGTTGGTTGGGAGGATTAAATGAAGGTGAAAGTGCTTTGGAAACTGTAATTCCCCATCTTTTGGAATGACCTCTGTTTCTCTCTCCCAGTTGGCCCAAACTAGAGGAATCATTCCAGGTTGTAAGAAACGCTCTGCAGGCTGGGAACCTGGTGCTCCCTCCTCAAACCCCAACAGGTTTCTAATGCCTTCGCTAAGAAGGGTTTAGAGGCTGTGATAGAATTAACTTTATATCAAACCTTATCTACGTAGTGGACTTAGTTGTAGGGCATTTCATTTTTTTAGTGTGCAGAAAATTCAGTTTACCATTTGAGTTTGGAAACTTTGCCGGTTTATTTACTTAGAACTTGTTTACAGAACTGAATGATTAAAGCCCACTTTAATTTGCTGCTTAAAATATTTTTTAAAGGCCCCCATAATCAAATTTCATATGCCTTTTAAAAGTAAATTGGTTTCGTGACACTAATATTATTTGATAAACCTCAATCTGAGTATTACTCTGGGTTTCTTCAGCTATGTCCCCCAGCCAAAGGCATGATCATGTCTTTAGGAATGTAACAGACTTCTGTTGAAATCCAATCTAGTAATTTAATAGTTGTATAACCTTGGGCAAATTCCTTAATTCCTTTGAACTTTCATCTATAAAATGAGGGTAATAATAATTATGTACTGCAAGATTGTTGTGAGAATGAAATGAGATAATGTATATGAGGAGTCTTATTGTGGAGACTAATGCTTTCTAGATATTCAACAAATGTTTCTTCTTCCCTCCCAGTTAGTAATTCATAATTGAAGCAACTGTTGCATTTATGAGCTGATGCTGGAAGAGACTATGTAACTAACTGTGTATACAAATTGAATTTCATGGAAAAGATCAACCTGGTAGTTAGGAACCTCCTAGGGACTTTTGGGGGGGGGGGGCGGTGATTTTAGCTTTTGCAGATTTGAAGACTTAGAATTGTAGAAAATTAATTCTCACTAAGCACATTTTGAAGACACGAGTGGATAAATCAAAATGTCACATAGATCTTTTCTGTTAACTAGAATATTTTCTTGTCTACTGTTTAGCAAACCCCTTTTCAGGTGTCACAGTACCTTGAAAACCCAATTAATAATAAGCCGCTTGCTGAGCATAGAACTGGAGCAAAGGGAGTTGATAGTCTTGTGGGATATTTTATCCAGGCTGTTTTAGAACTTAGAGAAGCATTTCAGCTTTACTGAAGCACACCACTCTAGTGTTTTGTGCCCTCCTCACTTGAATAATCACTGACATATTCTTAGTCTTGCTGTGCTCTGTCCTCACCCCATTTTGGTTTCTGACAATAATAACTTAGAAATATAGTTAGTCAGATTACCATTTATTTTGGCTATATTAATAATAACTTATTTTTACAATGCTTTATAGTTTGGAAGGTGCTTTCATAGCTCTTAGCTCATTTGATCTTCTGTGAGGTAGGCAAGGTAGCATTAGCCCCATTTTACAGATGAGTAAAGAGATTCAGAGAGCTGAAGTGACTTCAAGATCTCAAGGCTGAGTGGTGAAATGCAGATGAGTCTTGGTCATCTGAGCCCTAGTCTGTTGCCCTCCTCTTCATTTAAGGCTGACTTCTTCCAATCGGTGTTGAGTAATATTTGTTTCCTTTTTGGAAGATGTAATTTTCTGACTTTGTCACCAACTTTTGGAGATATGCCCATTATAAAGCCCAGGACCTTTGAGCACTGACTATAACATTTCATGCAAGTACAATCATAGTAGCTAACATTTATTGAGCACTTACTATTATGAGGCACTGTGTTAAGCTTTATGTATACATTATCTCATGGGATCTTCACAATTGCTTTATGAAATAGATGCTATTATTATCACACCTCCCATCTTTTATAGATGAGGAAACTGAGGCACACAGTGACTAAGAAACTGGCCCAAGGTCATGCAGTTAAGGAGTGGTAAAACCAGGATTGAAACCTACACAGTTTGGTTCTGCCTTAGCCACCTTGCTTTATTTCTTTAAGTAGTTTGCTGAATTCAAAGAAACCAGCTTTTGGAAAATTTTAGATTATATTTTTCTAAATAAATCTCCTAAACTTACTCAAAGAAGTGACCACTCACCTTCTAACTTCTCTTTCATATTACCAAAGAACAGGCACACACTACTTACATTTCTCCATCAATCCCACTTCTTTAATTTCCTCTGCCTCTGTCTCTTTGGCATCAAGTCTTCAGAGAGGTATAGATACCTTAGGATTGTGAAGTATGTTGGGGAAGAAAAAGCACTGGGCTGGAAATTAGGAAACCTAAATTGTAGTCACAATTTAAAGTCAAGTCCTATGTCCTTGGGCAAGTCATTTGCTCCAAATTTCTGTTTCTGAATTTCTATCATAAAGCTGGATTTATGATACAATGATTGTTTAAATGTACTTTAGACTGTGCAGGGCTAACTTGTCCATATGATTTGATGGGGTTAACTCAGTACGCCAATCACCTCTGATATTATTTATTATTTACCTCTTACCTTGTTTTTAAATGTCTTACCACACCCAGAGTAGATCCCTTGTACACCAGAAGTGGAACTCAATTCCAAGCAGTCATATTTTTGGTATAAATTATGTGCTTTTGCTTAAGTGAAAAATGAGAGTCAATTCTTGGGTTTTAGGAATGACTGGGTTTCTGTTTGGTCTCTATCTGGGGCTGCTACAAAGATGACTGATACGGGCATACCTTGGGGATATTGTAGGTTCAGTTCCAGACCATCACAATAGAGTGAATATCACAATAAAGCAAGTCCAATGAATTTTTTGGTTTCTCAGTACATAGAAAAGTTATGTTTACTTGATACTGTAGTCTAAATGTGCAATAGCATTAAGTCTAAAAAATGTGCATACCTTAATTTTTTTTTTAAAGATTTTATTTATTTATTTGAGAGAGAGAGAGAGCACACGAGAGGGGGGAGGGTCAGAGGGAGAAGCAGACTCCCTGCTGAGCAGGGAGCCCGATGCAGGACTCGATCCTGGGACTCCAGGATCATGACCTGAGCCGAAGGCAGTCGCTTAACCAACTGAGCCACCCAGGCGCCCTGTACATACCTTAATTAAAAAATACTTCATCGCTGGGGGCGCCTGGGTGGCTCAGTTGGTTAAAAAATACTTCATTGCTAAAAAGTGCTAACCATCATCTGAGCTTTCAGGGAGTCATCATCTTTTTGCTGGTGGGGGCTCTCACTTTGATGTTGTTGGCTGCTGACAGATCAGGGTGATGTTGCTTAAGTTTGAGGTGGCTGTGGCAACTTCTTAAAATGAGACAATGATGAAGTTTGCCACATCAATTGACTCTTCCTTTCATGAATGATTTCTCTGTAGTATGCAGTGATGTTTGATAGCATTTTACCCACAGTAGAACTTCTTCCAGAATTGGAGTCTATCCCCTCAAACCCTGTCACTGCTTTATCAACTGAGTTTGTATATTCTAGATCCTTTGTGCTCAGTTCAACAATCTTCACAGCATCTTCACCAGGAATAGATTCCATCTCAAGAAACTGCTTTCTTTGCTCATCCAAAGAAGCAACTCCTCATCCCTTAAAGTTTTATCATGAGATTGCAGCCATTCAGTCCCATCTTCAGGCTCCACTTCTAATTCCAGTTCTCTGGCTGTTTCCACCACACCTGCAGCTACTTCCTCCACTGAAGTCTTGAACCCCTCCCAGTCATCCAGGAGGGTGGGAATCAGCTTCTTCCAAACTCCTGTTTCTGTTGATATTTTGAGCACTTCCCCTGAATCTTGAATTTTCCTAATGGCATCTAGAACAGTGACTCCTTTCCAGAAGGTTTTCTCTTTGCTCAGATCTATCAGAGGAATCACTCTCTCTGACAGCTATAGCTTTACAAAATGTGTTTCTCAAATAATAAGTCTTGAAAGTCGAAATTACTCCTTGGTTTATGGGCTGCAGAATGGATGTTGTGTTAGCAGGCATGAAAACACCACTAATCTCGTTGTACACCTCTGTCGGAGCCTGTGGGTGACCAGGTGCATTGTTCATGGACAGTAATATTTTGGAAGGAAGCTTTTTTCCTGAGCAGTATGTCTCAACAGTGCGCTCAAAGTATTCAATAAACCATGTTATAAACAGATGTGCTGTCATCCAGGCTTTGTTATTTCATTTATAGAGCACAGGCAGAATAGATTTAGCATAATTCTTAAGGACCCTAGGATTTTCAGAATGAACATTGGCTTGAACTTAAAGTCACCAGCTGCATTAGCCATTAACAAGAATTGGTCCGTCCTTTGATGCTTTGAAGCCAGGCATTGACTTCTCTCCAGCTATGAAAGTCCTAGATGATCTCTTCTTCAGATATAAGGCTGTTTCAACCACATTGAAAATCTGTAGCCAGATTTTAATTATCTTTAATTATCTTAACTAGACCTCTTGGAGAACTTGCTGCAGCTTCTGTATCAGCACTTGCTGCTTGGCCTTGCACTTTTATGTCCTGGAGAGGGCTTCTTTCCTTAAACCTCATGAACCAACCTCTTCTAGCTTCAAACTTTTCTCTTTCTTTTTTTTTTTTTTTTTTTTTTGAGAGAGAGAGCGTGTGCGAGAGAACACAAGCAGGGGTGAGGGGGCAGGGAGAGAGGGATAGAAAGAATTTCAAGCAGGCTCCGTGCTCAATATGGAGCTCGATGGGGCAGGAGGTGGGAAGGTTCCAATCTCAGGACCCTGAGATCATGACCTGAACTGAAATCAAGAGTCAGAGGCCCAACCGACTGAGCCACCCAGGTACCCCTAGCTTCAAACTTTTCTTCTGCAGCTTCCTCACCTCTCTCAGCCTTCATAGAATTGAAGAGAATGAGGTCTTGCTCTGGGTTAGGCTTTGACTTAAGGGAATTTTATGACTCATTTGATCTCTCCAGACCACTAAGACTTTCTCCATATCAGCAATATGGTTGTTTTGCTTTCTTCTCATTTGTGTGTTGGCTATAAAGCATTCCTAACTTCCTTCAAGAACTCTTCCATTGCATTCACAACTTGGCTGACTCTTTGGCCCAAGAGGCCTACTTTCCACCTGTCTTGGCTTTTGACATGCCTTCCTCATTAAGCTTAATCATTGCTAGCTTTCGATTGAAAGTGAGACACATGTGACTTCCTTTCACTTGAACACTTAAAGGTAGGGTTATTAACTGGCCTAATTTCAGTGTTGTAGTGTCTCAGGGAATAGGGATGCTCAAGGAGAGGAAGAGAGACAGGAGACTGGCCAGCCAGTGGGGCAGTCAGAACGCACAACATTTATGGATTAAGTTTGTTGTCTCATATGGCTGCAGTTCATGGCACCCCAAAACAATTACAATAGCAACTCAAAGATCACAAATATAATAATAATGAAAATGTTTCAGATATCGTGAGAGTTACCTAAAGGTGACACAGAGACGTGAAATGAGCAAATGCTGTTTGAAAAATAACACCAATTGCTCAATGCAGGGTTGCCACAAACCTTCAATTTGTAAAAAATGCAATATCTGCAAAGCACAATAAAGCAAAATGCAATTAAATGAGATATGCCTGTATTGTTCAGTTCAACATTTATTGAATTCCTATAATGTGCTAGTCCTTGAATGAAGTATTGAGGAGATAACAGTGAAACGGAGGTCCATTTCTTCTAAGAATTTACAGTCTACTGGATGAGACAATAACTAAATATTGTTTCTATGTGCTTGTGCTAAGTGCTCCCTTATGCAGAGGGTCTTGGGTACACCAAGGATGCATCTTCCAGTCTGGGAGATTCCAGAAAGGAAGTCACACCTAACCTGAGTTTTGAAGGATGAGTAGAATTTAGGGAAAGATTAAACAATGAATTTAATATGTGAGATTTTCAATAACTTTAAGAATTAGTATATGGAGATCTGTCAACACACGTCTCATTAAAGTGTTTGCTTTGATTTTCCTAAGTGATGTTGGACTAGAATAGCTTCTTGCTTCAAAGTTTTCTCTCCTTAGTGAATTGTCTTTGTTCTTAGCAAAATGCTGTAGCAATAAGAACCTGTTGTAACTTTCCACTGTAATCACAGCCCACTTTACTCAACACCTATTCATAGCAGAAAAGATGTTTATTTTTTAGGTCAGTGTCTACTTGACATTATCATCAGAAGGAAGTAAGGTTTTCTAGAGTCAAATATTTCCCAGTCTGTGTTTCCTCAATCCTTATCTCCTGAATATTGGTAGATATTTGATTCTAAAAAGAGAGAGTTTAGGGGAAAAAATAAGTTGGGTTAAATGATTAGTTAAATAGATTTATTTATTATAAAACTCATTAGAGAATTTAATACAATAATGTACATTGGAATTTTGAGAAGGGGAGAGAATTCGCAGTTTCTTTAGCTTACTGATCCTTCCTTTTGTGGAATATTTTATGAGCCATCAGTGGAATAATTTGGAATGACTGCTCTGTCTAGACCAGGGTTTCTCACCCTCAACGCTATTGATATTTTGGATAGATACTTCTTTGTTGTGGGGGGCTGTCCTGTGTACTGTAGAATGTTTAGATGTATCCCTAGCCCCTAACCACTATATGTCAATAGCACCCTCTGAGTGGTGACAACCAAAATTATCTCCAGACATTTGTCAGATCCTGGGGAACAGTATCTCCCCAGGTTGAGAACCATTGGTCTAGACTGTAAGTTCTTTTAAGGCAGAAGCTCTTTTTCCTGAATCTATAGAGCAGGTTAGACATGTAATAAGTGAATAAATGTTGAATAAGTAAACAGACATTATGATCAAGAAATGTCACATTGGGGACGCCTGGGTGGCTCAGTTGTTAAGCGTCTGCCTTCGGCTCAGGTCATGATCCCAGGGTCCTGGGATCGAGCCCCGCATTGGGATCCCTGCTCCGCGGGGAGTCTGCTTCTCCCTCTCCCACTCCCCCTGCTTGTGTTCCCTCTCTCACTGTGTCTCTCTCTGTCAAATAAATAAAATCTTAAAAAAAAAAAAAAGCCCACAGAAACGTCACATTGTCCAGATTCTACAAACATTAGGTTATAAACAATAAAGTCTAGCATTATTGGTATTGTTTCACTATCTAAATTAGCAAGTAAATTAATAAATGTAGCTGCTGTTAATCTCCTCTTGTCTGTACAAATTTTAATAATGTAGGCTAGTTTGTGAAGGATTAATGGATCTTCTCTAGCCTGAGCATGGTGATAGTCCCTAGAGCTTAGAGATGGTTTTATTTATTTATTTATTTATTTATTTTTTATTTTTTAAAGATTTTTATTTATTTATTTGACAGAGAGAGACACAGTGAAAGAGGGAACACAAGCAGGGGGAGTGGGAGAGGGAGAAGCGGGCTTCCCGCGGAGCAGAGAGCCCGATGCGGGGCTCGATCCCAGGACCCTGGGACCATGACCTGAGCCGAAGGCAGATGCTTAACCGACTGAGCCACCCAGGCGCCCCGAGATGGTTTTATTTTAAAATGCATATAATTTTGGGGTGCCTGGCTGGCTCCATCAGTGTAGCATGAGACTCTTTTTTTTTTTTTTTAATTTTATTTATTTATTTGAGAGAGAGAGAATGAGAGACAGAGAGCATGAGAGGCAGGAGGGTCAGAGGGAGAAGCAGACTCCCTGCCGAGCAGGGAGCCCGATGCGGGACTCGATCCTGGGACTCCAGGATCATGACCTGGGCCGAAGGCAGTCGCTTAACCAACTGAGCCACCCAGGCGCCCGTAGCATGAGACTCTTGATCTCAGGGTTGTAAGTTTGAGCCCCACATTGGGTGTAGAGATTACTTAAAAATGAAATCTTTTTAAAAAATGCATATAAATTTGTAAGCCTAGCTATAGATCTACTGATGCTCATAAGAGGTTTTCTACAGTAGCTTATAATGAGAGGATTTCATCATACTGTCTATATAATTTTAATGTCCCCCAGATTCAAAATGATAGCCACATGGCAAAATATTTAGAAATCTAGAAAACCTTAGGTTAAAAGATATCACAAACTCTTTATATCAGAATATGTTCAGTGAATAATAAGATCTCAATAATTATATCTGTTGTTGTTATCATCATCATGATCATGAAGGGAATATTATCCTTTATGACCAAATAGTACATCAGAAGTCTTTCAATCTCTCCAGGACCTCCAACCAGCCTGTTTCAGCCACCTCGTCGTCCTGGCCTAGGAACTGTTGGAAAACCAATTCGACTGTTAGCCAATCATTTTCAGGTTCAGATTCCTAAAATAGATGTGTATCACTATGATGTGGATATTAAACCAGAAAAGCGGCCTCGGAGAGTCAACAGGTAAGGATTAGAAAAAGTAGACTTCTATATATTTAAATGCATATAACTTATTTATTATGTATCATATTGTTCTCTAAATTCTTTCAACATGTAGGCTTTGTTTTCTCTCTAAGATGGTAAGTTTCTTGATAGCAGCTTTGTTGTCTCATACTTGGTTATCCTCCACAGATTCTAGCAGAGTGCTGGATACGTCATTGTTCAATAAGTAGATACTTATCAAATGAAGAATAAAGTCACTCTTATTGTCCAATGGTAGCAGAAATTTAAATAATAAAATAAATAAGTAAAAATAAGTGAAGTGTTAGTATCTGTGGGAAATTAGAACTATCTGAAAATTCAGGGGCATCTGGCTGGCTCAGTTCGTAGAGCATGTAACTCTTGATCTCATTGTTGTGAGTTTGAGCCCCATGTTGGATGTAGAGATTACTTAAAAATAAAATTTAGAAAAAAATTATCTGTAAGTTCAAATTTTATTATTAAGTATTGGTATTGGACATGAGAAAAATATAAGTATAAAGGCAGAAAAATCATCTTGGAATATTGAAAAAAGTAAGCTCAGAGAGAAGCTCTGTTTAATTCTAACATTATCCAAGAGGGGTCTAGATGAGATGATTTAAGCCTTGTGGTCTGTGTGACAGGAATTTACCAAGTGTGAAGACATAGTCCTGTAGTAGATATTTTTACAATGCTAAGAACACCTACTTACCTTTTCTCTGTTTTCATGCCATGATAGTTAAGCAGTCCTTAATATTAACATTCTTGCTTTTCTTTTTTTTTTTTAATGAGAGCAGTTATTTTTTAAAGATTTTATTTTTTTTATTTGACAGAGAGATAGAGAGCACAAGTAGGCAGAACATCAGGCAGAGGGAGAGGGAGAAGCAGGCTCTCCGCTGAGCAGGGAGTCCGACGTTAGGCTTGATCCCAGGACCCTGGGATCATGACCTGAGCCAAAGGCAGCCACTTAACTGACTGAGCCACCCAGGCGCCCCAGATTCTTGTTTTTCTTAGAATGCCTGTGCTGTCAAGTACAATATTTTATGCTGCTTGATTTTTGTTTCTCATTATAGATCAATAATATGGCTTTCTGATACAGTTTAATCTCATGCAAGCCCATGATTGCTTGGCTATTGTATAACTGAGATCAATTGTAATAGAAATGGTGTTAATGGTTAACATTAATCCATTCAATGAATATTTTATTGAGTGCTTCCTATGTACCAGGTATTGTTCTATGCCCTGAGAATACAACATGAACAAAAAAGGCAAAAGTTTCTACCCTTGAGGAGCTTATATTCTAATAGGGGAGAAGACCAAAAATAAATGAATAAGCAAACAAAACATATTACATGTTAGTTGGTGATAAGTGCTATGAAGAAAAATAAATAAGGGAAAGAAGATAGAGGATGGGGGTGAGGGGAGCCACTGAGATATTTTTAATAATTTTTGGAGGTAGTGTCAGCAAGATGTGTTGATGGATGGAACATGAGGTATGAAGGAAGAAATGAGTCATGATCGATCCCAGGGTTTTTGTCCTATGCAAATAGAAAAATGGAGTTGCCATTTATTGGGATGGGGTAAACTATGGGAGAAGTCAACAGGGCTGGCAGATCAGGAGATCTGTTTTGGACACATTAGGGCTGAGAGGTCTATTAGACATCCTAGTAGAGATGTTGAGTCGGGGGGGGAGTTGAACAGATGAGGTTGGATTCAGGGGAGTGGTCCACGCTAGAGACAAACATTTGAGAGTCATCACCATATTGGTGGTAAAACCATGAGCTGGGTAAGATTATATGGGAAGTGAATGTGGTTAGAGAAAAGAAGACTCCAGGACTGAGTCCTGGGGTACCCCAATATTTTAAAATTGGGGAGGTGAGGATTATTAGCCAGGAGACTGGCATGGAGAGGCCACTGGGCTAGGCAAAAACCAGGGCTGAGTGAGGAGGCAAGGGAAGATGTGTTAAGTTGGAAGAATTTATCATTTAATGTTCAAAGAGCACTGAATTTAGAATTGTGGAGCCCTCTGGGGACCTTGGTAAGAGTAGTTTTGATGCAGGTAAGGTGGAGAAGGTTTAAGAGAGATAGGAGAAGAGCAATCAGAGACAACTCCTTTAAGGGATTTTGACACAAAGGGGAACAGAGAAGTGGGAGGTTCAAATGAAGAGGAAGTCGGGTCAGGGAAGTTTAATTTTTTTGAAGATGAGAGAAACTATAGCATATCTGTATGCTGAAAGAAATAATCTAATAAAGAGGAAAAATTTGATAATCCAGGAAAAAGGAAAATTCTTGGAGTCATATCCGTGAACACACCAGAGTAAGTAGGCTTGTTGTGTGACAAGCACTGTTCTAAATATTCTGTGTGTATTTATTCACTTAATACAACAAACTTTTGTGGTAGGTATTATGATTATTATAATTTTACAAATGAAAAGAAACAGATAGTGGAAGATTCAGTAACTTGTCCAAGCTCTGCCACTTACTCACTGTGTGACCAAGGGCAGATCACTTGCCTATTCTGAATTTTTTTTTCTTCTTTTTACTATGGAAACAGTAATCATCAGCCTATTTGTCTCACAAAGATTAAGTGAGAATAGATGTGAAAATATCTCTTCACTATAAAACTATGTATGGTTATAATTTAAGAATATAAGATGAGAAATTATCCTTCCAATATGAAAATATATTATTCTTAAGATAGTTTTTTTTTTTAATTGGTAACATATGATACTACACTTTTCCATCAATTTTTTCAGTTGTGTGATTTGGTTTATAAATGTGTATCTTTTCCATAGATTTTATTTGCAGAATATTAATGCCTTAGCTAGTTGTGATGTATCTTGGCTTTTAAGATATAGTTCCTGCATGTAGCACTCACTAAACATTGGTAAGATATAGTTTTCTATTAACTCTAGCATTCCAAAATCTCACAGACTCAGATCTGTCCATCTTAAACCATATACTCTAGTTATCCTGCAACTGCCTTTACTTCAGAGCCTGCATACGGTGTAGTCTGGCATATAGACAAGAACACTTAGGTAAAACTATGCATGCTTGATTGAGGGAAAGGGCTTTCATTCCAAAGAAGAAACTACATTGGTAATCTTTATGGAATGACAATATTTTACATTTCCTTCTCTACACTGCTCAGGAGCACTTCAGAATAAAACAAGACAGTATGAAAAATAATAAATTACCAGCATTAGGCAAAGGGGTTGACTTATTCCTTTGTGTATGATGCAGCGTGGATTTATTGGCCCTCACATTTCTGAATTTCTGCCTACTCTCTTTTCTGAAACCATGATACTTGAATGAGGATGTTTATTTGCTAACAAATTTATCATGGTTCAATTATGAATATTCATGCCAAACTTAGATACCTAAAATAGGTTATTCTGGTAAGGCTATATTGGTCATGGGAGAAGACCGTGAAAGGCAAGAGTTTGAGAGGATGCCATAAGTGTTATGCTCTCTTTTTTTCCCTGCTTTTCTTGTCATCTCGTAGCTGCTTTTGTTCTCTCGTTGCCACCTTTCTTTAGTTGACTGTTGTTAACTATTTTTTTAATTACTGAAGTCAATTATAACTATAACTCTTACTTTTTCCAAGTAGTTTTGAACTCAGTTTAGGTGATTAAGGTATGGTGATAGTTTTCTTACTGCTCACCATTTCTCAAAGCTAACTGCCACTCTCTCTGTTAAGAGAGGTAGTAGATACAATGGTGCGGCACTTCAAGATGCAAATATTTGGTGACCGGCAGCCCGGCTATGATGGCAAAAGAAACATGTACACAGCACATCCACTGCCAATTGGACGGGATAGGGTAAGTGTTAACAGCCAGAAGTGCGTATTAGACTTAGGTCACTTACATAGGACAGAAATGTTTCCCCTTCCAATAGCAACTTGATTCTTAGAGTTGTTTCACATAGTGATGATAGATTTGTTACTGTGTCCATATTCTCTTGTCCTGTAGTTAATCAACAATTGAAGATGAGATTAGCATTAGAATTTAGGTTGATTGTGATTATTAGAATTAGATTAGATTAGTTTGATTACATATATTCTGGTTTTCACATTGCTAATGTACTTGCTATGTGAATCTGAAAAATGGAGTTTTTATAGATTATAGAAAATTATCTAACACCCACTTGTGGAAATATTCATAATACCACAATAACTTTTTCTTTTACAAGTTTAGTTTTTATTTTTTTTTTTATTTTTTTTTATTCTTATGTTAATCCCCATACATTACATCATTAGTTTTAGATGAAGTGTTCCATGATTCATTGTTTGTGCATAACACCCAGTGCTCCATGCAGAATGTGCCCTCCTCAATACCCACCACCAGGCTAACCCATCCTCCCACCCCCCTCCCCTCTAGAACCCTCAGTTTGTTTTTCAGAGTCCATCGTCTCTCATGGTTCGTCTACCCCTCCGATTTCCCCCCCTTCATTCTTCCTCTCCTGCTACCTTCTTCTTCTTCTTCTTTTTTTTTTTTCTTAACATATATTGCATTATTTGTTTCAGAGGTACAGATCTGAGATTCAACAGTCTTGCACAATTCACGGCGCTCACCAGAGCACATACCCTCCCCAGTGTCTATCACCCAGTCACCCCATCCTTCCCACCCCACCCCCCACTCCAGCAACCCTCAGTTTGTTTCCTGAGATTAAGAATTCCTCATATCAGTGAGATCATATGATACATGTCTTTCTCTGTTTGACTTATTTCACTCAACATATTACCCTCCAGTTCCATCCACGTCGTTGCAAATGCCAAGATCTCATTCCTTTTGATGGCTGCACAAGTTTAGTTTTTAAATTAGAAAAGCAATATGTAAACATATACTCCTTATAAACTTACTTAGACATCTAGAAACACTGTGATTTCCTGCCTCCCTACCTGCATCCCCCAATCCCATTTTCCTTTTTAGAGGAAACTATTCTAATAGTTTGGTATATATCCTTTCGGATATTTTTATGTGCATTAGCTATTTATGCATACGCCTATGTATATTCTTACTTGTTTGCACATCATTCTAGGATTTGCTTTTTCATTTAACAATATGTCTGGGAGATCTTTCCATTTCTGTACATTTACATATAACTTATTTACTTAATTCAAATTCTTTTTTATTGTGGTAAAATATGCATGACATAAAATTTACTATTTTAACCATTTTTAAGTGTACAGTTCAGTGGCATTTCGTGTATTCACGTTGTTGTGCAATCATAACCACTATCGATCTCCAAAATTTTTTTATCATCCCAAACTGAAAGTACATACCCACTAAGCATTAAGTTCTCTCGTCCCCTTCCCCCAGTTCCTGGTATCCACTATTCTATCTTAGGTCTTGGGGAACCTGGGTGGCTCGGTTATGTTAAGCATCTGACTCTTGATTTCGGCTCAGGTCATGATCTCAGGGTTGTGAGATCGAGCCCTGTGTTGAGCTCCGTACTGTGCATGGGACCTGGTTAAGATTCTCTCTCTCGCTCGCTCTTCTTCTGCCCCTCCCTCTTTCTGTCCCTATGAATTTGACTATTCTAAGTACTTCATATAAGTGGAATCATACAGTATTTGTCCCTTTGTGTCTGGCTTATTTCACTTAGCATAATGTTTTCAAGGTTCATCCATGTTGAAACATAGACCTTTATTTTCAAACTATTACGTAATAGTTAATATTATATTATTCCCTCTTGATGGACACTTAGGTTGTTTCCAATGTTTTACAATTACAGAAAGTCTTAAAAATAAATATGCTTATGCATATACTATGTTGAATATTCCTGGGATCTTTCTTTCATACTCTGTACATATATATGTGTAACTATGATTTTTTTGTTCCTTAGGTTGATATGGAAGTGACCCTTCCAGGTGAGGGTAAAGACCAAACCTTCAAAGTGTCTGTTCAGTGGGTATCAGTTGTGAGCCTTCAGTTGCTTTTAGAAGCTTTGGCTGGGCACTTGAATGAAGTCCCAGATGACTCAGTACAAGCACTTGATGTAATCACAAGACACCTTCCCTCCATGAGGTTAGTACCTTCGTTTGAGTTCGTTCCCACAAATGTCAGATTTTTTCGGTAGGTCGCACTGGAGCCATTGAAAAGTTTCTGCGTAAGTCACAGTTTAAACTTGGTTTCAAGTTTGTTTATAAAGTTGAGAATAAAATGAAAGACCTTTTGAGTTTGATGGTGAAACATGCAAACTCATTTCTTCAGGTACACTCCGGTGGGTCGTTCTTTTTTCTCACCTCCTGAAGGTTACTACCACCCTCTGGGAGGGGGCAGAGAGGTTTGGTTTGGCTTTCATCAGTCTGTGAGACCTGCTATGTGGAATATGATGCTCAATATTGACGGTACGCTAGAATTCTCCTTTTACTCTTTACTCTTTTGGCTAGTATTTTTAGTGCTTCCCCTTTCTCTGAACTGAAGCTAAGTATCCGTCCTCTCTGTTTGTTAGTGTCTGCAACTGCTTTCTACCGAGCTCAGCCTATCATTGAGTTCATGTGTGAGGTTTTAGACATTCAGAACATCAATGAACAGACCAAACCACTAACAGATTCCCAGCGTGTCAAGTTTACCAAAGAAATCAGAGGTAGGTATTTGCATTACCGTAGTCTCAGCAAGGCAGCTCAATGTAGTGCAAGGAGCAGGGTCTTGCAGTCAGACACACCTGGGCTTCCATCCCATCCCAGCCAGTTCTATCAGTGGGACCTTGGGCTAGTTACTTACTCATCATGAGTCTTAATTTATTCATCTCTAAGGTAAAGAAAATAATGTGTATCTTTAAGTTTGTTGTGAGAATTAAATGCAATTAGATGTATAAAGCTTCTTGTCCCATAGCTGGCACCCCTCAGGCATGCTTACCCTTTACCCACTTAAAAACTTCCATTTTAGGGGCACCTGGGTGGCTCAGATGGTTAAGCGTCTGCCTTCGGCTCAGGTCATGATCCCAGGGTCCTGGGATCGAGCCCCGCATCGGGCTCCCTGCTTGGCGGGGAGCCTGCTTCTCCCTCTCCCTCTACTGTTCCCCTGCTTGTGCTCTCTCACTCTATCAAATAAATAAAATCTTTAAAAAAAAAAAGAAAGAAATTAAAAAACTTTCATTTTATTTTATTTATGTATTTTATTATTTTTTTTTAAAACTTACCTTTTAATAAAGTAACACAAGTTTATTCTCTTTTGGAATTTCTTTTCTTCTTGTTATTAGCTGTCTTCTCTCACTACAACACAAGCTTCATTAGGGCTATCTCTAGACCCAATAATAAATACCAGAATTGTTGGGGTTTAGTAGATATTTATTGAACAAATTAATAAATTTATGTAGGTTGCACATTTTAAGTCATCTGGGTTCTAAGTTTTTCTTCTTAGCTGAGACTTTTTGCCTGTACATGATGAACTTGTTCTCATATCCTTGCAACCTTAGTCCTGTACAATGCTGAAGTTCTGAAGACATTTGAACCTGTTTTTGTCACTATGATTTTAATTAATACCTGATGTTTTGACTTTTTTTTTTTAACTTCAGGTCTTAAAGTTGAGGTGACCCACTGTGGACAGATGAAACGAAAATACCGAGTTTGTAATGTGACTAGACGGCCAGCCAGTCATCAAACGTATGTTAACCACGTTGAAAATGATACTGTTACATTTTTGGTAACAGAAGAAGCTGCTATGATTTGAGAAAATGGTATCCCGTATTGCAAGTTTCAAAATCACTGAGATCATCCGTTTTAAGCCCCAGAGCTTTAAAAAATGTTTTAAAAATTTTGGATAGAGACATTTAAAAAACATATTTCTTGCCTTTGATTCATTTCACCTCTTAAACAAAGAATGCCAAACACAGATCAACTTTTATATAACAATGCAGAGTCATCATTATAAGCATCATTTATTATACTGTTATAATTCTCAACGCATGTCCCAAAGGATCTGTTAAGTCCTATAAGTCATATAAGGCTGTCATGAGAAGATATTGCTTTGTGTTTTGTTTGGCTTTTTCTCTTTTTTGTAGCTGGCTGCCACTTCTTCCAGCTATCAGTATGTACGGCATGTCTCTAGCAGCTACTCATTTCCATTTTCCAATCTTATTTTTCTAATCACCCGACTTCTGATCCACTGCGAACTACGCAAAATGAGAAAATATATATGAAAGTATATATTTACTATATATGTAAGTTTTGTTCTTGTAATCAAGATTAAACTGATGTCTGACATAAATAAATATTGGCTCCTCCAAGTAAGGAGCATGAACTTAAATATATAAACTTTACATTATTTTGGTTAGTCAGAAGCCTTTTGTTTGTTTATATTCTATTCTGACTTTGTTTTAGTTCCACGGTTCTCAATTTTTAAACTTTAGTGTTCATCAAAATCATCGGGAAGGCTTTGTTCTAGATAGTAGAAGTTTTTGGGTGACCTCTGGATAAATGTGGTATAGTAATTCAGTATGATTTGAATAAATTCTTCAGTATGAACCCATATGCACCTGATGTAAATTTCTTAAGAGTTATAAAGTGATATTCCATGTATTCTTCATATTATACTATTGACTTCATTCTCTAGGAGGAAAAACATTACTGAAACCTTATGAAATCACTATTGAGAAGTGTAGCTTTTGTTTCAAGAACTGTATCTTTTTCATTAATTACTTCACATAACCCTGGAAAAATAATTATACTTATAGATTTGTATAATCTTTGCATGAAAATTAAAAGCACGTAGATTTAAATATCACATAGATGATCCTTGCTGCATTGTTATTTTGTGGGGCTGTAACAGTTAAGAAAGCAGGTTAAATTTATTATTGTACCAAGTATTTAAGATAATTTGCCCACTGAAAGAACCAAAGAAAGAGAATCTCTTAAATCTTGTTCTCCAGTTTATATCAAATATCCTGGCACAGTCTCAGTTTCATGTGTTTGGTCTTGTTGCCTCTAAATCCACATATATTTGTCCTGGTTTGGGGATCTGGAAATGTGGCCCCAATAACTATGTTACACTCATTTTAACAAAAAGTTCCCTTAAGCAAATAAAACTTCTCTGTGGATGATCCCAAGTCCTTATTTGATTTTAATAATTTATAGGAAGCCAGCTAGAGATTATATATGTATCTGTAGGTGTAGATTATATATGTATCTAGTGAGTTTGTATTTTCCTGTTCTGCAGCTTCTTCTCGTTTTAACTTCTTTTTAAGTTTTAATTTAGTATTTTTCTCAAACCAGCTTCAACAAACATGGAAAATTCCAAGAGTCGCTTTTCTCATTAAATACTAAACTAAATACTAAATACTAAAGGTCAAATAAAGATTGACCTTTGTTTTTTAAGTGACTGATCAAGGTAGAAAATGTTAGGCTTTTGTTTGTTTGCTTGTTTAAGAAAAAAAGAACTTGAAGACATTTCTAAAAAGGTATTCTCTCCCATAGTTTTCCTTTACAGCTAGAAAATGGTCAAGCTATGGAATGTACAGTAGCTCAGTATTTTAAGCAGAAGTATAGTCTGCAGCTGAAATACCCCCATCTTCCCTGTCTCCAAGTGGGACAAGAACAAAAACATACGTATTTGCCACTTGAGGTAAGCTAAACTGAATCTTCTTTTGCCAAATCTGCCAATCTCTTGAATGAGTTAAAAAAAAAAATCATGTTCTAAACTAGTAGTAGAATTTAGTATTAATTTCTAAATTATTTTGGGCAGGGGCACCTGGGTGGCTCAGTCCATTGAGTGACTCTTGGTTTCAGATCAGGTCATGATCTTGGGTTTGTGGAATCCAGCCCAGCATCGGGCGGGCTCCTGGCTCAGCAGGGAGTCTGCTTCTCTCCCTCTCCCTCTGCCCCTCCCCGCTTTGCATGTTCTTGCTCTCTCTCTCTCTCAAATGAATAAATAAATCTTTAAAAAAAAAATAAAATATTTTAGGCAGGTAGCTTCGCTAGGTAATAGCATTTTCATGTTTTGGGGAATGGAAGAGGTAAGATACAGTTTAGCAAAGGCTTCCTATATAGAAACCCATTACACAAACAAATTTCTCTTTGCCTCTCTGTAGGTCTGCAATATCGTGGCAGGACAGCGATGTATAAAGAAGCTCACAGACAATCAGACTTCCACAATGATCAAAGCTACAGCAAGATCGGCTCCCGACAGACAGGAAGAAATCAGTAGACTGGTCAGTAAGGCATGGTCTTCACGATACACTATAGCTTTCAGATGAGAAAACAAGACAATAGAAAACTCCTGGTAGGACACAGTTACTCTTTGGTTTTTATATGCGCAGGCTTTCCTGTTCTTTAGGTGAAGAGTAACAGCATGGTGGGTGGACCGGATCCCTACCTTAAAGAATTTGGTATTGTTGTCCACAGTGAAATGACAGAGCTCACAGGCAGGGTACTTCCGGCACCGATGCTGCAATATGGAGGCCGGGTAAGCTTTTTCTCTCATTCAGCAAAAGCTCCTTCCAACAAACAGTCAACAAGAGAATAATCCAGGGTTTCTCCGCCGCACCGCACTGAATTGACCCGTAGTTTAGCTCCTTACTGCTTTTTGTCTTTTGGCTAATACCAAATAGAGTTTTGTTTATCCCGTCATCAACATTAACATGGCCTTAGATTGTAATGTCTTTTCTCTTTTCTTTTGTTTCTTTTCTTTTCTTTTCTTTTTTTTTTTTTTTTAAAGAATAAAACGGTAGCCACACCCAACCAGGGTGTCTGGGACATGCGAGGAAAGCAGTTTTATGCTGGCATTGAAATTAAAGTTTGGGCAGTTGCTTGTTTTGCGCCTCAGAAACAATGTAGGGAAGATTTACTAAAGTGAGTATCTTCATATTTTCAGCTTAGTAATATCCCTTCCAGATATGAAAATACCATCATGACGTGAATGTGCTGTGCACACTGGCACTAAATCCTGACTCTTAGAGTGACGCCATCTGGTTGTAGGAAAAAGACCTTGTATTATAGTAAATTGCAAACTTGGGAATGACATTAAGAATCTGACTCAGCTTCCTTGCAATTAGAGCAGAAATCTGTGACTAACTAAAGGCCGAAGCAGAGACAGTTGGCGGACTCTTGAGTTCTTAGTGAAGCTTCCTTTGGTATTAATTGTATCTTTTCAGCTGAGATAAAAAAAAAAAAAAACTCGTCTGTTTTTAATCATTGTAATTTACTAGTGAGCTTGTTTTCCTGCAGGGTCACTGACTGAGAGCATTGGTTCATGCCTTCCAGATGCAGCTCTATCTATAGAAAGGAAGTTAGTGAGAAGGGTAGAAAAATCAAGGCAGGGAAAGGGAACTGGATGGAAAAAAGGAATCTTGCAAAATATTTGGCAAATGCACAAAAATTATTCTGAAAGCTTTATACATAAAGTCACTTCTCATATCCAGAATTTAAAACTTCACAATGAATTTTGTTGTTTTTTTTTTCAAAGTGATGGTTTCTTTTGATATTGTTATTGAATCACGTAGGTTACAAGTTTGAATATAATCCTAAATCTGCCAATTTTGTGTTTCCAAGTTCTCAGCTGAACACAAGCTTATCCGACCATTCTTGTGCCAGGCTTACCAACATACACATTCCCTGAAATTTTGACTTTGCTTTTCTTTAGTTCAGAATTACGGACTTGAATGTTTAAAAAAAAAAAAAAAGAAATCTTTGAACAGAAATGCTATTCTAGTTCCTGGGGCCCAGTTGAGGCATAATTCTTTAAAAATTCAAAATGTTGATCTGAGAGATTCTTGTGCATTATAATCGCGGTGATGCAATTGCCAGCCCATCTTTGGCAACCAGTTAAAGATTTTTTTCTTTGTTTAGTTGTTTATTTTTAATTTTGGCTAAGAATGTGCAGAACTGAAAGAAGTATCTTAGTGGAAAATAAATGCTAGGAACATACTCTGAAATGAAAGCATTGTGCCACTTGGTTCTATTTTAACAGGAGTTTCACTGATCAGCTCCGTAAAATCTCTAAGGATGCAGGAATGCCTATCCAGGGTCAGCCCTGTTTCTGCAAGTATGCACAAGGTGCAGACAGCGTGGAGCCCATGTTCAAACACCTGAAAATGACCTACGTGGGCCTACAGCTAATCGTGGTTATCTTGCCTGGGAAGACACCAGTGTATGGTATGGACCCCTTTAATACTGAACGAGGGATGATTTCAAGGAGTAGGTCAGGATAAGCTAGGTTATGCTGTAGTCACAAACAACCCCAGACTCCCGGTGGCTCAAAGCATCAAAGGTTGATTTTTTGCTTCTGCCGTGTGTGCATTGAGGTAGACTGTGGCCCCTGTTCCATGCCATCGTGTCATTTTCCCTCTGGGACCCAGGCTGGTCAAGCAGTTGCTATTGGGAAAGTTGCTGGCCCCATGGCAGAGAGAAAAGAGAGCTCTGCAGGGCTCTTAACATTTGCAGCTTCTTGACCACAACCAGCCACATGGCTCTTCCCAACCTTTGTGTGGGGATCGAGAATGGGGGCCGGGAAATGCAGCGGGAACGAGTGTGCGGCATACAGTGGAATTCTACCATAGTCCTCAAAGCAGGAAGAACTGGAATGTTTGGTGAAAAGCACTTAGGAATATCAGAGTGGGGAAGGGTGGGGGAGCCTACCACTTCCAGAAAAGAAGCTGTTCAGTTTGTGTCTATTGTAACAAGAGTGATACAAAGTTCTTTTGGCTATCATCTAAATAAAGGATTTGGGAACTACAGACTGCTGTGTGAACTTTATAAAACATCTTCAACGCCCTCTGTAGTTGTTTCTTTTGTTACTGTCTGTTTATCTCTCCTGTTTAGAGGAAAAAGAGGGGGAGGGTGGGAGAAAAATACTTAAAAGTCAAGGAGCTGGCGTGTATACTGAGAGGGAGGAGCTGAGAGATGGATTCCTTTGCCAGACCAGTCCTGTGGAAAAAGTAACCTCAGGGGACTGAGTTAATGGCAGCAGGCAGCATCCAGGAGTAAAGGAAGTGGGCTACCTTCAATGCTTGCAGGAGGGAAGAAAAGGAAAAATTGCCCTGGGGGGTTAGCAGATAAAAGACCACTGTGTAAATGTTTATGTGTGGATTTTGGCCTCTACTCTTAGTAATTAGGAGAATATTTAAACATTTTTAAATTAATTAATGAATTTATCCTTGTAGCGGAGGTGAAACGTGTTGGAGATACCCTCCTGGGTATGGCCACACAGTGTGTCCAGGTAAAAAATGTAGTGAAGACCTCACCCCAAACCCTTTCCAACCTTTGCCTGAAGATAAATGCAAAGCTCGGAGGAATTAACAACGTGCTTGTACCTCATCAAAGGTAAGATTTTGAACTCTGTTTTTTCTACTTTTTTTCCCTACGTTTTTATTAAGATCAAATGTAACGTTATTTACAGTAAAGCACACAAATCTTAAACATGCATCTCAATTACTTTGTCTTATATATGTGTACACTCATGTAACCACACTCAGGTGAAGATCTAGAACATTTCCAGCACCCTGTCAGGCTTCCTTGTGGCCCCTCCCAATAGATAACCCCCAAAGGTAACCACTATCACCATAGATTAGTTTTGCCTCTTTTTGAACTTCATATAAACGGAACCATACAATATGTAATATTTTGTGTCTGTTTTCTTTTGTTCATCCTTATGTGTCTAGAATTCATTCATGTTACTGTGTTAAGTAGTAGTTTATTCATTTTCATTGTATATTATTTCATTATATGAATATACTCACAGAATTTTAATCTCTTCTACCATTGATGGATATTTTTGTACATTCATTATACAATTTTTCTACATTTTTGGTGGATGTAAGTACTCTTTCTCCCGAGTATATATCCAAGAGTAGAATTGCTAAGTTACAGAGAGTATGTGTATTTAGCATTGAGAGATACTGTCAAATAGTTTTGCCGGGTGGTTGTACCAGTTTACATTTCCATGGAGATTTCTGGTTGCTCCATATTCTCACCAACACTTGGTAGTATCAGTCCTTTTAACTTTAGCCATTTTGTTTGGGATAATAGTATCTCATTGTGGTTTTAATTTGCATTCCCCTGATGATTAATCATGTTGAACACAATTTCATGTGTTTATTGGCTATTTGGATATCCTCTTTTGTGATGGGTTTTTCAGTTCTTTGACCATTTCTTAGATTGGGTTGTCCATCTTTTCATTAATTTGTATTTTCCCTATCTATTGAGATAATATCTGACTTGCTAACTCTAAAATGTTTTCATGTGAAATTCTATATGTGAAAGTGATTTGAAAAGTTCAATTTAGGGCTGTGGTATTAGTGATTTCTATATGTGACAAGAATATGAAATTGAGTGCCTTGCTCTTATACAATCATATTCCATTCTTAATTTGCCCTTGAATAACATTTATAGGTAACAAAATCCTTCCTACACCGTTGATGGATGAGGTATACAGGCCATGTGGGAAGTTAACCTAAAATCTGAAATCATTTAATTTTACCCCAAATGTTTGAGACAATATAGCATAGTAGTTTAGGACGCATACCTCAGTGTCTGACACCCTAGGTTTGGATTCCAACTTTCCTGCTTCCTAGTTATGTAAGCTTGGGCAAGCTCCTTAACCTCTTCTGTCTCATTTTTTAAATCTGAAAAATTGAGGTAGTAATTGTACCACGCTCATGGGATTATTGCAAGGACTAAATGAGTTAATACAGGTAAAGTGTTTAGCACAGTGGCTGGTACATAGTATATGTAAGGTGTTATTATGTTATGCATATGTATGTTACAGATGTATGTTTACTGTTGTATGATGATACATACAGAGAAATATAACACAGCCTCTGCCCTCATGGAGATATCTATTCTATTATAGAGATTTTCAGATTTGGGATGTCTCCTATATTATACTCTAAGAATCAGTACTCAGTTCCAAATCCTACTTTTAAGAATTTGCCAGAGAAGCATGCATGATTTTACCCCCCTTGATTCCTTAGAAAAATCAGTGCCAAATAAATGAGTTCATTCTTTCAACAAATATTTATTGAGTGCCGGCTGTGAGCTAGGCAATGTTCCAGGCACTAGGGATACTGCAGTGAATAAGACAAAACAAAATAAAATTCCTGCCCTTGTGGAGCTTACACTCGTGTGTGTGTGTGTGTGTGTGTGTGTGCGCATGTGGAAAATAAGTACAATTTAAATTAAGTGGGGTGCCTGGCTGGCTCAGTCAGTAGAGTGTGTGACTCTTGATCTTGGGGTTGTGAGTTTGAGCCCCACAATGGGGGTAGAGGTTACTTAAAAATAGAATCTTTAAAAAAATAATTAGGTAAAATATGTGGTATAAGTGATGAATACTATAGATAAAAATAAAATAAGGAAGTAGATAGACTCAATTCTCCTCTGTAAGCCTCACATCTTAAAGAGCATTGGGGGTTTTGTCCCCGTTCCATGTAAATTCTGCAATTCTATATCTGTTGTAAGAATCCTACGATCCCAAGAGAGTTCATTCTGGGAAAGTCTTCCCTTCACACACAGAGATTTTATTAAATTTGGCTCAGGTCCTCTTTTTAAAGTCTTCCCTTCCTGCTATTATAGAAGAACCATGTTGATTTCTTTTTTAATATTTTATTTATTTCTTTTAGAGAGAGAGAAAGACAGCAGGGGGAGGAGCAGAGGGAGAGGGAGAGAGAGAGAATCTCCAGCGGACTCCTCACTGAGCGCAGAGCCCAACATGGGGCTCGATCCCAGGACCCTGAGCCAAAACCAAGAGTCAGACGCTTAACCGACTGAGCCACCCAGGTGCCCCAACCGTGTTGACTTCTTAAGTCAATTCAGATTCATTGCAAAAGAGACACAGACACTCAGTGGGCCTTAGAGTTCTCACCCAATGTGTCTAAGTCTTTATTCTGTCTTGTAAAACTATATCTGTGATTATATCTGGTGAGCTTGAAAGTACAGATTTTCATCCGTATGTCTGAGTGTCAGTGTCTCCTTCAATCTGAGCAGGCCCTCGGTGTTCCAGCAGCCTGTCATCTTCCTGGGAGCGGATGTCACGCACCCCCCAGCAGGGGACGGGAAGAAGCCTTCCATTGCTGCTGTCGTTGGCAGTATGGATGGTCACCCCAGTCGGTACTGTGCCACTGTTCGGGTGCAGACCTCCCGCCAGGAGATCTCCCAGGAGCTCCTGTACAGTCAGGAGGTAATTCAGGACCTCACTAACATGGTTCGAGAGCTGCTGATCCAGTTCTACAAATCTACACGCTTCAAACCCACTCGGATCATCTACTACCGTGGAGGGGTATCGGAGGGACAAATGAAACAGGTACTCTGATTACCCATGGTTGCCTTTGGGGGTTCTAGGTGTCTGATGGAGCTTCCTCCCATCTGCCACTCCAGGTAAACCAGATCTGAGAGCTGCAAAGTGAGTTCTCAATCGAACGTCATTCTATTTCTAACTCCTAGGTCGCCTGGCCAGAGCTAATAGCAATTCGAAAGGCATGTATTAGCTTGGAAGAAGATTACCGGCCAGGAATAACCTACATTGTGGTGCAGAAGAGACACCACACACGACTTTTCTGTGCAGATAAAACAGAAAGGGTAAGAAACTATGGTAGAAGCCTCATTAGCTGATGCAAGTGAATATGATTTCAACGGGGCATACATATAATTTTTTTTCCCTAAAAACAGGAGTGTAATAATAATTTAATAAATATACTAACTCCAGTTGAACATAGATGATCACTTCTGAATGATACAGGTTTCAAGACTGACTATTTCTCTTGTGTGACAGAAGTGCTGGCTTCTGGAGTTTTTAAGGGCCACAAAAACATGCCAAAATACACGATGGTGATACAGGAAAACGCCAAAGGGATGGTTTATCTATTTGGACTTTATTATCATTTGCTACTTTTTGCTACCAGTGCCTAAGGCGTGGCTCTGGGAAGAATTTCTCTTTCAAATGATTTTGTATCAGTTCATATATCAGCGCAGGGGATTCTTGGGGTACACACTTTGACCACTTATAATATCACACTTACTAACCATGAGCAAGTTAGCTTCTCTAAGCCATAGTGTTCTCATCTGTAAAATGTAGTAAGAACAATACCTATCTCACAGGGGTGTTGTAAGGATTAAATTAATAAATGAATATTAATTTGGGGTATAATTCCCAGCTTTTGATAAGAGGTATTTTGTATAATTGATATATAATCTGTTATTTATGTACAAACTAGCTAAATTATAGGTACATAATATTGACTGACTTTGCTTCTATAATATTTTCTATGATGTTATTTCATCTTTTGCAGGCCCTCCCTGATCCACCCCCAGAGAGACCAATTCTTTCTGTTGCTTAATCTTGTAATTTTGTGTGTCAGTCCCATTATTTTCTAGTACACCTTTAGTTTTTGTCTCTAATCCAAGGCTGAGCTATTTTTTTTTGTTTTGTTTTCAGAATCATTGGAAAACTAAGGTTTTCCTTGGGCTCTGGTTCCACCAGTCAACTCAGATTCCAAGTGTTGTCTTCTGAATTGCCCAAACCCTGACTCAGTAGTACTTCTTAGACCTCCACTGATACAAATTCTCCAAACTCTTGCCCTCGCTCTGGTCACAGAACACCCTGCCACCTCCTCCTTAACTGCATTGTCACCTCTCCATCCCTCCATCAAACTGCTGTCCATGTAGCTCTAGGAGCTGGATTATCTTCCTAAAACCAGGCTATCTCATCATTTTGTTCTTTACCATCCCATGTCACTCCTAACCTTCCAGAGATTGATAATCCTGGTCCTTGGTCTGCCCTGCTCCCTTGACACTTACCAGCATCTCCAATTCTCTAATCATGCCTCTTGCCAATGTCCAACTCTGGATCGGGTCCACTTACCCATTTCCTTTGCTTCGACCCTTAGGCCAGTGGAGATTGCTGAGGAAGAAAGTCATTTGTTTAATGATGAATGATATTGCAGATTCATGATAGCAAATCTCAGCCAGCCTTTGACGCCGCAGTTTCTCCATTTATCCAGGTCCCCATAGCATGTGTTCCAAACCTTCACTCAACTCCCAGCCCACTCTGTGATGCCCTCTATTTCCCCAGAAAACAACATCGAGAAGGCATGAGTTTTCTCAGCTTCCTCTCCTCTACTTTTTTTTTTTTTTTAAGATTTATCCATTTTAGTGTGAGAGAGAGTGCGAGCTGGGGGGAGGGGCAGAGGGAGAGAGAGAAGCAGACTCCCCACTGAGCGTGGGGCTTGACACACAGGGGCTTGATCTCATGACCCTGAGCCGAAATCAAGAGTTGGACGCTTAACCAACTGAGCCATCCAGGCACCCCTCTCTCCTCTACTTTCAAATGTACTGAAATGTGTTTTCTCCTCTCCTTCCTCGCACATCTCAGAGGCTAATCTCTCCACCTATGCTTTTGTTCCTAAAGGTACGCTTCATTAATTACCCTTGGTTTTCAAAACTCCAGTTCCTTCTCCTCACCCTCTAAAGTGCCTCAACTCTTCCTAGATCACCCTAGTAAGCTTCCTTTTACTCTGTTTCTCCCTCAGTCTACCTGCCACCTTATCTTTGTTTTCTTTCATGACCAAACTTTTAGAAGAAAAATGACTTGACTTTCCATCTGTACCTTCTCACATCAGACATCCATTCTCTGGAGCCTGACTTCAGTTTCAGTGATTCTGCTGAAGTTGTTCGCTCAGTGACTTGCTCATTTCCAATCTAGTGCTATCTTGTCAGGTTCTTACACTGACCTCTTGGCCTGAACAATAATATGACTTTCCAGATTCACTACCCTCCTCTATAATCAGACTTTCTTTGACTTCTCTTCCTCCTCTGGCCATTAAATACTGATGTTTCCAGGCATTCCATACTTTTCTCTCCCTCTTCTCTTCTGAATTTCAACTCTCTTTAGTCTCACCCACTTTTCTGCCTTCACTGATCTGTTTATAGATTCCTAAATGTGTATTCCCAGCTGCAAACATTGCTGTGCAGTTCCTGATCTGCACCTCCAGTTGTCTACCAGACATACTTACTCAGATGCTCTTTAGACATTGTATCAGTAAGATAGGTTAGGCCATGCTGTGGTAACAAAAAAACCCTCCAAAGTCTTCAGGGCTTATAAAGATGCATTTCTTGCTCGTATTACACATTCACTCCACAGTGCTCCACTCTGCTGCAGCTGTGACCCTGATGTCCTCCTTTTGGAACCTAGGCTGACAGAGAGCAGTCTATCTGGAACATCACCAGTCGTTACAGCAGAGGGAAAGAAAGATCCTCACAATCCATATGTTGGCTCTTAAAGCTTCTGCCCAGAAGTTACACATTTCAGGCCACACTCTATCAGCCGAAGCACGTTACATGGCCACTCCTGAGTTAATTGGGTGGGGATCTATAACCCTCCCCCAGGGAGGGTCACGGGAATATTTGGCCCTAGTGATACAATCTACCACAGGCATTTCGAGCGAAACACGTCTAAACCTTCTACTTACTGTTTTATCCCCATCCAAAGCCTATTCCTCCCCCAATGTTCCTTTTCTTCTGTGACTTGGCATCATTGTATATTAAGTCAGCCAAGCTAGAAACTTCAGAGCTGTCTTTAAATTCTCCCCCCTTCTTGTCCCCCCATATCCAGTTCAAATAGTCTTCTGTGTTCTGCCCTGAACTCTCTTGTCTCAATTCTTCCTCTTGTGTGTTACCTCTGTCCTAGGCAGAACCTCCTATATCGCAGGAGACTCCTACTGGTCTCCCCATCAGCATTCGTCCTTCACAGATGCACCCTCTACCTGCCGTCTGGGCTAGCTGGCTGGCTCAGTTGGTAGAGCATGTGACTCTTGATCTTGGGGTTGTGAGTTCAAGCCCCACATTGGGCTTAGAGCTTACTTAAAAAAAAAAAAATGCATGTCTTACCTTGCCACTCCTTTATTCAGAAACCTTCACATATCCCCCATTGTCTACCAGATACTTCCCTTTGGTGGTCAGTGTTTTCCTAAGGTAGCCAAAACATTTTAGTTTCATCCTTCTACCATGCCCTCATACACTTTCCATTTCCCACATATATTGTGGATTTGAATTCCCGAGATGACCACATCTGTCCCCCTTTTTCCCCCCACTATTCTTATTAAGGTATTATATAGATAACAGTAAAATCCACCCTTTTTAGTGTACTGTTCTGCACGTTGTGACAAATGCATATAGTTGTGTAACCACCATGTCTATGAAGACATGAACAATCCATCATGCACACACATTCTTCCAAGCCCTCTGCAGTCAACCTTTTCTCCCTCACCTACAGCCCCTAGCAACCACTGACAGGCATTCTGTCCTTACAGTTTTGTTTTTTTCCAGAATGACATATAAGTGGGATACCATAGCCTTTGGTCTGGCTTCTTTTACTTAGCATAATGCATTTGAGGTTCATCCAAGTTTATTGTGTATATCACCAGTTTATTCCTTTTTATTGCTTAGTATTTCATCATATGGCTGAACCAGAATTAGTTCATCTATTCCTGACTTTAGGGGATATTTGGAGTGTTTCCGGTTTTCATCCCATCCCCCCTTTCAACTCCTGCTTATCCTGTAAAGGATGGCTCAACTATTTCTTCCTACCAGCTTTTAGGTGGTGTTCATGAAGGGCAGGAGTGCAGGTTCATTAGTTCTCTCTGTGCCTCTGTCTCTCATCAACATCTGCTGCAGAGCCTTCCTCATGGGTGCTCAAGTGGTAATTGTTGAAATGAACATGCCTGGATCTCTTTTTCCCCAGGGCATCATCTCCTTCCGTTCTCATCTGTAGATTCTAAGAGATTTGCTTTAAAAAAGATTCCATGCTGGGGCAACTGGCTGGCTCAGCCTGTGGAGCATGTGACTCTTGATTCTCTGGGTTGTGAGTTCGAGCCCCATACTGGGTATAGAGATTACTTAAACATAAAATCGGGGCACCTGGAGGGCTCAGTTGGTTAAGCGTCCATATCTTGATCTCAGCTCAGGTTTTTATCTCGGGGTTGTGAGTTCAAGCCCGCATTGGGCTCCACACTGGGCATGGAGCCTACTTTAAAATTAATTAATTAACTAATTAATTAAAATCTTTTTTAAAAAGATTCTATGGTCAAATAAGTTTGGGAAATACTATTTACTCCATCTCCCTCTTAAAGATTATACATCACTGAATAAAGGTTCTGAGAAGTCATACAATAGAAAAACTTTTTTTTTTTTTTTAAGGATTTTATTTATTCATTTGACAGAGAGAGACACAGTGAAAGAGGGAACACAAGCAGGGGGATTGGGAGAAGGAGAAGCAGGCCTCCCACGGAGCAGGGAGCCCAATGTAGGGCTCGATCCCAGGACCCCGGGATCAGGACCTGAGCCGAAGGCAGACGCTTAACCAACTGAGCCACCCAGGCACCCCTAGAAAAACCTTTTTAACTTGAGTTCAATCCAGTGTTTCTCAAATGTGTTTGACCATAAAATACCTAAACACATCCTGCGGAACTAATATTCCTGAAGAACACACTTTGGGAAACGATGCCAGAACTGTTATAACTCAGTTACATTTCCTCTTGTCCAGGTAGGTCCCCAAGTTCACATTTGAATTTGATGGAATGAGACTTTTCTGTACTCATAGATGTTCCTGTACGCATTGGTGCACAATTCAGCTGAAGGTAATAGTAGTTAGAATGGAGCCAAGTAAGCTCCCACCAAATTCATTGCCTCTATACGAAATAAAATTCCTCATCTGGAACCCTGCTGTACGGCACAAGAGGATGAAAACTGACCAAATAGCAAGGTTTAATTCCTTTCCTTGTAAATGCATTTCTGAAGTTCCCTTCTCTGCTTTCCTAGAAGGTTGATTTTAGAATTTTGGCTGCAAGTGAGCCTTACAATTTCTGATTCTTTTTTTAAAGATTTTATTTATTTGTCAGAAAGAGAGAGAGAGAGAATGAGCAGGGGGAGCAGCAGGCAGAGGGAGAAGCAGGCTCCCCGCTGAGCAGGGAACTGGATGCGGGACTCTATCCCAGGACCCTGAGATCATGACCTGAGCCAAAGGCAGACACTTAACGGACTGAGCCACCCAGGCGTCCCACAATTTCGGATTTTAAAAGTGTAAATGAACGTCACCTAGTTTTATAGCTGATCAGATTAAGACCCAAAGATATTAAGCTTTGTTAAGGTATGTAGTTGCAAGACTAGGCTTAGAACTGAAACCCCGGGTTTCCTAATTCCCATTTCAGTGCACTCTTCCTGATAATGCATGTGCTGGTGACTTCTTTTATTGATTCTGTAAAAGCATTAATTTTGTTGAGCCTCGTGTACCAGCTCAAAGATTTATTCATCTTAACTTTTACTGAAAGTTGTGCGTATCTTTTTACTCCAAGTAAGGAATAAAGTTGAATTTTTTTCTTGGGAAGCTTATCCATTGTAAATGCCTTTCTTTCCCCCTCTGTGAACAATGCCGATATATCGTCTATAAATAGATGACAGTAATGCAACCCAGGTAAAATAATTATTTGTCTGGATTCCCCTAGAGAAACCACGGAGTATATTTGTTCGAGAAAACACTTAAGGACAAAGTGGTTGGGCTCAGAAACGTTACAGAAAATTTCAACATGTTGAATTAAACTGATTTTCAAAACTTCACTTAAGAACAGTTTGCTAACTTGTTACCAATTAACACATAAGAGGAAAATACAGCCTGAGCTCAGTCTGGCATTTTGATGACTAATTATAACTACCCCTGCACCCTTTTTTTTGGTAGGTGGGGAAAAGTGGCAATGTCCCAGCGGGAACTACAGTGGATAGCACCATCACACATCCATCCGAGTTTGACTTTTACCTCTGTAGTCATGCAGGAATTCAGGTAATTTGGAAACTGGTTCAGATCTTCCACTCGATAGGGAGATGTTTGCAAATTCGGCAACTGGCTTGACTAGACTTGTTATTCAACACTGTACATTACTTTGTTAATTTAGTGCTTGTATTCTAGAACTGTTATCTTTTGGTCTGGGTATCTGCTGGTAGGTGGGCTAGGCAGGAATACTTCTGAATTTAAGGAGTGGATTTCAATTCTCTGCTCTCACATAGTCAACCCATGTCAGAAACATCCTAATCATAAAAGTCTCTCTGCAGGGAACCAGCCGTCCTTCACATTACCAGGTCTTGTGGGATGACAACTGCTTCACCGCAGATGAGCTCCAGCTCCTAACTTACCAGCTATGTCACACCTACGTGCGCTGCACGCGCTCAGTCTCCATTCCAGCCCCTGCGTATTATGCCCGGCTTGTAGCTTTCAGGGCAAGGTATCATCTGGTGGATAAAGATCATGACAGGCAAGTTTCTCAGGCACAGTGAAATCTCTTTTTGTCTGAATTAGCAACATGTTAAAAAAAAAAAAAATGAGCGACTACAGAAAACTTTTTAGAAGAGCTAAACTTCCTTTTAGGGTTTAAATTTCAAGAAGCGAATAAAATTGAATGTGCCTTTGAGAGCTTATAATGTGACTTTGGGTCCAAGAAGTGCTCAGGCTTGCTCATACTTGCATGGTGTGTCTATAGTCTGCCCAAGGAAAAAAGTCTAATTTGGAGCTGCCTGTGGTTTTCCCATAGAGCCAAATGCATTCAGTTCTGCTCAGGAGTCCTGAGCATCCTCAAAGGTGGCCCACACAGTGCCCTGGCTCCAGTCCGAGCAGTCACGGGCCTGTGGATTCCACTTCATGCGAGGGGAAGTCCTGCACAGCTCACTTTGTTTTCAGTACAATTTGGAAGAATGCATCAGAGTGAATCTGGGGCATGTGTGTGGGAGAGGAGAGGTGCCAGACCATTTTCACCCCCAAATAGGGATCTCAGAAGCATCAGACATTTTGACCTGTTACTGAGCATGATTAAATAGCCGAACAAGCTCTCTGCATTAATTTTCTTTTCCAAATGACCATCTGTGAAGTGTAGCAGTTTCTGGGCTCTTCCCCAAGTCTGAATTCAGCTGCTAAATAGTAGACATTCCATTGCAAGTCTATTTCTGTAAGGGTTGAAAATACGCTATTATGGAAAATGCCCAGCTGTGGCTTTATACCTTCCATTCTGTAATATACATTCATTCATTCGACACATTTATTAGGTATTGATTGTGTGCCCAGCACTGTGCTAGGTACTAAAAGTCCTAAGATGAGGAAGACCTGTTTCCTGGGATTTTCTGTTTCCGCATGGCAGACAATAGAGGCAAACTGAGCACTGACAATGAGCCCAAGGGAGTACAGGCAGAGGTGCAGTGGGACTTCAGAAGAAAGGTTGTTAGAGACGATTGCATTGCTGGTTGGGTGGGATTTGGCTCTAGAAAGAAGAAAAAAGGATTTTCCAGGCAGAGGGGAACAATGGACATAAAGAGAAAGCAAGTGACATGTTGAGACAATACCCAGTTTTCTTTGGCTGGAGTGTATGAAAGGGGAAAGCAGGCACGAAGCTGGCAAAGTATGTTAGAGCAGCTTTTCTTTGTTAAATGTAAAAGGCGACTTGGGGGATAAAATAGACAGCCCTTCACCGTTAGGTGGGTGTGAGTGGGAGAAAAGAGGATGAAGTGAAAGATGACTCAGATTGTGAACTTAGATGGTAAGGGCAATGATAATTTAAGTAATAAAATAATTAAGTAGCAAAAGTAATAATTTAAGTCAGAAGAGGGATGGTGATTTACAGTTTACCAAGCCCTTTATATCCTATGGTACCCTTAAGAGGTATGTTCAGAAGTTGTTACTGTTACCGTAAAAGACCAAAGTTTGAAGGAGTTGTTACTTCTTCAGGGTTATGTAGCTAGTGAGGAGAAGATGAGAAGAGACTCCTGGCACAGTAACATTTGCACAGCAACATAGTACGCTCAGCATTAGATGAGGCACAGGAATTCATTCAACAAATGGTTATTGAGACTGTACTATGTGCTGGGCACCAGGGGTTCAGTGGTGAGTAAGATAGACAAAGTCACTGCTTTCTTGGAGTTTACATTTCCTGGGGGGAAGGTATAACTATCCAATTAATAATTTACTTTCAGTTGTGTTTAGTACCATGAAAGAAAAGTAGAGGATTCTGTGAAAGTATGTTTCAGGTGGCTCTGACCTGAACTTCAGAAGCGGAAGATTTCTTTGGGGGAAATGACATTTGACTGAAGCCTAAAGGCCAAATAAGCAGTAACCAGACATAGCAGGCAGTGGAAATCCTAATGTAAGCACTGTTAAGGATTTGGGTCTTTGGAGACATTATTCTATTTAATTATTGCAACAGCCCATTCAATAAATTGTATGCATTTTTCAGTTGAGTGAGCTCATGTTTAGAGACCCAACAAATTATTTAAGGAACCACAGCTTGAGCCTAAGATCTTCTTCGATCCAGTAGTCTTTGTGCTATTTGAAACATGTGAAGTTTGAAGTGGTGTTTGTTACACCTGGTTTTTTGCATTATTGTCTTTACAGCGCGGAAGGCAGTCATGTGTCAGGACAGAGCAATGGCCGGGATCCTCAGGCCTTGGCCAAGGCTGTGCAGATCCACCATGATACCCAGCACACGATGTATTTTGCCTGAGAGCCTCAGAAAAAGAACTCAACCAATTTGGCACCCCATGCAGCCTCAAAACGTTTCAAATGCCTACCGCCTCTAGAGAGAGCCAAGTTGACTTCAGGTGGTCTTCTACCAGCAGCTCGGAATAGTTGCACTGAATCTATACTTTGCAGCACTGTCTGATGCATCAACAAAATTGAGCCATTTTTTAAAAGTAATAGATACTCATAGATTGTCTTTTCTGATGCACTGGACTGAAATTTTACCTCATCATGCAAAGGCTGATCAGCCTGAACTTCCTTAAGGACTTTACAAGAAAGGTTTCTATGGAATATTTTGCTAGCTGTGGTGTTCACCGCATCCCTCTAGTCTTATAAGAGAAGATTATTCCTTGTTTTCTGTACTCATTGAGTGGGGTGTATGCATAAGTGGGAGAGAAAAACCAAACAATCTACTTCAGTTCAGCGTAACTTTTTAATTGTGTGGGTCCATAGACTTTTTAATGGAGATTTCTGACTTCGCCACTGTAAATGCCTTTAACGAGCATTAATTTTTGAAAGTTTTACAGAGCTTTATTAGTTTTCCTACTTTACCTTCTTGATCTCTACAGACTTGAGCTGGTGCAAGTACAGGCTGCCAGGCAATTGCACTGTATTTGGTTGCAAATTCAGACCGGCAGTTCTCTCATTTGGTCGACTTTCGTGAATGTGTAGCAGAAACAGATATAAGGCATGTCACGGTGACAGATAACACTGCCATGGTAAAAGTACTCATGTTTCCCCCTCTTTGAAAAAAAAAACTAGCTTTTAGTATTTTTCAAAGTTTTCAAAAGTGCCCATTTTATGCTGCTCTGTGGTTTGTTAGATCTAAATGATTTTTAAACTCTTCTCATAGAAAATTAACTTTGGCAATAAGCATTTTTTTAAGGTCCCCTCTCTTCCTCCCCCAACAATGTAGTTTTCTAGGTGAGATTTCAGTATGATTTTATCAGCTATTTCTTATAGATCATAATCTGGCAATTTCTGAAACTGGTCAGAAAAGACATATATTTCCATGACTTTAAAGAATTATTTTTATCTGTTTTGTAGTCACAGCTGGTGTCCTGTCACTATGTTTTAAAATAAGCTAGGACCACTATGCTTCCTTATCGGATGGGCTTTGCCAATCCTTAAGGTACATTGAGCGATGCTGTGACCTGCACAAATGTACCAGCATTTAAAACTTTTTTTCCCGGGAATCAAGGTTACTCACACAGTCATGTGCAGTGCAAATTTTTTTGCTTCTCTTTCAACCTGAAATGTACTTGGTGGGGTTTCCTTCCTTTCACTAAACTAAAACTGCATAGAAAAGGTTAATCTTTCTTAATAGATTCTAGATCCCACTCGCAAGGAGACGGGTTCCTTTCTTGTCCAAACAAAGGGAGCTGATCTAAAGCAAGCATCAGTGAAAATGTAGGGAAAAAATGTATTTTGTATTTAGTGTAGATAACACTTTGTGAATGGACAACAGTTACATAGAGTCTTGGTAGTTCCAACCAGTGTTTCCCAGCCCAGATTTTACTGACTTGTGATTCTCTATCCTGGAACCTCAGAAGTGAGAGCTGGAGAAGGGGATAAAAGCCCCAGAGCCACAGTCCGTATGGCTGAGGAAAGTGCTGGTGGAAGAGACAGACACAATGTGGGAAAACGATTTTGCCCCTTCTGTCTGGAAACTGCTGGTGGGGAAACACTGGATCTGATGGTGAAGGGTGTTTGCTTGAACTCATTAGCCGGTCCAAATCTCTTAAACTAGCCTTCTCAAAATCCCAGCAATACAAAGCACTGTTTTTCTTCAGCCTTTCAAAGAAGCTTGTAAATACATTGAAGTTTACATTTCCATGTGCTGTTGATCAGCGGCGCCACCCATGTTTGCTGAGACTGGTCTCTGAGAGTTCTATAATGTATATTGAGTCCTGTAGCTCATTAAGATGACTGCAGACATCCTTATTCTCCGCGTATAGTGGGATGAAAGCAAGCTCTGTAATTGAGGCACAACACAGGCAGTAGTGAAGAGATGGCAGATGTTAATTTCTTACGATTTTCCTTTTCTGCAAATACCTCACTTGGATACTACAAATCAGGACATGTTGGTTAGCCAGAGCTGCTGCTTTTATTCACACTTGTTCAGGGAGAGCTCAGAAAATACCCTTCAGCATGGCCGCCCTGGACCCAAGAGGAGGAAACAACAGAAGCTTCTTTAGGAGAAGGAGGACTGATTGGCGTCCAGGATGTGAAGAACTCTTGGTGGCTGGCTGGCTGGCCAGCGGGCACCACGCCTGCACTTGAGTGCCTGGGGCTTGCTTGTTCACGCACAGAAGTTCACTTCTCATCATCTTCTGGCACATATGGAGCAGGGAGCAAGGCGGAGTGCCAGGAGGCCCTGATTCGCTTGCCGGCAGTTGGGCTATATGCTTGACCTTGAACTATACAGTTTGTACAACCTCAGTCAGTCCTGTACACTGGGGCAAATCAGCGTGGTGGTGGAGGAAAAGCCGGGAGGCCTATTTTTTATAGGAAACAGTACCTTTAAGGGGGCAAATGCTCTCATTTTGGATGAAAGGAAAGAAATATGGAAGAACTAGGATCATTGGGGGGAAAAAAAAAGCCTGCTGAGGGTGTGAATCTTGAAGAGGTAATCACTACAGAATCAGAGTTGCAACAATACTGTTGCAAGCAGGTCTGAATGCATAATTTCAATTTGGCTTGATGATTTGAATACCATAACCCCTTGGGACTGACTGAATCATTATGCATGTGTCAATCAATGGGAGGTGTGCATTCTCTAGAAGTAGATTTAGGCTGTTTGGTTTCGTTGTTGTTGTTGTTGTTGTTTTTTAATGCAGCCTGTTCAGGCACTGTCATGTGGTGTGAAAGATTGAAGTATAGCAATGCTACAGAGTAACAGGGGATGGGAAGTGGGGACATTGGGAGAGTGGTGAAGATCCAAATGTTGAACCAATTATGTTTTCTTATTGTCGTTAGCTGTTGAACCCTGAGTGGTTTCTAAAGTGAACTAGCTGGCCCAGTGCAGCTAGAGTCTGGGCAGGTAGAACATATTCATTCTTACTATAAATTTTATTTGCTGCTTCCAAAGGTGATGATTTACAGGTTCTATATGGTCTGTACTTTAGGGATCTGGTGCCCAGCCTACATCAGAGCTTCTCTACCTGGCTCAGCTATCTACCCTGCCTGTGGGAAAAGGCAACCCACTGTATAGGAAGGCTCACCCTCTCCGCCCTGCCCTAGCGACCCTTTGTGGATGTGCTGTAAGATTTTCTTGCTCAATAGCAAAGTGGGAGCTCTGCTTTCATTTTAAGAAAGTGGAGGCTGAGGGCATTGTATCAATACTGCTTGAACTCCAGGGATTTTTCCTTGTCGAATTAAAGGGAAGATCTTGTTACTGATTAACCATTTCTTTATCCCATGCTATTGACATTCATGCTCTTTCTATGTCTAGTGGCTGAAAATGTTTGCATTTGTTCATTTGACTAATGGTGTAATTTTGGTTTCTATATTGTTAGACCTGTAATGTTCTAAAAATGTATTTTATTAACTTTGGGCTGGGTGTATGTCTCTAGCAATACGAGGTACTTTCTAAACTATTAAAGGAGGGGTGGTATCCCCATGTTGAGATATGATGATGGTTGTTTAAATTTTGCGATTTTTTTTTTTTCGCCTGCAGGGATATTTTGTGTTCTTGTGTCCAAAAGAGAATAAATTGGCATTCTTGTGCCAAAAGTTGTTTTTCTTGTCAATTGTCTGATACATATGGAGTATACTGTACTTGTAACATGCATGGTTGCTTTTAAAAAAGTTTCCTCGATTTTAAGAAATTTGAGAAAAAACAGAGAGGAAACTTGGTGTTTTTAACTCCTGGGTCTCCTTATCTTTAGAAATTGATATTTGGGAATTTTGGAAGAGCTTCTCAGCAAAATTTCACATATGAAAACTTTTAGAAGACTCATCAGGGTTCTGGGTATAGCTCTTAATGGGAAGATCTATTTAAGTGAAGTTTTGAGAAAAATCTGCAGTCTCCAGAGGGCGGTATGGCCCACATACTTTAAGACTGACTTCTCCAGAGGAGGAGCTCCCTAAATTCACCCAACCTGGGGCTATCCAGTCTCAAGTCTTTAAAAAATTCTCACCACATCAGGGTGAGTCACGGTAGAAATAATGCAGAGATTTACACTGTATAGCACTTATCCTCAGGGAATTTATGGTTTACCAGAGAAGCACGTTCTGCATACAACTAACTTTACTACAGGTAGTTCTTTTTTCCATCAGTACAATATCCCCCTCTCTGTTTATCCATTGTCAAACATTTATCACAAACCCACTACATGCCAAGCTCTGCCTAGGTGCTGGGAACATAGAAGAGTAAAATCTTTTTTTTTTTTTTTAAGATTTTATTTATGTATTTGACAGAGAGAGACACAGTGAGAGAGGGAACGCAAGCAGGGGGAGTGGGAGAGGCAGAAGCAGGCTTCCCGCTGAGCAGGGAGCCCCATGCGGAACTCAATCCCAAGACCCTGGGATCATGACCCGAACCAAAGGCAGACACTTAACCAACTGAGCCACCCAGGGTCCCAGAAGAATAAAATCTTAATCCTTCAAAGAGTTCATTCGAATATGGCATGGGGCAGGGAGGCAGTGAGATTAACATTGCCTGAGTGCCTAGTATAACCAGTCAATTTATATTGACGTCTTTAATCCCAGCGACAGTCCTCTGAGGTTGATAATGGTATCCCCTTTTTAAAGATGAGGAGCCCATTTCAAAGGGGTTAAAAAACACAGTTTCTGGATGGCATAGCTGGCATTGAACCCAGGCCTGTCTAGTTATTACCCTTGCGGTTGAGCACAAAATGATGGGAACTTAGAAAGGGAAACAACTTCAGCTATGGGGAGTCAGGAAGGATTTTACAGTGGTGGTGAATTTGGGGATAGGTGAGCAAGAGTTTTCCGGGTGGACAAGGAGAGGATAAGGGGTTGCTAAACACACTATTCCTTTACAGTAGATTGTGGTAACTACAAGTTTTGTCTATCCAAATGCTTTCCCTTCTTCCTCCTTTGGGTGATTGAATATCTCTTACAGGAATCTCATTTTTTTGTGTGTTTCAGGTGAGTCTAAATGACCTTCCCGCCTTGTCCCCCACCAGGTGTGTCATGTTCGTGTCCATCCTTGAATCAGTCACTGGGGGATGTGCACCAACTAGGAATGACTCGTGTGTCCATGCCTGTGAGTGTGTGTGTGTGTGTGTGTGTGTGTGTGTGTTAGGGGGTATGGCCAGCAAGTAAGGGAGACACAGACTGATCAGTACCGTTACAATCCATATGCCTCTCTCTTTCTCCATCTCTTGGCTCCAATTTCCTCTATGTTGACTTTATTCTCCAGAGGCTAGTGGCAAATATTTAAGGAGAAAAGAGACAAAGGCAGATGAGTAGCAACTATATTACAAGTTGACTGGAGAAGAAAATAAATTAGTTTAACATACATTTCTGGAGCTCCTATTATGCAGTAGGAACCATAAAGATGAAAGACACAAGTTCTGGCCATGGAAAGGTTCATTTGTAAACTTGGGGCCACACATGTAACAAGGTAGCTTTGAGAGTTAAGTGCCATGAGAAATATACACATGGAACCATGGCATCACTTGGAGAGTTTCCTAACGCAGGTGGGGGAGAAAGGAAGGCTTCTTTGAGGAAGTGATGACTGAGCTGACCCATAAAGAATAAATACAAGTTTTATAAATGAACAAGGTGAAAGAAGGCATTCTAAGAATTCTTGTCATGGGCAAAGTCACAAGAGAAAAAAGAGATCATGACTTATTTGGATGAATTACAAGTGATTTTAGTACTCTTAGATTATAAAGGGTGAGGGAGGAAGAGGGGATGATAGGTTGGATGATGGAGGCAAGCACTAGTTCCTGACAGAACAGGATTTGAATGGCATGCTAAGGGGGGGGGGGGGCGGGTAGAGTTTATCCACAGGTGCGGGGCTATAGCGCAGTCTGATAAGAGTCCGTTATGCCAGCAACAGTGCTTCGAGTAGGTTGAAGCTGAAGTTTTGCTGGAGGGAAGTTAGAGTTTTATTGTAATAGCCCAAGCAATAGATGATGAGGCTTGTACTTGAGCAGTGATAGTGCAGTTGGAGAGAAGGAATGAACAGAAGAGATATTCGGAAAGTAGAAAAAGTAGAACTTGTTGAAAGTGGACATAGAGAGTGAGAGGAAGAAGGCAGATTCCTTAGGACTCTCAGGTTTCTGGCTGGCGTAGCCCAATAGATAATAATGCCACTGAGAGAATGAACACAGAAGAAGCAGCAAATTTGTGATTTTTAGAGAAGGAGGAAGGTTTTAAGTTCAGTTTGGGACAAACTGGATTTGAAAGCAGTGCATGGGGCACCTGGGTGGCTCAGTCGGTTAAGCGACTGCCTTCGGCTCAGGTCATGATCCTGGAGTCCTGGGATCGAGTCCCGCATCGGGCTCCCTGCTCGGTGGGGAGTCTGCTTCTCCCTCTGACCCTCTCCCCTCTTGTGCTGTTTCTCTCTCTCTCTCTCTCTCAAATAAATAAATAAAATTAAAAAAAAAAAAAGAAAGCAGTGCATGCAGACTGGAGGAAGAGTTTGGGAGCCATCAGTATATAGGTGGTGATGAAAACCGTTCATACATGTGTTCAGGGAGATTATTCAGGGCAAGAAGAAATGAGAAATATGGATTCCCAGGAAAGACAAATATTTAAAGGGTAGACACAGGAAGAGGCACATCCGAAGGGGAATAAGAAATGCACAAAGAAATAAAAGAGAACCAGTTGTCCTAGAAATCAAAGGAAAAGAGCATTTCACTAAATATACATAGGATAGGAAGTTGCTGTATGACACTAGACAAGTTACTTAACTTCTTCTAACCTCAATTTTCTCATTCATAAAGTAGAAAGTACTAGTACTTTCATCCTGGGGTTTTAAGTATTAAATGAGATAATATATGTAAAATCTTGGAAGCATTTAGGTGTAAGCAACAAAGAAGGAAATGATCAACTATCCAATATCACATTGCAAGACAAAATCTGAAAAGTGTCCATTGACATTTATTTGTAGCACAGAGGTCATGGGTGACCCTGGTGGGGTCACCTGGTGGGAGCACCATTTGAGGGTGGAGGGAACAGAAGCCCAAGCACAGAGATCTGAAGAATCTATAGAATATACCTTCTAGCTAGCAGATTGGATGTATGGGGGGAAATGAATTCTGATGTTGCCTGGAGTGAGAAGTATGTTCATTTTTCAGACTAGAGATTTGAGCACATTTACACACTAGGCAAAGAGTCAGTGGAGAGGGAAAAATTGGCAATATTGGAAAGAGAAAAGATGCATGTTGAAGGGAGAACTGGAAGGAAGTAGGAGGGAATGAGATCCAATGTACAAGTAGGAAAAACTGGGAGAGGGAGGAAGCCATACTATAATGTCTTCTGTAACTTTTTGGAGTATAATATAGTAAAGTATCCAGGTCTTAAGGGTATGTAGCTCAAATTTTCACAAAGCAAACACATTCATGTAACTCTGACCCATATTTAAAAACACAAGTTTACCTGTGCCCCAGAAGCTCCTGAAGACCCCTTCCTAGTTGTTACCTGAGCCCACTCTCCCCAAAGATAATCACTGTCTTGACTTAGATAGTTCTTCTTGTTTTGGAGTTCATATAAATGGGATCATTCAGAGTGTACTCTTTTGTTTCTGGCTTCTTTTTCTCAGTTAGGTGTTTGTGATACCTGTCCGTGTTCTTGCACATAATAGAAATGTGTTCGTTTTTTATTGCTGTGTAATACTCCATTGTAGGAATATACCACCATCCATTAGCCAGGTTGTAGACAGTTGGGTTGCTTCTCCTTTTTGGTTATTGTGAGTAATGTTGCTATGAACATGGTTGTACAAATATCTCTTTGAGACCCTGCTTTCAATTATTTTAGGTATATACCCAGAAGTGAAGTTGCTGGATCAGACGGTAATTCTGTGTTTAATTTTTTGAGGAACTACCATACTATTTCCCACAGCACATGGACCATTTTACATTCCCACCAGCAGTGCACAAGGGTCCCAATCTCTCTACCTCGTTTCTCTATTTCTCACTCCAACTTCTCCATTTCATCCTTATTGGGGACACTTGTTATTTTCTCTTTTTGTTTTCTTTGTTTCTTAAATAACAGCTATCCTAATGAGTATGAAATAGCATCTCATTGTGGTTTTGACTTGTATTTCCTTAATGATTAGTGATTGTCGAGCATCCTCTCATGTGCTTTGTATATTTTCTTTGGATAAATGTCTATTCTAGTCCTTTGCCCATTTTTGAATTGTGCCATTTAATTTTTTTAAAGGATTTTATTTATTTATTTGACAGAGAGACACAGCAAGAGAGGGAACACAAGCAGGGGGAGTGGGAGAGGGAGAAGCAGGCTTCCGGCAGAGCAGGGAGCCCGATGCGGGGCTCAATCCCAGGACCCTGGGATCATGACCTGAGCCGAAGGCAGATGCTTAATGACTGAGCCACCCAGGCGCCCCTGTGCCATTTAATTTTTGAAGGACAACTTTGATCGGTAATATATAGTTTGATGAGTTTTTTCTTTCAGTTGTGAAGATGTTATTCTATTGTCTTTTAGCTTCCATTGTTCTGTTGGGAATTCAGCTATAAAAGTTGTGATGGTTAATTTTATGTGTCAATTTGACTGGACTAGGGATGCCGAGATAGCTGGTAAAACATTATTTCATGGTGTGTCTTAAGGGTGTTTCTGAAAGAGTCAGCATTTGAATCAGTAGAATGAGTAAATAAATCTGTACTCACCAATGTGGGCAGGCATCATCCAATATATTCAGGGTGCAAACAGAACAAAAAGGCAAAGAACAGCAAATTTCCTCTCTTTCTTCTTGAGCTAAGACATTCTTGGACATAGGAGTTCCTGATTCTGGGGACTTACACCAGTGGCCTCTGGTTCTCAAGGCTTTAAGCTCAGACTGGTTCTTCAGCTTGCACAGGGCACATTGTAGGACTTTTGGGCCTCCACAACTGTATGAGCCCTATATTCCTATCATATATACAATTCCTATAATATATATAGTTCCTATTATACATATAATACCTGTATTTATATCTCTCTCTGTATATCTTCCATTAGTTCTATTTCTTGGGAGATTCCTAATATAGTAGGTAACTGCCTTTTTTCCTCTGGCTGCTTTAGTATCTTCTCTTTCTTTTTTATTTTCAATACTTTTACTATAAAAGGGCCCAGGTATCTTTATATTTAGCCTGCTTGGTACTTTGTCTTATTCATTTTTGTGAAATTGGCACATAACGTCTGACATATAGTAGATGTTCTTTAATGTATGTTACACACATGAAACCCACAGATTACCACAGATATTTAAGGAAGTAATACTTGAACACCGCTCCACCCTAAATTTTGCTCTCCCAGTGATCCTGTCTTATCTAATTCTGAACTCGAGTCTCTCTGATCTCTTTCCTTGACCCTGCTCCTGGCCCCTAGACTTGGTTGTCATTTGAACTTGGTTTGATTTCTCTTATGTTTAATCTTGCTTTCTCCAATTGCCTTCACTTGGCTGCCCTCAGAGTCTCAGTGTCCTTTGTGACATTAATCCCCCACCCCCAGGCCTGTGTGTGTGTGTGTGTGTGTGTGTGTGGCAATTCTGACATTAGGAATAATAGAAAGTTTTAAAATTCTTTTTTTAAAGATTTGTTTATTTATTTGACAGAGAGAGAGACACAGCGAGAGAGGGAACACAAGCAGGGGGAGTGGGAGAGGGAGAAGCAGGCTTCCTGCTGAACAGGGAGCCCGATGCGGGGCTCAACCCCAGGACCCTGGGATCACGACCCGAGCCGAAGGCAGACGCTTAACGACTGAGCCACCCAGGCGCACCTAAAATTCTTGTTAAAAAAGATACCACACACCATGGCAATTTATTTCAAATATTACCTTTCAAGGCACACACATTTCTATATAGTTGTAATCTTAATGCATATAGGATTTTGTATTCTATTATTTCATTAACTATTATATAACGAATAGCTTTTCTTTTTCAAAACTAGAGTCATGTCATTTTGCAGTCATAATAATTCATTTGGCAAACATTTATTGAATACCTACTGCTTGCCTGACATTGTGTTAAGCACTGGGGCTACAAAGATAAAGTTCGGTTTTTCTTTATGCTTTTGAGAGTTTTGTTTTTCATGCTTTTGAGGCTTCTATATGCTTAGAGGAGGGGGAGGCGGAGAAGGAAAGGGAAGGCTATGTCAAAAAAGGAGAGCAGCTAAGTGTTGCCACATATACCACAGGAAGTGCAACAGGGACACATAGGAGGGAATATCAGAAGTTGTCATGAAGGCAGGAAGCCTTGAGCTGAGTTTTGAAACACAAGTAGGTTTCACCAGTCAGATGGAGGAGACGTTGATGTTTTAGGGGGTTAATATATCATACCCTCTTCCCTACACCAGTTCAGAACCACCTGAAAGATGGACATAGATATCACATAGTTGGACAAAGAGTAAGATGTCAGCTTTATTGCTGGTAAGACTTAGATAAGAGGCCTTGCTGAGAAGTGAGAACAAATGGGAATGCTAACATTGCCCTTTATTTAACATGCTTACCTTCACAGCAAGCACAGGACAACCTTGGTTTTCCACACGAGGAAAGAGTCTACTTTTCCAAGTTTAGTGATTATGAACTTCAGAATAAAATTGAAATTTAAAAAAAAATCCCATTTAGGGCACCTGGGTGGCTCAGTCGTTAAGTGTCTGCCTTCGGCTCAGATCATAATCCTAGGATCCTGGGATCAAGCCCTGCATCAGGCTCCCTGCTCCGTGGGAGGCCTGCTTTTCCCTCTCCCACTCCCCCTGCTTGTGTTCCCTCTCTCGCTGTGTCTCTCTCTGTCAAATAAATAAATAAATAATCTTTTTAAAAAAATCCCATTTGAACATCGTCAAAAATATAAAATGCTTAGGGATAAATTTGAAAAAAGATGAAAAGATGTGCTAGATCTGTACATTGAAAACTAGAAAATATTGCTGGTGGAAATTAAAGAAGGCCTTCATAAATGAAGAGATATATTATTATCATGGATCAGAAGACTTAAAAGACTCAAGGTGTTAATGTGTACTCAAATCGTTTTATAGCTCTAACACTATCCCAGTCAAAACTTGGCAGGCTTTTGGTAGAAATTTACAGCTGATTCTAAAATTTAGATTGAAATGCAAAGGACCTAAAAGAGCCAAAAACAATTTTGAAAAGAAAAACATTGTTGGAGGGGTGCCTGGGTGGCTCAGTCATTAAGTGTCTGCCTTCGGCTCAGGTCATGATCCCGGGGTCCTGGGATCGAGCCCCATATTGGGCTCCCTGCTCAGCGGGAAGCCTGCTTCTCCCTCTCCCACTCCCTGCTTGTGTTCCCTCTCTCGCTGTGTCTCTCTCTGTCAAATAAATAAAAATTTTTTTAAAAATTTAAAAAAAAAGAGAAAACATTGTTGGAGAACTTATGCTACCTGTGGAGAATGGATTCTAAGATGGTCCTATGATCCCTAGCTCCTCATGTTCAGGTCTTTGTATAATCCCCTCCCCTTGAGTATGGATAAGACCTATAGCTTGCTTCAAACCAATAAAACATTGCAAAGGTGATGGGATGTCATTTTGTGATTTACATTAAGTTATATAAGACTCTGTTTTGCTAGCAGACTCACTCTAAAATGCTTCTCTCTCTGCCTCTCTCACTACCACCCCACCCCCCCACTGCTTTTAAATATGTTAGGAAAGCCCAGGTGGCAAGGAATTGTGAGGGGCCTCTAGGAGCCCATGGTGGCCTCTAGCTGCTAGCCAACAAAAAATGGAAGCTCTTGGTTATACAGCTGCAATGAACTGAATGCGGCTAACAAGCACAGAAGCAGGAAAGTAGATTTTTTTTCCTAGTCGAGCCTCTAGATGAGAACCCAGCCCTGGCCTATACTTTGCACCCTGTGAGATGCTGCTTAAGCAGAGGACCTAGCTAAGCTATGCCTGGACTCCTGACCCACAGAGAATTGAGAAAATAAATATATGTTATTTTAAGCCTCCAAATTTGTGACAATTTTTATGCACAATAGAAAACTAGTACAATACCTGATCTTGAGACATTATAAAGGTGCAATAATCAAGACAGTGCAGTATTGGCATCAAGATAGAGAGATAGATCCATGAAACAGAAATAGACCCATACATATATATGGCCAATTGGTTTTCTTTTTTTTTTTTTTAATATTTTATTTATTTGACAGAGAGACACACAGCGAGAGAGGGAACACAAGCAGGGGAAGTGGGAGAGGGAGAAGCAGGCTTCCCGCAGAGCAGGGAGCCTGATGTGGGGCTCGATCCCAGGACCCTGGGATCATGACCCGAGCCGAAGGCAGATGCTTAATGATTGAGCCACCCAGGCGCCTTTTTTTTTTTTTTTCCAATTGGTTTTCAACACAAGTGCCAGGACAATTTAATGGGGGCAATCTTTTCAACAATTGTATAGACTATTGGGGAAAAAAAGAAGAAGAAGAAGAAGAACCTTGACCTTTATTTCTCACTATATACAAAAAATAGCTCAAAATGGATCATAGACCTAAATGTAAAAGCTAAAACCTTCTAAAACTATTAAACTTCCGGAAGAAAACATGGAAGAAAACCTTAGTGACCTGGCATTTGACAAAGATTTTTTTTTTAAAAGATTTTAAGTAATCTCTACACCCAACATGGGGCTTGAACCAACAACCCTGAGATCAAGAGTTGCATGCTCCACCAACTGAGCCAGCCAGGTAGCCCTTGGCAAAGATTTTTAAAACAAAATATAAGGGTGCCTGGTGGCTCAGTCGTTAAGCGTCTGCCTTCGGCTCAGGTCATGATCCCAGAGTCCTGGGATTGAGCCCCACATCAGGCTCCCTGCTCAGCAGAGAGCCTGCTTCTCCCTCTCCCACTCCCCCTGCTTGTGTTCCCTCTCTTGCTGTCTCTCTCTGTCAAATAAATAAATAAAATCTTTAAAAAAATAACAAAAAATGTAAATAAATTGGATTCCATGGAAATTAAAATTCTTTTGCTCTTCAAAAGACATTGCTATAAAAACGAAGAGGCAAGCCATAACCTAAAGAAAATATTTGCAAAGCATATATCTGCTAAAGGACTTGTATCTAGAATATATGAGGAATTCTTATAGTTTAACAAGACAGATAACCCAATTTAAAAATGGCTAAAAGATTTGAACAGACACTTCACCTAAGAAAATATACAAGTAGCAAATAAGCACTTGAAAAGATGCTAAACATAATTTGTCATTAGGAAAGTGTAAATTGAAACCACAATGAGATACCACCACACTCCCACTAGAATACTAAAATTAGAAAGACTGAGCATACCAAGTGTTTGGGAAGATGTGGAGCACCTAAAATCCTCACACACTTCTGGTGAGAATGTAAAATAATGCAATCATTTGGAAAACAGTTTGGCTGCTTCTTAAAAATTTCTTTATGATTTTCTTTAAAAGTAGGGCACCCGGGTGGCTCAGTCTGTTAAGCATCTGACTCTTGATTTCGGCTCAGGTCATGATCTCAGGGTCATGGGGTCAAGCCCTGTATCAGGCTCTGCTCTCAGCGTGGAGTCTGCTCGTCCCTCTCCCTCTGCTCCTCCTCCTGCTCTCTCTCTCTCAAATAAATAAATAAAAATCTTAAAAAAAAAAAAAAGATCTTGTTAAAAGTTATGCACCTGCATTAAGATCCAGCCATTCCAGGGTGCCTGGGTGGCTCAGTCGTTAAGCGTCTGCCTTCAGCTCAGGTCATAATCCCAGGCTCCTGGGATCGAGCCCCGCATTGGAATCCCTGCTCAGCGGGAAGCCTGCTTCTCCCTCTCCCACTCCCCCTGCTTGTGTTCCCTCTCTCGCTGTCTCTCTCTCTGTCAAATAAATAAATAAAATCTTAAAAAAAAAAAATCCAGCCATTCCATTCCTAGGTGTTTACTCAAGCAAATGTCCAAAAGACTTGTAGGCAAATATTCATAGCTTTTTGTTTGTTTGTTGTTGTTGTTTTTAATTCCGGTACAAGTAAGGTACAGTGTTATATTAGTTTCAGGTGTAAATATAGTGATTCAACAGTTCTGTATGTCACTCGGTGCTCATCAAGATAAGTGTACTCCTAATCTCCTTCACCTATTTCACCCACCCACCCTATTTCACCACCAGTTTGTTCTCTATATTTAAGAGTCTGGGTTTCGTTTGTTCGTTTTTCTCTTTTTTCTTTGTTTTGCTTCTTAAATTCCACATATGAGTGAAATCTTATGGTATTTTTTCTTTCTCTGACTTATTTCACTTAGCATTATACCCTCCAGATCCATCCATTTTGTTGCAAATGTCAAGATTTCATTCTTTTTTATGGCTGAGTAATATTCCATTGTATAACCACATCCTCTTTATCCATTCTTCTATGGATGAACACTTGGGTTGCTTCCATAATTTGGCTATTGTAAGTAATGTTGCAATAAACATAGGGGTGCATATGTATTTTTGATTTAGTGTTTTCATCATAGCTGTTTTATTTCTAATGACCTAAAACTGAAAACAACCCAAATATCCATCAGTGTTTGAATGAATAAACAAATGGTCATATATCCATGTAACGGAATACTATTCAGCATTAAAAGTGGGGAATATTGATACAAGATGGGTGAATAGCGAAATAATTATGGCAAGTGAAAGAAGCAGCCAAAAAAGGAATTTTTTCTGGTTATATAAAATACTAGAAAATGAAAATGAAAACGTATGGTAACAGGAAGCAGATCAGTGTTGGGGTGGCAGGGAGGCCAGCAGGAATTAGAGGCAGCATTACAAAGGGGCAGGAGGAGACTTTTGAGGGTGATAAGATATATTCATTATCTGGATTGTGGTGACAGATTCGCCTGTGTATGCTTACATCAAAACTCATCGGATTGCACACTTCAAATACATGCAGCTTATTGCATATCAATGGCACCTCACTAGAATGGGGTGGGGTGAGGGGGGATGCAAAAAAATCAAGCTTTCACGAGACCGGAGCGGCGGGAATTAGGGAATGGAGTGGAGCTAGGCCGCGCATGCTCAGTCCTTCCTCCTCGCTCACCAATCAGATCCCGGTTGGGCGACCTGGCACAGCTGCGGCGGTGTGCAGACCTGAGAGGGCGCCATGGCGCGCGGGAGCTCTGCGAAGCGAGAGGTGCGGGGCTGCTTGAGGCCAGCCCGGAACTCGGTGGTGTTTAATCGTGAGGGCCCAGGGGAGCCACTGAAGGACTCCAACCAGGCAAGTGGTGTAACCTGTGTTCAGTTTGAAATGATATTTTGAAGCTGTGTGGAAAATGGGCTCAAGAGTGGGGAACAACTGGTTGTCGGGAGGCTGTGGTAATTTTTTTTTCCTGTTGGTCTCCCCCTTCAACCATGAACTCGAGGGGAAGGACTGTTTCGCACTTGTCACCGAAGTGCCTCTTACCGTGCGTCCCAGCCCCGTGGCTGGTGGTCAGTGAATTTCTGGTGAGGTCGTTGAAGATCCTCAGGTCACACACAAATATAGCGCTTTTTGACTCCGGACCCCGAGACCTTTCCTTCTAAGCGCGATGAAAAATCTGGACGATATTTGGGATTCATTTTGGGATTCATCCGTCTAGTCGATGCAACGACTTTGCCAGCTGTGAAATGCCTGCCGTAAATCATGAGGGATTTCCGAGACGGTATGGAGGAGCTGGTGGATTTTGGAAATGACAAAAACTGAGTCAACAATTATTAGGGCCCCTACTCTTTTCCAGGCTATGCGTTTGGCGCTGAACGTGTCAGTGAGGAGGGTGGACATTGTCACTGCCCTCATATAAAACAGACAGTGTGAGAGCAAGATCTAAGCTCTCTTTTTTCCCCCTAAAATTTTGAAATTTGTGCTCTTACGCGAGTTTTTGTTTTGTTTGTTTGTTTTTTTAAGTGGTCTCAGTGTGCTGAGCACAGAATGGCCTCTTTCTGGGCACTCGTGCCGTTTACTTATGAGAAAGTTTTTTGTATTAGATCTTTGATGATTTCTTCTCCATTTTTTCCTCTCCTCCTTCCTCAGCTGGATCTTTTATTGTTCAGATGTAGGACCTGATGAATGGCTCTTCTAATTTTCTTTCCTTTTTTAAAAAAAAATTTTAAAGATTTTATTTCTTTATTTGACAGAGAGAGTGTGCACTGGCACAAGAGACCGTGAGCAGGGGGCATGGCAGAGGGAGAGAGAAAGGGAGGTGCAGTCTGGCCCCTGAGCAGGGAGCTGGACTTGGGGCTCCATCCCAGGCCCCTGCGATCATGACCTGAGCTGAAGGCAGATGCTTAACCCACTGAGCCACTCAGGCACCCCTTAAACCACTATTCTATACCGCCTCATGTTTAAGAGGGAGACCTGGCTTCTGGTTAAAGAAGGTGGATTACACACACACATTGACCTGTTTCCTCAACTAACCCCACAAAACAATAATAAATGGATTTTTAAAAAAAGGTACAAACCCATAAGGACATAGAGTAAAGGAGAGAAGAAAATAGAAACAAATTTTGGGAAGTTAGAAAGCCTAGGGACCAGTGGTAACTGACTTTGTTCATCCTAGGAAGATAAATCCTCAAGTGATTTAAGAGAATCCCAAAAGGCAAACCAATTTAACCTGCATACCACATTCTTTCTGTCTCTCAAGCTCTTTCTTACACAGACATAGACACACAGAGGTTAGGAATTGGAGGCACATGGAACCTCTGGACATGGATATGAAGGTGGGGCTTAAAAAAGGAAGATATGTTGAAAGAATGGTAAAAGTCTACCCAGATCTTCTTCAACTTTACAGCAGTCAGCTGACTGCCCATTTGGGCTGTATCCAACCTGATAGAAGATTGAAGGTTTATTCTGGGGAGGATAAAACAAAATTTTAGTCTGGGAGATATTAAGTACATTTGAGGTAAGAAGGACCACACTGAAAATAGGCAGTGAGTGAATGTGTACACATTCAGTTGAGCCACTGCTCTAAGCATTTTATATATATTAAACAATTTCTTCTCCCAACTTCTGTATAGAGGTGGGTAATGTTTTTCTAAGATTTACAGATGAGAAAACAGATAAGGGACAGTGAGACTAAATTGGTTGTGTAAGATCACACAAATAATTATAAAAGAATATTTATAATGTATGGTATAAAGAAGAACGCTATAATGAACACCTATTACCTTTAGTTTATCCAAAAAAAAAAAAGGAAAAGAGGGAGAATATACTTTTACCTTGTTTTTTTGTTCTGTTTTGTTTTTAACTTACTCTTTCAAAATGTATTTCTTCAAAATCCAGTCCTATTTTTTCGTCTTAGATGTAACTACCATCTTGAAATTTGGGTTTACCATTCCCTTGCTTTTCTGTATTGTTTAAAATATATAATTGTACCCTTAAACCATATAGTTTACTTTTGCATATTTTTATTATGTAGACTCATTTTGTATGCATTCTTCTACAGCTTGTTTTGTCACTAAATATCATGTTTCTGAGATGTATATATATTTATCTCCTACTTTATTCTATGGATGGAGTTAGTGTTGTTTTAATATTGAAAATAATAAACAGTGCTACTTAGATTCTTTTTTTTTAAGATTTTATTATTTGAGAGAGAGAGAGAGTGAGCAAGAGAGAGAGAGAGCACATGAGTAGGGGCAGAGGGAGAGGGAGAGGGAGAAGCAGGCTACCTTGCTGAGCAAGGAGCCCGATGCAGGGCTTGATCCCAGGACTCTGGGATCATGACCTGAGCTGAAGGCAGACGCTTAACGACTGAGCCACCCAGGCGCCCCTGAAGGCAGGTCCTTAACGGACTGAGCCACCCAGGCGCCTTTGCTACTTAGATTCTTATGCATATCTCCTCTTGGTGAAAGCAGAAGTTTCTCTGGACCCAAACTGCTGGGTTGTAGGTTATACACATTTTCAGCTTTACAAAGGTAGTGTGCTGGTTGCACCAATGCACACTCTCACCAACAGGATCTAGGAGTTCTCATTATTCTACATCCTTATGTTTTACCCACTTTAGTTAGGTGAAATTGATGTCTCACTGTGATCTTACTTGGCATTTGCCTCATAAATAATGAGATTGAACTTTTTATATGGTTTTTCATTCTGCATGTTTCCTCTTCTGTGAAATGGTTGTGCATGAGTTTTGCCTGTAAAAACATATAGTTTTCTGTTTTTCTTATTGATTTGTAGAATTGTTACCATATGTTGGAAATTTACAATTTGATGGTTATATATATTGTAAATACTTGTTTTTGCCTTGTCTTCACTTTCTTTATAATGCTTTTTGATTAACTAAAGTTCTTAAATTTAATCTAGTTGAACTCATACTCTTTTTTAAAAAAATGGTCAGTATGTTTTTAGTTACTCTTTTATGCTTAAGAAATTCTTCCTCTTCTCAAGTTACTTATATTTTTTCCTACACATTTTTGAAAGCTTGCCTTTCACAGGAGTTGATTTTTGTGTATGGAGTGAGGTAGGTCTCCAATTTTTAATTTTTCCATATAGGTAATCAGTTGTTCAAGTTCTGTTTTTTTTTTTTTTTTTTTTTTAGATTTTATTTATTTATTTGTCAGAGAGATAGAGAGAGAGCACAGATAGTCAGAATGGCAGGCAGAGGGAGAGGGAGAAGCAGGCCCTCCTCTGTGCAGTGAGCCTGATGCGGGGCTCGATTCCAGGGCCCCGGGATCATAACCTGAGCCGAAGGCAGACACCCAACCGACTGAGCCACCCAGGCACCCCGTCCAAGTTCCATTATTGGTTAGTCTTTTGCCTAGTGGTCCGAAATGCCACCTCCGTCAGTACTGCATCCATACATGCATGGGTCTGTTTCCAGACTGCAGAGTTCTCTAACTTTAAGCCAATTTATCGAACCCTAAGCTCCTACCTCACTGTCTTTAATTACCACAGTTGTGTAATAAAACTTGTTATCTGCTATGACAAATTCCTCCACCTTACTATTTTTCTTCATAAGTGTCTTTGCTATTCTTTGGGGTGCTATTCATCTATATAGATTTTAAAATAAGCTTTTCAAGTTATAAAACACAAAGTCACACAGACTTGATGGAACTTTTATTATGATTCTTCTGAATCTGTAGATGAGTTTGAGAATAAAATAATGAGACTTTCTATGTAGGGGCAGAGTTTTTTCCTCCATTTTTTAGGTCTTTTAAAATGTTTTTTAATAAAATTTTTATAATTTTTTTTCTATACAGGTTTTGTACAGCTTTTGTCATATTTATTCTTTGGTACCTACTTATTTCTGTTGCTATTGTAAGTTATTATCTTTTTCCTGTAGTGGATTTGTAAGAATATTAATCTCTTATTTATCAGTCTTGCTGAATTCTCCTTTTTTCATATGCAATAGTGTCTATAGATTATTTTTGTTTTTTTATAGACAATTGTATCATCTGTAGATAATAAGGTTTATTTCTTTCTTTCTAGTCTTCTAACTTTTCCTTTGTTCCCACTGTACTGGCTGGACCTCCAGTACAATGCTGAAATAAGTAAGGGCCTATTTGTCTTGGTCCTGATTTTAAAGAGAATGCTTCTGATGTTTTACTATTAAGAATAAAGTTTGTGGGCGCCTGGGTGGCTCAGTTGGTTAAGCGACTGCCTTCAGCTCAGGTCATGATCCTGGAGTCTCGGGATCGAGTCCCACATTGGGCTCCCCACTCAGTGGGGAGTCTGCTTCTCCCTCTGACCCTCTCCCCTCTCATGCTCTCTCTCACTCTCTCTCTCTCAAATAAATAAATAAAATCATAAAAAAATTAAATTAAATTAAATTTTAAAAAAAGAAGAAAGTTTGTATTTTGTAATTGTTATATCTGGATGATAGGTATCTGATGGGTACCTGGGAGTTCATTATACTAGTCACTCTCAATTTGTGTATGTTGGAACATTTTCACAATATAATATTAATTTATTTTTTTAAATATTTATTTATTTATTTTAGAGAGAGAGAGCATGAGTGGGAGGGGCAGAGGGAGAGAGAATCTCAAGCAGACTCCATGCCCCGTGTGCAGAGCCCAGCTTGGGGCTCGATCTTAAGAACCTGAGATCACGGGGCGCCTGGGTGGCTCAGTTGGTTAAGCGACTGCCTTCGGCTCAGGTCATGATCCTGGAGTCCCGGGATCGAGTCCCGCATCGGGCTCCCTGCTCAGCAGGGAGTCTGCTTCTCCCTCTGCCCCTCCTCCCTCTCATGCTCTCTCTATCTCATTCTCTCTCTCAAATAAATAAATAAAATCTTTAAAAAAAAAAAAAAAAAAAAAAGAACCTGAGATCACAACTTGAGCTGAAACTAAGAGTCAGATGCTTAACAGACTGAGCCACCCAGGCACCCCTATAATATTAATTTAAACAGTGTTTGTTACAGGGGTTTAGTAGATACCTTAAAAAAAAAAGGCTCCACGCCCAGTATGGAGCCCAACGTGGGGTTTGAACTCACAATCCTGAGATCAAGACCTGAGCTGAGATCAAGAGTCAGATGCTTAACTGACTAAACCACCCAGGTGCTCCTTGTTAGATACCTTTTAATTGTTTAAGAAACTCCCTTTTTCTTGGTTTGCTGCGATTTTTTAAAGATTTATTTATTTATTAGAGAGAGAGAGAATGCAGGGGGAGGGGCACAAGGAGAGGGAGAGAGAGAATCTTCAAATCGACTCCCTGCCAAGCTTGAAGCCTGATGTGGGGCTCGATCCCAGGACCCTGAGATCATGACCCCAGCCGAAATCCAGAGTTGGTCACTGAACCAGCTGAGCCACCCAGGCACCCCTAAGATTTTTTTTTAAATCATGAATAGGTGTTGAATTTTATTAAGTGATTTTTCTTTTCTTTTTTTAAGATTTTTTTTTCTTTTGGGGAGGAGGGGCAAGAGGAAGGAGGAGAGAGAGAATCTCAAGCAGGCTGTATGCCCAGTGTGGAGCCTGACGCTGGGCTTGATCTCACGACCCTGAGATCATGACCTGAGCTGAAATCAAGAGTCAGTCATATAGCCTACTGAGCCATCCAGGCACCCCCTTTTTAAGATTTTTAAAAAATTTTTAAATAGTCTCTACATCCAATGTGGGGCTCAAACTCACAACGCTGAGATCAAGAGTCACATGCTCCATCCACTGAGCCAGCCAGGTGCCCCATTAAGTGATTTTTCTGCATCTGTAAGCAGGTCGTATTGGTTTTCTCCTTTATGCAACATTTGCAGATTTTCTAATGTTAAATCACCTTGCATTCTTGGGATAAGTGCAATTTGGTCATGAGATACATATATATAGATATAGATCTGGTTTCCCTTTTTTTTTTTTTTAACTTTTACATTCTTGCTCATGACTGAGACTACCCTGTAATAATTCCTTTCCTGTATAGCCTTTGTTGGTTTTGGTATCAAGATTATACTAACTTGGGGAGTATTCCATTTTTTCTTCTCTGGAAAAGTTTGTATAAGTTAAAAGGATCTGTTATTCCTTGACTGGCAGAACTCTCCTTTAAAACCATTTGATATATTTTTATTTTGTGGGAAGATTTTAAACTACTGACTCCATTTCGTTAATCATTTAGAGGTATTTAGCTAATGGTTTGAATGTTCTCTTTCTATTCTATTCCATTTCTTTTTTTAATAGCTTTTTTGGGACATTTTACTATATACGCTTACCAATGTCTAAAGTGAATCAACACCTGTATCTTTGTCCTAAAACAGTAGGGATGCTTTAGAGTGCTTTAATTCTTATCACCCTGTCTCCAAACTTACATGCCAATGACCAATATTTTAGTTCTACCCTGTTAAAGAAATAACTCCATCTTTGTTGACAAGTGATATAAAATAGTCACCATCTTCTTTTATTATTATTGTGCCTTACAGCAACCTATTCTTTTTGTTCAAAGCACTTATTTTGAAATATATATAAACTTTGTTTATTGAAATATATATAAACTTTGCCACTGTTTTCTTCATGAGAGCAAGGAACCACATGTTTACTTTGTTCACTAACTGGTAAGCATTGAGTAAATGTGTGTTGAATGGGTGAATATATATTTGTATTTTGGAAAGATCACCCTGGACGCAATTAAGAGAATGAATCTGAGGGTGCAAGACTAGATGCAGGGAGTTAGGAGGCTGCTGCACTTAATCTAGGCAAGGGTAAGTGGTGAGCTGGACTTGGACAATAGTCATAGAGATAGAGAAAAATAAAGAGGATTGAAAGATATTAGGAAGTAGAATCCATAGGGTTTTATTACCATTTCAATATGAGGGCATGAATTAAGTGGTGTTTTTTAGGGTTTTGTCTTTGCTTTATTCTCACTCCATGTAACATACTCTGAGAGTCTCATTGATGCCTATGGCTTCAGTTACTATCTGTATGTTTCTAACTCAAATGTGGATTTTTTTTTTAAGGTTTCAGATTTACTTTATTTGAAACAAATGTGGATCTTTTAAGTGTAACGTCTTTTCTGGATTCCACACCACGTATCCAACCATGTATGAGACATCTGTACTAGGATATCTTGCAGGCACCCAAGCTCAATATGTCAGAAACCACACTAATATTCTTTTTTTTCCTTGTGCTTTTTATATTTTTTTTTATATTGAGATTTTTTTCTTCAGGAACATTTAACAAGAGATCCATCCTCACTTTTAACAAAATTTTAAGTGCACAGTTACTATTGTTAACTATAAGGATCTATGTTGTACACCTGTTTTCTAGAACTTATTCCTCTTTCATAACTGAAACTTTATTTTTTTAATTTAAATTCAATGAATTAACATTAATTAATGTATTACTAGCTTCAGAGCCATACTAATTTTCTTGCTAAATCTATTCCTCCTCTAGTGTTTTCAGTCTCAGGGTATGTCACCACCAACCTCCTACTTGCTTAAGCCAGAAACCTATTAGGAGGTGGCTCTTGGAGCCCAGCCTAAGAGGAGATAGGGATATAAGTATCTGCCTTTTAAAGGATGTGGCTCATTTTCTGTTTTTATTTACTTTCCTCTTCATTTTCTGTTTTTATTTACTATTTTTAAAAGGTTAAGGGAAAGTAAAATCATGAGAAAAGAAAACAAGGACCTGCCCCAGGAATAGAGCAGAGGATCATAGGAATTATCATATATTCAGCACCTATAAATACTAAGCTCTGTGTTTGGTGTTTGCCATTAATTAATTAATAATTTATAATAATAAATTCCCACAACTCTATGAGATTTGGTGTTTGCCATTAAATAAATAAATAAATAAATAAATAAATAATTTATAATAATTCTAAATTAAAATTATATATAAGTATAAAATTATAATAATCTATAATAATAAATTCCCATAACTCTATGAGATTGGTGTTTGCCATTAATTAATTAATTAATAATTTATAATAATAAATTCCCACAACTCTATGAGATTTTTACAGATGAGGAAATTACAATTAATAATGGTACTATGGCTTGCTCAAGGTCACACATCCACATATGGTAGAGCTGAGATTTGACCGAGGTTTGTCTGATTCCAAGTGTTCAGTATGTAATTGGTGGAATTAGAAGTCAAAGAAACATCATTATGACTTGATAAATATTGCCAGATTGCTTTCCACAGGATCATACTGGCATAAAATGCCACTGTACCAGTTCCATCACAGTATCTTTAAGTAGGTAATAAGATTTTTTTAAATTGGTATATAATTATTATTCTATGTTGACTTTCTTTTGAATGAATGATAATTATATAGTCCTACTTGTACAGACTATCTTTTCCTTGGCCCATTGATATACTGAGGCCATATTTACTTTAAATATTTTTCCATTGAGCCCCCTTATGGATTAATGGAGGTGAAGGAAGATAGTGGGAATTAATTCTGCCCCTATCCTTACCACTAATCAACAGTTTGGTAACATCCACCCAGATAGATTCTGGGTTGAAAGTCAGATCGTTAGTTTACATTTTCTAAGAGGTAAAGATAGTACACCACAGGCTGACTACCATTTTCGGGGTTCATTTGTTATAGTAAATCTACATCTACTTTTATATCGAAGAGGACACCTTTCTTGGTCATACCTGACTTCAATATCCTAGAATTCCCTTCCCCTACTTGGATGTAGTTAAGATTCTCCAACCCCACAGGACTAGCCTGTCCAAAGGGATCTCCTATTCTGCTAGGTGAAGTTTAGGTTTTGGGGACCTCCATCTGGGTCAGTTCACTTCCAACCTGGGTGGAAATGAACTATGAATCTGGGTGGAACTACAGTGTGAGAACGCCTTGGGTGTCAGAACCAGGGACAGCTCCTTTGTCCCTCCCCCTGCTGCCCCTCCCCTGGCTTAGGCTGCAGAGAGAGTGGGCATATTTGAGCATAGTATATACTTCTCAGAGTTGCATTGAAATGATCATGTGTTGTCCAGTATAATAGCCACTAGCAACATGTATCAAACACTTGAAATGTTGCTAGTCTGAATTGAGATGTGCTACAAATGTAAAATAAACACCAGATTTCAGACTTACATAAAAAGGAATGTAGAATATTAATAATTTTTTATATTGATGGCATGTTGAAATAATATTTTTGGATTAAATAAAATGTATTATTAAAATTAATTTCACTTGCTTCCTTTTTATTTTTTATAATGTGGCTACTAGAAAATCTAAAATTATATATGTATCTCACATATTTCCATTTGATAGCTCTGATCTATATATTTATCTCTTCTTAGGGGGTAGGGACTGGCGGAATCCATCCTTATCTCTTTGTATTTCTGGAGTGCAATACATGGGGATGGGTGGGGATTAGTCCTCAGAACTTGGGACTGGAGTAGCAAAGGTCTAAAAGACATTATTACATTGTTTGGTTTTTCCATTCAGGAGCTTGGCCTCTCTCTACTTAGGCTTTTATATGTCTCTTTATTGATTCTTATAGAGTTTCTCAATCGCAAATATATTGTATTAAATTTATTTCTAAGTATTTTGTTTTTTTTCAAAAAAGAATTTATTTATTTGAGAGAGAGAGCAAGAGAGCACGAGCAGGGAGGAAGGTCAGACGGAGAGGGAAAAGCAGACTCCCCACTGAGCAGGGAGCCTGATGTGGAACTCGGATCCCAGCACCCTGGGATCATGACTTGAGCCAAAGGCAGACGCTTAACTGACTGAGCCTCCCAGGCGTCCCTTGAATTGGATGTTTTATCATTATATTTTCTAATTGTTATTACTTGTGTGAGCAGTGAATGCTACAGATTTTTGCTTATTTTCTTGAATCTTTCCACTTACTTAGTCTTACTAGTTTTAGTAAGACTGTATATTTTCTTGTTATATAATTGCATCAACTACAATAAAGATATATTCTTATATACTTAAGTTTATCTTTCTGTCTTCACCACCCTGTGCCCCTCCTCTCTCTTTCCTGGCTAGAATATCTAAACCAGTATTAAAATAGTGTTAGTGAGGGGGAACTTGGATGGCTCAGTCAGTTAAATGTCCGACTTCTTGATTTTGGCTCAGGTCATGATCTTAGAGTTGTGAGATCAAGCCCTGCATTGGGCTCTGTGCTAGGCATGGAACCTGCTTAAAATTCTCTCTCTCTCTCCCTTTCCCCTCCCCTCCCTTCTAAACAAAAGAAATAAAATAGTATTAGTGGTATATAGTGACCTTGTTTATGCCTGTTTTAAAAGAAAAATATCTACTGCTTCCCCACTAGCTAAAAGTACTATCTTGTTAAGGATGAGTGATTTTAGTTATTAAGAATGGGTATTAAAATTTATAAAATATTTTTACCTATTACAATTATCATGTTTATTTTTTATTAATCTACCTTCATGGCATATTAAGGTATTTATTTTTTAACCATCCCTGAATTACCCTTATATTTGTGTTATGCTTTTCTTTTAATAATGTCATATAGTGTTGTGGTTAAGAGTGTTGACCATGGAACCCTCCAGCCTGAGTTAAAGTTCTGCTTCTGCTAGTTACAAGTTGTGTGATCTTTAGGCAAATTACTTATCTATGTCTCCATTTTTATTTATTTATTTTTTTATCTTTTTTTTTTAAGAATTTATTTATTTGAGAGAGAGAGAGAGTGAGAGAGAGAGCCCAAGAGGGGGTAGGGTTAGAGGGAGAAGCAGACTCCCTGCCGAGCAGGGAGCCCGACGTGGGACTCGATCCCGGGACTCCGGGATCATGACCTGAGCCGAAGGCAGTCGCTTAACCAACTGAGCCACCCAGGCACCCTTATTTTTTTATCTTTAAAGATTTTATTTAGAGAGAGAACATGTGCACAAGTAGGGGGAGGAGCAGAGAGAGAGGGTGAGGGAGAGAGAGAATCTTAAGCAGACTCCATGCCCAGTGTGGAGCCTGACATGGGGCTCTGTCTCAGGACTCTGAGATCATGACCCAAGCTTAAATCAAGAATCTTATGCTTAGGGGCACCTGGGTGGCTCAGTCGTTAAGCGTCTGCCTTCGGCTCAGGTCGTGATTCCAGGGTCCTGGGATTGAGCCCCGCATTGGGCTCCCTGCTCTGCCGGAAGCCTGCTTCTCCCTCTCCCACTCCCCCTGTTTGTGTTCCCTCTCTCGCTGTCTCTCTCTCTGTCAAATAAATAAATAAAATCTTTAAAAAAAAAAAAAAGAATCTTATGCTTAATCAACTGAGCCACCTAGGCGCTCCACTGTGTCTCCACTGTTAATAATAGTACCTGCCTATGCTGGTTATTTACCTATTGCTTCTCAGCCCAAACCCACCTATTTGTTCTATGATGCACCAGGATTTTTGTGAGGAGTATGTGAGTTAACATATGTAAAGCGTTGGAATCGTACCTGGAACTTAATATTAAGTAAATACCTAGTAATGTTAGTTATTGTTGGGGCACCTGGCTGGCTCAGTTGGTAGAGCATGTGACTCTTGATCTCAGGGTTGTAAGTTCAAGACCCATGATGGGTATAGAGTTTACTTAAAAATAAAATAAAAAAACAAAAAAATGTTAGCTGTTATTATCATAATAATTTTAATTAATCTCTTATAGAATTCTATATGCTAATATTTGACTTGTGACATTTGCATCCTCCATATTCTTGAGATCTCTTTTTATAATATCATCATCTGATAAGAGATGAGATCTTTATCTGCAACTGTGAACAAATTAGGAAAATTCCTCTTCCTCACATGTCCTAGAACCATTCATATAACTGGAACAGAATTATTTCTTTCAGGAATGGTTGGAAGTATTTTCTTTAAAGATTTTATTTTTAAGTAATTTCTATACCCAACATGGCGCTTGAACCCACAACCCCGAGATCAGGAGTCGCATGCTCCACTAACTGAGCCAGCCAGGCGCCCCAGGAATGGTTGTAAGTATTCAACAGTGAACATTTTGGGCCAGATGTTCTTTGGTTGCTTTTGATAACTTTCTCAGTGTCTTCTATAATTGTTGCTCAATTTTTGTTTTTGAACCTTGTTTTTCATTTTTTGAATAAAAAGTATGTATGTAACTTTAAATTTTACTTAGGGTTTCAAATTCATTAGTCTGTAGGTATGTAAAAAATTACCTTTTGTTTATTCCTTGTAATAAGTTTTAAAATTTGGGAGTGGTAGATATGTTCAATACCCTGATTGTGGTGATGGTTTCACAGGTTGACACATAAGTTAGAACTGATTAAATTGTACACGTTATGTAGGTGCAATTTATTATATGTCATTTATAACCCAATTTAAAAAGAGTAATTTTGGAAGGTCTTCTCGGGGGGCTCAGTCTTTTAGGTGTTGGACTCTTGATTTCCACTTGGGTCACAATCTCAGGGTCGTGAGATAGAGCCCTGCCTCTGGCTCCGAGTTCTGTGCAGAATCTGCTTGAGATTCTCTCTCCCTATGCCCCTCCCACTGCTTGCGTATGCACACTCTCTCAACTAAATCTTTAAAAAAAATAATAATTTTTTAAAAGTCTACCAGTTTCATGTCTTTTTAAAGTACCAGTTGACATTTATTAATTCTAATGTTCATGATTTCTGATTTTTAAAATTATCTCCTGAAATATATGAGATATATTTTATTATAGATAAAAAGAGATGGTGCATGCAAGAGCAGTTGGTGATTCATTTCCTGATAGTAGGGTATATGATTTGTTTTATGTCTATTACAATACCTTGATCTCATTGTTTTCAGACTGTTTTAAATATAAAAAGAGGAAAATATAGATGGACTTTGATCTCATTGTTCCCAGACTGTATTTTAGATATAAAAAAAGAAAACTATAGATGGAGATGCAATTTTTTTCCCAGGCCATTCTTGTTTTGGGGCCAGGAAACTCTGGCTGTAGAGAAGGTATATAAGTGGAAAGACCTGGGCTCTGGCCCACACAACAGAGGCCTTTGAGTGTGAGTTAGCGTGGACTGAGATGCAAGGATTGAACTGCAAATAGCCAAGGACCCAATAGCTTTCTGGGAAAAGCATATCAGGAGTTACTGGAAGAAGTTTGTGTGCATAAAAATACCAAAATGCTATGAGGATTTCCCTTAAAATCTACCTCTTTGCCTAGCCTAGAGTGAAATCCTTGATGATGGAGATGGTCTGCAGAAACAACAGAAAGGCCAGGGCCAGGCTTGACTCCATTAGCCACTTGGAGAGGAGTCAGAATAGTGATCAATGCCTTTCCACAAAGTTAAGTGTGAGACTTGGTATTTAGAACAGGGGATTCCAACTCTTCTAATGGAATGCTGAGCTTCTAGCTTAGTTATGCCAAGGCAGAGGTCCTGCTATTTCTGAGGATGTTTTGATGCCATCTGTTTGATTCAGATCAACCCATATTTACTGATCATTCTAGGCACAGCTTATGCCAGGCACTAAAGGGGGACGGAGATGCATCTGATTTGGTCTCTTTTCTTCGGGAACTTAGAATACAGTGCAATAGGCAGATAGTGATTACAGTAGTGACTAATATTTTGTCTGCATTCTTCTAGGTACTGTTCTAAGGTCTTTATGTGTATTAACAGCAGACCAATGAGGTAGGTGCTATTTCTACCTCCTAAAATGGGGGAGGAGGAAATTGAGATACAGAGAAAGTAAGTAATTTGCCCGGTGTTACACAGCTAGTAAATGGCAGCACCAGGATTAAAGCCAAAACAGGCTGGCTCTGGAGTCTTTGTTCTTAACCCTATGCTTTAGAGCAGTAGTTCTCAAAGTGTGTTCCCTAGATCAGCAGCATCAGCCTCATCTAGCAACTTATTAGAAATGCACCCTGAAGGAAAAAAAAAAAGAAATGAACATCCTTGGGTTCTACCCAAGACCTACTGAATCACAAACTCTGGAGGTGGGGCTCGGCAATCTGTTTTAACAAGCTCTCCAGGTGATTCTGATGCTTGCTATTTGAGAACCTCTGCTAGAGAGAAGCAAGGCACACTATGGTAAGTGTCAGAAATTAATATCCCTGTGGGTAGGGACTGGGTATGATCTTTCTCTTAATTTTCTAGCCCTCTGCACAGCATCTAGTGTAAAGTAGGCATCAAAAAATATATGTGGTTGAATACATATAAATATATGGGAAAGTGATGTTTGAGCTGGGTCTCTTACCACCTCTCAACTGCAGCAAACTGAATGAGAGAAATGTTCCCAGAAACTGTGAGACTAGCAAGGAAGTGGCTATGTTTACTTTTGGCAAGGTATGCACCAGCATCAAGGATCTGCACTAGCACAAGGAGCCTGCAGAATGGTGGAGGGTCATGTGGGAGCAAGTCAGGAGGTAAACATGTCAGGACTTGGTGAACAGCTGAATGGGGGCAAGAAGCAAGGGAGAGAAATTGTCATTTCTGGAAACTGTCTCCATTTGCAGAGAAAGGAGGCATAGAACAAGTACATTTGTGGGGGAAAGATAAAGAGTTTGATTTTGGACTCCAAATTTGAAGTGCTGGAGATCCAGGTGGAGCTGTCCAGCATGCATGCACTTGGAAATACGAGTCTAAGACGTGGCTGGAGATAGAGATTTGGAGGGATAGTTGAGCTACAAGAATGGATGAGACCTTCATGGAAAAAGTAGAGGGTGGAATAAGAAGAGAGGTGGATTTGAAACCACAGTGAACAGTTATTTAATGGGGCAAAAAAGCAACACGGGACCCTTGAAAGAAGACTGAAAAAGATTTAGGCAATAGGAGAGCTTAGAAAATTCTGAAGCCAAGTAAGGCTCAAAAAGGAAGGAGAGGTCAGTGCCAGATGCTGCGGAGAAATAAGAATCGAAAATTATCCTTTGAATTTTGACACAAAAAGTATTTTAAGTGACGTGGTGAGGACAGAAGCAGATTGACAGAGTTCAGGGGTGAGCTCTGGATGAAAAAATGCAGGCAGGTGCTTCCCAGGTCCCGCAGAGAGAACTCTGTAGCCGCACTTAAGTTGAGACTGTGACATCTTCCAGGGTAGACAGGGTCTCTTTCGTCTGTGGTCCCAGCGCCCAGCAATCGGCCTGGAAGAGAGGGTGGCGTCAGTGAGTTCAGTGACTAGGGACGGAGAAAGGCTTCGCGGAGGCAGTCGCTTTGCAGCCGAGGCTTGAAGGATGAGGGTGATTGGGAGGAGAGGTGGGAGGCAGGGCCCCTGGGTGATGGGGCGCTCGGAGTGTGTGAGGGGGGTCTGGGAATGAGGTGGGGTTCCTGTAATGTGCGTGTGGCTGTGCAAAGGGGGAAGGCTGTATGTAGGTTTGGAGAGACCTGTTTGGGGAAAAGACACACGGCCAAAGGCTGCTGCGGAGGGGGTGGGGGCAGACACCCCCCTCCCCGCCCCACCCCACTTACGCCGCTGCGCGGTTCCGCGGCGCCTCTACCGGAGCCCTCCCGCCGGGCTGCATGGCGACGGGTGACCGCCAGGGGCCGCTGCTTCGGGTCCCCGGTGCTCCCGCCCCTCTCCATTGGCCTTTGTTGCCGTCGGAGCGCCCCGCTTGACTCGTTCCCGTCCGCCCCCTGGGCCTGGCGGTCGCGCCTGCGCACTGGCAGCTGGCCGGGCGCTAGCAGGGGGAGCTGCTGCAGGCTCCGCGGCGGCGGCGGCAACGGAGGCTGCGGGGGCAGCGGCGCGAGCGGCCGGGCTTGGGGGGGGTGCCGAGCCCGGCCCGGAAGCCCGAGCAGCTAGAGTGCGGGGTACCTAGGCCCCTCACTCTGGACTCCACAGTCTCCGGGCCGCCTGACCTCCGCACGGGTATATGGGATGGAAGCGGGACCCTCGGGAGCAGGTAAGGGCCCCCGGGAGTGGGGGACGGTGCGTGCTCCAAGGACCGGGGGACTCCCGCGTGAAGAACAGGATTTCCGAGTGAGGAAAGGCTTCCTGAGTGAGGAGAGGGGTTCTTATGGGATGGGGGGCCCAGTTTGAAGGGGGCTGTATGCAGTTCCGGGGGAAACCTTGTGAAGGAAGGGGGCTGTTTATGAAAGGAGACTGTATGCACTCCTGGAGGTGGGAAGTAATCTGGGAGAAGGGCCTGAACGCACGTAAGGACTCCTGGAGATCCCGGGAGGCCTAGGGAGAGGCCCGGCAGGTGGCAGGGGGCGGGCTCCAGGTGTCCAGGAGAGGAGGGGGTCGACACAGATGGGCCCAGTGCTGCTGCTTGCCGGGGGGCGGGGGTAGGCTAATGTCTCTTGGGAGAAGGCGCCAGAGCTGGGCTGTGAGCTCCGCCCCAGCCGGGCCTGACGTGGGGGCGAGGGTCAGGGGGCGGTGGGTGGGGATCCAGTCCTGGGATTCCCCCCCGTGAGTCTGGGGAGCTGGAGCGGAGGCGCCCGAGCATGCGCGGAGGTGGCAGCTGGAAGTGGCAGCCCGAAGTGGTGGGGGCGTGGCTGCCCGAATCCCCCCACCCCGCCCGATTTGGCTTGGAAAAAGGAGCCCGCTGATGGGGCGCATTCTCTCTTAAGGTTAAGTTGGCAGAGTGCAAATAGAAAAGGCCCCCTTCCCCATCTTTGGGGCTCTTACACTTGATCCTGGAAACCCTCAGTCACAATTTGCCAAGAAGGGGTTGAGAGAAACTGCCAAAATGCCGCCTTATGTCCCTGGAATGAGTAAAGACTGGGACCAAGGCAATGTCCTCCCCCTGAAGAGAGGAGTTAGAAAAGGTGTTGGTTACTGAGGGAGCAAGGCCAGGACCAGGTTTTCCTGGAAGGGGTTGTCTGCCTGGTTTCCTCATTTCTCGTCCAATACTTTGTAGAGATGGGATATTTTAATCCAAAGATAATGATTTTTCCATTGAAATGTCTCCTCAGGTGACAGCCTAGTCTCTTTCTATTCTTTAGTATTTTTTGTGGGTCTATCCCCCACTAGGTATCTTTTCTTTTTCTTCTGTCTGCTCCCCAGAAACTGTCAGGGCCATGTTATTAGACCCAAGGTTGCCAAGTTAGCCTTTTGTCACAAGTAAGTTGTTTAGGGAAGGGGGAGCTTATAGCTTTCACGCTGATGAATCCCAGGTGATAGCCTTAACTTCTTATTCACAGGCAATCGGAGAGAGTCTGGGAAAGATGAGAACAGAGGAGAGACTGGGGTAGGGCTACCTCAAGATCAGAGTCTCCAGGATGGGCTGTGGGATGGTGGCACCTCCTGTGTCCTAGGTCTCTTACCCTTTGATCAGAGAAGCATTCTGGACCTGGGAATCCTTTAGGTCTTGTCTCACTACCTCCTTCCATTTGCTCTAGGGGTGGAAATAGAATTTCTTTTTTTTTTTTTTTAAGATTTTTATTTATTTATTTGACAGAGACAGAGACAGACACAGCGAGAGAGGGAACACAGGCAGGGGGAGTGGGAGAGGGAGAAGCAGCCTTCCTTCCCGCTGAGGAGGGAGCCCGATGCGGGACTCCATCCCAGGACCCTGGGATCATGACCTGAGCTGAAGGCAGACGCTTGACGACTGAGCCACCCAGGCGCCCGGAAATAGGATTTCTGTTCAGGACATGAATTCCATTTCATTTGGGACATGAATTTCATCGCCGGTAGAAGAATCATTCTTTTTATGCCAGATCTTACCCCACCCCCCCAAGGAGATAGTTCCTACCAATTTACTCAGCTCATCCTTTTAGTGATCTATAAGTACTTAGTGACCACTTTTCCCCCAAACAAAAACGACCTTGTAAAGGCTGTGTAGGTCTTCATGAAGAGCACAGGGAGCAACTGACTTCAGAAAACCATTTCTCCTTCCCTTAGGATTCTTTCTCCATTCTAGGAACTCTCCTGGTTTTCTAGGCTGGAGACTATTTGAGCAACCTGTGTTCTAGATAGAGTAGGAGTAGGTCACAGAGGTCCAGATGGATTGCTAGGAGCCGGCACCCATACTAGACTGCTAATGATTTCATTCTGATGAATTCCAAATGGACTGGAGGGATGAATAAACTGACTTTTTTGCTTGTTACAAGAGATAAGCTTCTAGAGAAGGGACTAGAGCCTGGTATCTGGAGTTGGCTGTAGCCTAATGGGACAGGCTTTGCCTCGTCAAAAGGTGTAATTGGAATTCAGTCTGGAAGCTGTGAATGGAGGGACCCCATAACTGCCTCCTTCCTAGGCCCAGACTATTCTCTTGGAAGTTGGAGGACACAGTACACAAAACTAAAGGTACTGGTGGTGGCTTCACTGGGCTATGTCCTGATGTGCTTTCTGTGCTCAGGTGTGTTCTAAGCACATATACTGGATTGGGAGCTCCAGGACGGTAGAGGTAATATCTGATTTATCTGTGGAAACAGTGAATGTCTAGGCCCCGACACAAAGTACACATTTAGTAATTGAATTGAATCACATTCCAGTGTAAACATAAATGGTTAAGCACATATATGGATATTTAGTAATTTTTGTATACTCACGTGTGGACACTTTTTTTTTAAGAGAGGTTGGCTTCTTAGTCTCTCCTTACTGGACAGCTAACCCAGCCTTGAGTTTGTGTTTTGAATAGGCAGTCTGGCTCCCAAGGAGGTATGTGGGCCTCAAAACTGCAGGGAAGGAATCCCTGAGCCAGGCCTTTCAGCTCTGTTACTTTTCCTTCTCAGGGCTGGTTGGGGATGGGGGAGGGGGAGTGTCCTTTTCATGGCCCCTCCCTCCTTGCTTTTGTCTGCAAGGAAGGGCCCCGCCCCTTTCCCCCAAGGCCCAAGCTTTGTCCTCAGTGCTGGGGCCCTCATCTGCATCACAAAGTGGCCGTCTGTCCCTGTCTGGGTTTGAAGGGAAGTGTCTCCCTTTCTCAGACTAAAAGCTGGGGGCAGGGTGGAGTAACGAGGGGGGGGGAACTTTGTACAGCTCTAAGGCTTGCAGGGGGATGGGTTGTGAGAGAGGTTCTCCCTTTTGCCTTCCCTAGTTTGGGGATGAAGGGGAAGGTGGGGGTTCCCCTGTTTTCCCAAAGCCTCCTTGAAGTGGAGGGTGCCTAAGGCTGAATTTGATGTGTGGTCCTATTTCTGGGGAAGGGAAGCCTTTGAGGTTAGAGTGTTTGTCCCATCCCCCATCATTTCTACCCACCCCTGAGCTCTAGGGGATGTCTTTTTCCCAAGAATTCAAACGATTATTCAGCCTGGAAGGCTAAGGAGGTGAATGGAATGTAAAAACTTGGGGAGGGGAAGGGTATCTCTTATATCCACCAGGTTGTTTATCTTGTGCAGGGTTTATAACTGTGTTTGAGCAGTTTGCAGGTGTTTGTGTGCTGTGTATGCATGTGTGTTCTTTGTGATGTATCTGTGGATCTTTTTGTTCATTCATTTAATATCTGTATGTTGAACACCTCCTATATGCTAGGAGGCAAGATACAGTCCCTGCTCTTGAAGAACTCACCATCTAGGGCGGTGAGGGGTATGTATATAAAGGTAAACTATCTAGGTCTAAGTGTGTGTTTGGGTGTGTATGACAGGAATGTGTCTCACTATGTGTTTGCATCTATCTGTTGCTTGTGTGCAATTTCTGTCCAGCTCTTTCTGAGGTAGGTACCCAGGTGCTAGTAGTTAGGCTTTCACTTCCCCATGTAGCTGAGTCCTTGAAGGCCTTTTCCGCCCAGGCTGAGCCTCCATTTCTGTCTGCGTTTCCCTGTCTGCAGAGTGGGGCTGGGCTTGACAGGTGGTTAGAAGGAGATGTAGCAGCTTAGCTCTGGGAAGCATGCCCCTCCCGTGAATGGTTCTGACCTCTTCCTGACCCCCCAGCTGAGGATATGCCCCATCCCCCAGCCTGGCGGACTGTGAAAGCAGAGCTACGGTGATGGGAGGTTCTGGGCTGGTTTATCCCTCTCTCCTCCCACCTGGGCTGGTCCTCTACTGGCAAGGACAATAGTAGCTATGGACAAAGGCTTCTCTTAGTGTCCCTTTTTCCTCCCTTTCCCCTCAAGCTAGAAAATAAAACTAGGGGCAGCAATCTAGCTGGTGGCAAGAGAGGAGAAAGTAGTAGAAGCTGGCTCTGCCCTAGCCTTTTCCCAGGGGCCTGCTCTATCTTGAAATTGATCCCTTCTTTTACTATCTGTGCTTTCTGTGTGGAAGGAAATGTGGCTGTGCAGAGTACCTTATTCTCCTTCTCAGAGCCAGTATCTCATTCTTCTCCAGCATGCTAATGGCTGCCTCTCCTTCCCAAGTCCTCTACTCTAGCCTATTCATGGCTCATTCTCCTGTCTTCTTCCTGTCTTCATTCCCTAGCTTTTTCTTCTTCTGAACTTTTTCTTGTCTCCCCAATTGCAGCCTTGCTTCTTGCTTAAGCTCCCAATTCTAACCTATATGTTGCCCAGTCCGTAACTCCAGCCTTCCCTCCATCCTAGATCAAGCCTCTTTCTGCTGTGATTTCCAGTTGTGGCGTCTTTGTCAGCTCTCTGTTTCAGCCTCTCTCCTTTCTTTTGTCTCCAAACTTTATTTTTTAAGCCTTTTCTACTTTTCTGTCTCTCCAACCTCAGCCATTCAGTTGCCTTAATCCTTTCTAAAACATTGTCTCTCTCACATCCCCCTAGCCTGACCTTTGGATCTTCCTCCTGCCTACATTGCATAGGAGCATTAAGATGTTGCTATTTCATGTTCGGGATGGTGATGAGTGAAGTGAGCATCTGGCTGGCAGAGAAGAGAAGCATACTTGGTCTGCTAGATACCTGGTGGAGGCAGGTGTCTTAATCTAGTACAAGAAAGAAAGTTTTATTATTGGGAGCCAGATTTAGTTCCTCTACTTAACATGTAATAGAAATGTATTAAGTATTCACTTGATGAATTGAAGAGAGACAAGAAGGATAATTTTCCTAACTGGAGAGAGGTTTGAAAAAAATGAACGTGGGTTGTCTGAGCCAGTGGAACCCCTCATTTGGGTTGGGTAGGCAGGAAGGAGCCTTCCCCTATACTCTGCTGTTCCTGTTCTGGGAGGCCTTGTGCCTTCTCTGATCAGAATGATAAGGAGATTGCTAGACTCTGCCCTCACCAGCCTCTTTATCTTGTAGCTGCGGGCGCCTACCTGCCCCCCCTGCAGCAGGTGTTCCAGGCACCTCGCCGGCCTGGCATTGGCACTGTGGGGAAACCAATCAAGCTCCTGGCCAATTACTTTGAGGTGGACATCCCTAAGATTGACGTCTACCACTACGAGGTGGATATCAAGCCGGATAAGTGTCCTCGCAGAGTCAACCGGTAAGTGATGGACATCTAAGCTACGATGTCCAGGAGTCTTTACTTTCCTGAGTCTCAGAATCTTCAAAGAGTATCCAGAGAAAACTGGTAGAGGGTGGTATCACCAGATTCAAGGAAGTTTTTGAGGAGGAGATTCCAGGTAAGGTAAACACTGAAAAATATCATTGAATTTGGCTACTAGGAGATAATTGGTGCCTTTTGCAAAGCAGTTTCAGCAGAGTAGATGGGCTAGTAATCTAACTACAGTGAGTTGAGGAATAAGTAGAAGGTAAAGTGGTAGGGATAGTGAGAGCAGTTAGCCTTTTCTAAATAGCTTGACAGTGAAGCATGAGGAGAGAGAGAATATATTGGTTAGAGAGGATTTATAGGGGTCAAGTACAATGCATTGCACATTGCAATATTTGTTAAAATGAATGAATGGAAAGTTTTTAAGAATGAGACATGGAGGGACGCCTGGGTGGCTCAGTCGGTTAAGCGTCTGCCTTCGGCTCAGGTCATGATCCCAGCGTCCTGGGATCGAGTCCCGCATCGGGCTCCCTGCTCTTTGGGAGCCTGCCTCTCTCTCTCTCTCTGTCTCTCATGAATAAATAAATTTAAAAAAAAAAAAAACCAAAAAAAAAAAAAAGAATGAGACATGGATATGCTTATAAACAGGAGAAGAAGCTAGTTAAAGGTACAGGACAGAAAGAAGAGGAATGCGTTCCCACTCATTGCTAAGGCAGGAAGACATTACAGGACACATAGTTGGAGGAATTAGCCTTAGAAGAAACAATATTTCTTTCTTTTTGTTTTTTTAAAGATTTTATTTTTAAGTAATCTCTATACCCAACATGGACCTCAGACTCACAACCCCAAGAACAAGAGTCACATTCTCTTCCAACTAAGCCATCTGGGTGCCCCGAAGCAATATTTCTTTTCAAAATTAATTTATTTCATTATTACTTGAAAACTACATATGCACAAAATAAAAATAAATAAATAAAATATTACAAAAAGAGCAGCAGTGAAAAATATCTCCTGTTACCCTGGTCTCCAGTCCCCTAGTCCCTTTCCCTAGAGGCATTCATTGTTACCATTCTTGAGTATGTTTCCATATATTTTTGTTTGCATATGCAAGCATATGTGTATATAAAACATTTTTAAAATGCACAAAATAGGGGCGCTGGGGTGGCTCAGTTGGTTAAGTGTCTGCCTTCGGCTCATGTCATGATCTCAGGGTCCTGGGATTGAGCCCCGCATCGGGCTCCTTGCTCAGTGGGGAGCCTGCTTCTCCGTCTCCTTCTGCCGCTCCCCCCTGCTTGTGTTCTCTCACTCTCTCTCTCTAAATAAATAAATAAATAAAATCTTTAAAAAAAAAACAACTCACAAAATATAGAATTCTGTATGCCTTGTTCTGTACCTTTTTTCCACTGAACGGTATATATCAGATCATGCATATCTGCCTCAGTCTTTTGCATTGCTCGATAGATATTCCATTGAATGGATGTATTATAACTTATTTAATAAATCTATTGAGGAACACGTAGCTTTAACCTAACCTTTTGCTACAAAAAGTGAAACTGTTGAATATTATTAAATGTAGATACATTTTTGCACTCAAATATGAGTGTATCTATAGGATAAATTCCTAGGAGTAGAATTGCTGGCATAATACATTGAAAAATTTGGAGATATTACCAGTTTTTTTTTTTTTAAGGTAAGTTGTACCAATTTATACTCCCATCATCAGAGTATCAGTGCCTCTTCCCCTGTCTGTACCAGTCCAGTGTATTGGATTTTTTGACCTTTGGAATTCTGATAAGTAGAAAATTATATCTTGGGCTAATTTTACTTACTTATTTTTTAATTTTTTTAAAGTAAGCTCTGTGCCCAGCGTGGGGCTTGAACTCACAACCCTGAGATCAAGAGTTGCTTGCTGTACCAATTGAGCCAGCCAGGTGCCCCAATCTTGGTTTAATTTTAAATTCTGTTTCTCTATTGAGTGAAGTTGAACAAATTTTCATTTATTTATTTATTTATTTATTTATTTTAAAATTTTATTTATTTGACAGAGAAATAGAGAGCACAATTAGGCAGAGCAGCAGGCAGAGAGAGAAGGAGAAGCAGGCTCTCTGCTGAGCAGGGAGCCCGATGCGGGGCTCCATCCCAGGACCCTGGGATCATGACCTGAGCCAAAGGCAGATGCTTAACCGACTGAGCTACCCAGGCGCCCCAAATTTTCATATATTTAAAAATTAAATATGAAAGGGACATTTCAAGTGTGAGGGGAAAAGAAAAGAGGTGTACATATATAAATATGTTTATTCGTATGTCTGGGAACTTGAAGGTGGCCTTGCCTATCTTGCGCTCTCTTTTTAGAGTCATTAGAGTTGGTTTTTGATTGGAGGTAGGAATGGGTTCTGCAGTTAGAGGGTAGAGGAGAAAGTTTGACACAGTCTGTGAGGGATGGAACTGATCAGGGATATGGAAAAGATTGCTTGGTAGGACTAAAGCCTAGTTGGGATTGAAACCATGTGTTTACAGTTATTTACAATGTATAATTTGAGTTTTTTAAATCCAGTAGTATTCAAGAGCTTTGAAAGTGAAGAAATCAGATAGTTGGATGGAATGGTATTTTGAAGGATAAATGGACATTCTGGGATCTTAGTGGCAGAGGAGAGGAAGTGAAATCAAGAAAGAGATGATAACGGAGTGATAATGGAGTGGTGGGACTAAGGGCTTCACAGAGATGGAAGAGATGGGGTTCTTCTTCCACAGTTTATTCCTATTCCAATTCATATCTTTTCCTCATCTACCTTCTTTATGTCTCAGCTTGGGGATTGGAGCAGCCTGGATTTTGTTCCTGATTCTAGGTAGACCCTGGGAATGAGTGCTTTTCCTCTCTGTGCTGTCCCCCCTCCCCCCACCCCCGCTCAGAAGGCACATGTACCTACTCTTTCAGATCCTTTAGAGCCTTGGTGATCTGAGAACCAGAAGCATCACTTGATAGCTTGTTAGAACTGTAGAATATCAGGCTTTGCTCTAGACCTGAATTAGAATCTGCATTTTAATAAAATCTCCAGGTGATTCATATGAATGTTGACGTTTGAGAAGCACTACCATAGAGTAGATGAGATTAGAGTAGCTGCTAGGAGGGGATGGACATTACCTGAACATCGAATTGCTTCCAAAAGTTTGAAGTAGTAGTCTCTCAGCTCCTATAGGCTGCTCCTATCCCCCACAGGGAAGTGGTGGAATACATGGTCCAGCATTTCAAGCCTCAGATCTTTGGTGATCGCAAGCCCGTGTATGATGGAAAGAAGAACATTTACACTGTCACAGCACTGCCCATTGGCAATGAACGGGTAAGCTGGGAGTCAGGCTAGACCTGTGTCAGGTGTCTGGGGTGGTACAGAACTCATATAAGCCTATTTGGAGTCTGGCAGTCCAGAAATTCCTTTCATCTTTTATGATGAGCAAGTGTGTTTTAGGGTGAGGGATGGGTAGATGCTGATGTTTATTTAGCCTAGTGTATGTCTGTCCCTGTCCCAAACAGACTGCAATAAGACTTAAAACAGACCTAAAGGACTTCTGCTAAGTTGAGAAGGATAGAAGTACTGAGTTAAGGTAGCTAGAGACTAAATGTCTGGATTTCATCTGAAATCTTCTTTGTGAGCCCCTATCAGTTTAAGGAGCAGGTGCTTGGCAAATCTGTGTGGTGCAGGACAGCTGGGACAGGGCAAGGAATGTTGGACTGTGGGAAGGCATTGGCAATCTTTCACTCCTTTCCTCTGAAGGTTGACTTTGAGGTGACAATCCCTGGGGAAGGGAAGGATCGAATCTTCAAGGTCTCCATCAAGTGGCTAGCTATTGTTAGCTGGCGCATGCTGCATGAGGCCCTGGTCAGTGGCCAGATCCCTGTTCCCTTGGAGTCCGTGCAAGCCCTGGATGTGGCCATGAGGCACCTGGCATCCATGAGGTACTGGGTTTAGTTAGTATCTGGGCAACTAGTGGTGGCAGAATTGCTATGCGGGGAGGTGGAGAATGAGCACATACTAAGGTCCCACAGTATGCCTTTCAAATAAAGCATTCATTGAAGCCCTACCATATGCCAAGCAGTGTGCATATACATTTAGGTGGTTTAAAGCCTTGGCCCTGGCCCTTATAGATATCTTTGGACCTTCACCCCATCTGTCCCTGCAGGACAGAGAAAAGATAGACTTGCACAAGGTCAGTCATACAACTAGTAAAGGATCAGAGCTGGAATTAAAGCCCTGGTGTCCTGCCTTCCAGGCCAGGGCTCCTCCGTGCCCAGGATGCCTCACAGGGTGGGGGCCTGTGCCCGAGGGACCAGTTCTCTGCCTGTCCCTGCCAGGTACACCCCCGTGGGCCGCTCCTTCTTCTCACCGCCTGAGGGCTACTACCACCCGCTGGGGGGTGGGCGCGAGGTCTGGTTCGGCTTTCACCAGTCTGTGCGCCCTGCCATGTGGAAGATGATGCTCAACATTGATGGTGAGTGGGGAGAGCTATGGAGCCAGGGGCACCCTGAGTCCAGTGACCATACTCCCAGCCTCATCCCTCCCAGCTCTGCAACCATACTCCTAGTCTAATCCCTATAGCCCTGGGACCCCTCTCCCATCCCAATACCCTATAAGGAAGAGGGTGTGAAGAGCAGTGCCTCCATTTATTCTGGAAGACCAAACCTGAGCTGAGCTATACCTGCCCTGTCCCCACAGTCTCAGCCACTGCCTTCTACAAGGCACAGCCGGTGATTGAGTTCATGTGTGAGGTGCTGGACATCAGGAACATAGATGAGCAGCCCAAGTCCCTCACAGACTCTCAGCGTGTGCGTTTCACCAAGGAGATCAAAGGTGAGGACCCAACCAAGTGGGGAAGGGAAACAGCACCATTTTGTCTTTAGTCCTACTTGGGATATGTCCAGGGGAGAGGCCAAGCCTGGGCGCATGAGCAGCCTTTTCCAACCCTGACAAGCAGTGTGTGTATCCCAGGCCTAAAGGTGGAAGTGACCCACTGTGGACAGATGAAGAGGAAATACCGTGTGTGTAATGTTACCCGCCGCCCTGCCAGCCATCAGACGTGAGTTGACAGGCTGCTAAGCCATACCTTGATAGAAGAGGGCTGATATTTCAACATACTTCTTTCACTCCCCTCTCTCTCCCCAACCCCTACCAGCCCTAAGGATGAGCCCTGTTTTCAAAGATAAGCTGTGGGAGTTTGGTATCCCTCCTCCAAACTTCCCAGATCCTTAATACTCTCCTTAATGTTTTTACCTTCTTGGTCTCCACCTTTCCTCCTTGGGCCTTTACTGTAGAACAGGAGTCTTCTCCGGACTGCTGTCTCAGTTCTGTAAATGTTAGGATCTCTCACAACTTATTCTTCCTCCTGAAAAAGAAAGCAGGGCTCCTGGGCTAGACCTTGGGGAAATTGTCATTGATTCCATCTACTTTCTTGACCTCAGACTACTGGACTATGAGTACCTGCTGTGTGTTGGACTTTATGCTCAGCCTTAGAAATGCATATGTCAGATATGGTCTTGAATGTTGTGGAACTTGCCTCTCAAATCTTTTGTCTTCACTCTGGGAGCTGTGTATTGCCTGCTTTCCCATGAGTGGCAGTGCTCAAAGAGGCTGGATAGGGATGAAGCCAAGTCTAGGGCTTCCCATGGTTGTAAGCCTAAAGAGTTGGGATTAAATGCTGGGCTCTGACACTTCTTTCCCTTTCCCCAAACAGGTTTCCCTTGCAGCTGGAGAGTGGACAGACTGTGGAGTGCACAGTGGCACAGTATTTCAAGCAGAAATATAACCTTCAGCTCAAGTATCCCCATCTGCCCTGCCTGCAAGTTGGCCAGGAACAAAAGCATACCTACCTGCCCTTAGAGGTGAGGCTGCCAAGTAATGGCTGGGTTGGAGAACAAACACTGTACCTGCACACTGATATGAGAGATCTGTTCTTCCATTCGTAGTCTCTCATTCTCATTTTGAAGTTTGGAAAATTGACGTTCTGAGAGGTATGAGGTCATTCTGTGAATTGTAGGCCTCATTCTTACCTACTAATTTCTTTCGTTATTCCCCATCCTGCTCTCATGTTCTTTTAGGACTGCCAGGCAAAGGTGAAAGCTGTATTTATGTTTAATAAATAAGTAGTTTGTTCATGACAGATTTCAGATATCTACATTCATTTTAATTTTTATTTCTCTTACCCTGTCTTAACTTTTAATTTTTTTTACCTGCAGCTGGGGATCCTAAATGACCTAGAGATACAAGTATACCTTATTTTCCAGAAAATGGGAGATACCTGTTAGCTATAATGTGAATCCTATTCATGTTATCAATGTGATGATCAATGTGTTCGTTTTGAAAAAGTTTTAGGCCCAAGATTTATCATAGTTTTATGCTTTAGCAGACCTTTAAAATCCTGCAGTTAAAGAACAGAAATGCTGTTTAAGTCATAGAATATAAATGCAGAACCATTGGGGTATATTTGATTTGGTATATACTAGCCAAAATGTCTAATGAGAAACTACTGCTGACTTCGTCATTGTTTAGTCCAGTACTACTCCAGGTGTGGTCAGTAACAGCAACAGGTATTACTTGAGTGGGACTTGTTTGAAATGCGGCATCTCAGGTTCCACCTAGAACTATTGAATCAAAATCATCTTTTAACAGAATCCAGAGAGGATTCATATGAACATTACAGTTGGAGAAGCACTAACCTAGAATAACATCTTGCTCTGTTTCCACAGCAGGAGTCAGATAGCTGGGACCAAAGCTCAAGCCTTCCGTGAGCTTCTGGGATTTCAGAACTGACCAGGGGGAATTAGGCTGAGGGGAGATAAGATCCCAATACCTAAGAACTCTGATTTTAGTTAATAGCTGTTGATGCATGGAAAGTGGGATGAAGACAGTATGTTCTCTTGAAGTGTAAAAAGGAGTCTTCAGGGACAATCCCAGCTAAGTAGATAGGCTTTAGTTAATATCTACTGCAAGCTAAGATTTTTAGCAAATTAACATTACTTCTGTTTAAGCATTAGTTTCCAAGGTGAATAATTTACATAATGACATATTTTTATTCTTATTATCATTTGTTTATTTAACAAATATTAATTGAGCTCATGCTGTGTGTCATACGCTCTTTTAGGTGCTGGAAATGCAGAGATTAACAAGACAGAGAAGGTCCCTGCTGTCGTGGAGCTTACATTCTAGAAGGGGGAGATAGACAATAAATAAATAAGATAGTTTCAGATAGTTGTAAGTGGTATAAGAATAATAAAACAGATTAAGGGGACAGAAGTAAGGGAGGAGGGGTTTGGAGAGCCACTTTAGTTATTATGGTCAGGGAGGGTCTCTTAGGAGACATTTGAGTCCTAAATTATGATAGAAACAACCTTTAATAACTTGAGGGAAGATCCTTCCAGGCAGGAAGTAAATAGTAAGTACAAAGGCTCTAAAGCAGCAAGGAGCTTGGATTTCTTAAGAGATAAGAAGGCCATAGTGGCTGGTGTGTAGTGTATGAGGGGAAAAGCAATAGGGGATGATTTCAGAGAGAAGTGCAGGGTCTAATCATGTAGGCTATTATAGCCAGGTGGGACTTTTTTTTGTTTTGTTTTGCTTTTTAGAATAACTTTATCAAGATATAATTCACATACCATAAAATTTACCGTCTTAAAATGTACAATTCAGTGGTTTTTAGTATGTTCAGAGTTGTATAACCATTACCATTATCTAATTCTAAAACATTTCGTCATCTCCAGAAGAAAACCTATACCCATTAGTAGTCACTTACACTCCGCCTCGCCACGAATCAGCCCTTAGTAATCACTAATCTATTTCTGTCTTTGTGCATTTGTCTATTCTGGACATTTCATATGAATAGAATTATATAATATGTGGCTTTTTTTGACTGGCATATTCCACTTAGCATAATGTCTTCAAGGTTCGTTATATTGTAGCATGTGTCAGAATTTTCTTCCTTTTTAAGGCTAAATACTATTCTCTTGTACATATATACCACATTTTTTTATCCATTCATTCATTCATTGATGGATACACTTAGGTTGCTTCCACTTTTTTAGCTATAATGAATAATGCTATGAATATAGGTGTACAGATATTTGTTCTAGTCCCTGCTTTCATTTCTTTTGAGTACATACTCAGATATGGATTCACTGAATCATATCGTAATTATGTGTTTAATTTTTTGAGGAATCACCATACTGTTTTCCACAGTGGCTGTACCATTTCACATTCTCACCAGTGATGCACAGGGTTCCAATTTCTCCACATGCCTGCTTTAGTTTTTTCCTAATGTTGATTCTGTAGCTGAAATTATCTGTCAAGAGTGCTATAACTTTAAGGTGCTTTTAGGAGGGCAACCTCCTAAATTAACAATTCTGGATTTTTATTAATTGAATCGACTAATTTGTATATTCTTTGGGATATGGAATTTAAGAGCAGGTGACCTTGTTCTGGTTTTACCTACCATTTTTCAAAATAAAATTTGGAAATTAGGAGGAAAACCAGTACTTACATAGTGTTGGCCCTATGGGAACAAATTATGTATTTCATTTTGTCTACCTCCTCACAACAACCTCATAGACAGCTAGTGTTTTATCCCATGACTGAAATTAAAGAAGCAGGGTCTCAGAGTAGTTAAGGGACCTGCCCAAGGTAATATCACCTAGAAATGGCAAAGCTGGACTTCAAACTCAAGCCTTCCTAACCTACTGGCTTTCTCTATACTCTGCCAACAGACTTCCTGTTCATAGCATCCTGAATGTAGTATATTGGGGAATGGAAGTCTTGTATTTTACTAGAAAGTCTTTTCTGATTTCCACTGTGTTCTCTTGGGCCTAAAACAGGAATGCATGGCAGGATGTCCCTCACACCAACAGAGGACGCTGTCAGACAACACAGACTGATTTTAGGGCTTAGTGATCATCTGTAGGCTGGGGCTCAAGAGTTAAGAGCCATCTCCAGTTCTCCTGGTGGGTTGCAGAGGAGCAACTGACTGCTTGTCACCATTTAAGAGGGCTATCTACTACCTTAGGAATCCAGTTTGTGTGTATTGAGTTTTTTAGTATCCAGAAGAGCTCTATACTGGGTCCTTTGGTAAATAATAATTTATGCTAGAGTTTACTGAGTGTTTACTGTGTTCCAGAACTGTACACAGTCCTTTAAGTGCTTTATTTTATTTAGTCTCTGAACAACCCTATGAGATTGTTACTGTTCTTCCCAGTTAACATGAGACCTGAGCCCAGATCTGGCTCTGGATCCCAATCTGTTAATGACAAAGTGGCTATATTGCCTTTTGTATTGCACATGGATATTTTCTAACTTACCTGTCTCTGCACAAGAGATTTTGCAGTCCCCTTCCCAGGGCTGACAGCCAAGGTCTCTTCCCTTATTGTGGGGCTCTGGGTACAGGGTGGACTGTACTCAAGCCAGAGCTACCTGTCCTTCTCGTTTCCTCAGGTCTGTAACATTGTGGCTGGGCAGCGCTGCATTAAGAAGTTGACCGACAACCAGACTTCGACCATGATAAAGGCTACAGCTAGGTCGGCCCCAGACAGACAGGAGGAGATTAGCCGCCTGGTCAGTAGGGCTGCAGAGAAATGTATGCTTGGTTGCTCAGTCATTGGGGCCCCTGGTAGCATAGATGTTTTTCTGCCTTGGCAGGATCCTCAGGAGAACACAAGTCTGGATTTGTTGCCTGGGATTCCATAGGACTGCTCTTGCTCTTGACCCTGTAGCTACTTGGCTTCCTATTTCTTTTTCCCTCCTGTATTACTTCCCTGTGTTATCCACTCCCGCTTACTTCACTTTCCACTTTCCCACCTTTTTTTAGGGCTATTACTTGCCAGCCCCAGCTGCTCTTCAGGGCTTTCTCCTTGGGACCCAGAGGGTGAGCAGTATTGCCAAGCTGCTACTCTCCTGAGATCCCCTTCTTTTGTCTTGCAGATGAAGAATGCCAGCTATAATCTAGATCCCTACATCCAGGAATTTGGGATCAAAGTGAAGGATGACATGACGGAGGTGACGGGGCGAGTGCTGCCGGCCCCCATCTTGCAGTACGGCGGCCGGGTGAGCAGGGTCAGGGCCAGACAACATCTCTAGGGCATATGGGAGGGGGGAATTGGGTTTATATAACCAGGGGCTTTTGCTCCCCTACTCACCTGGCTCTGCTGAGGCTCACCTGGGCAACCCCTCTGCCTATCCCCAGAACCGGGCCATTGCCACACCTAATCAGGGTGTCTGGGACATGCGGGGGAAACAGTTCTACAATGGGATTGAGATCAAAGTCTGGGCCATCGCCTGCTTCGCACCCCAAAAACAGTGTCGAGAAGAGGTGCTCAAGTAAGGAGGGTTGGGTGTATGGGTGGAAGGGTGGGAAGGACCCTAGCTGCCTACCTTCCCCTACCCACAAGGGACCAAGATTTGATCTGTGGTCTCTTCTTTCTGACTCTTGACCCTGCTTCCCTGTGCTTCCTGGCTCAAACTTCTGCCTGTTCCTTTTCTGTCCATCTGTGGTCAGAAGTCTTGATAAGAAGCTGTATTTGTGTCAGAAATGATGATTTCAGGACATGAATCTCCTAAGGGAGGCCTGAATTATTTTATTGTTATAATTACTAACATTGGTAGTAAATAGTATAGTGATGACTATAATGTTGCACCAACACTCTATCTAATTTTATGTTCTCTCATTTCATCTTCACAGTGAGTAGGTGGTGGTATTTCCATTTTCAGGAGACTGAGACTCAAAGAGTACCTTGTACAAGGTTTACATATCAGGAAAGTGTCAGAGTTGGGATCAAATCAGATCTGAGGCTTCAAAGCTTATATTCCTCATTGGAAACAAAAGCTCAGCTGGTTCTCTGCACTGTCCTCTCCTGTATTATATACAGAATTTGTTCATTCAGGTCCAAGTGACCTGAATTAGATGAACATGAGTTGTAAGGGCCTCTTAGCTTACTTAGTGGCTGAGGGGCTGGGAACATATGACAGCAACAAAGAAAATGATATAGCCAGATGGTTTAAAGGAACACATTAGGGGAGTAATGGTCTTGAGCAAATGAATGAATAGTAAAGTAACTGACCCTTCCCCTGCAGTCTTTTTTTTATTGAGATATTTCAAATACCACAAAATTAACCCATTTAAAGTGTATAGTTAAGTAGTTCCTGTAGTCTTTTGATGTGGTCACTTCTTATTCTCTTTGGATCTAGAGTAGGGTCAAAGGATCAATGCCCACCTAGGCTGAGGAAGAGTTGGTGGAGCTGACCACTTTGGGTATTGACAAGGATAATAAAGCTGTGTGTTCTGGCAGGTTCAGCTGGCCTTAGATTTTCATAAGAATTAGTTACAGCAGCACCTGATGAATGTAGGGACTCCGGCTGCCCTGCCTGTCCTTCTCCCCTCTCCCCTCATAGATACACAACTACCACCATCACACTTAATAGTTTCTTTTAAATGAGTTCCTCTTGTCCCCTTTCCTGGGTTTTGGGGATTTTAGCGCCATTTAGATTAGGCCACTCCTAGCCTTGGCCTAGCATTGGAGAGCTGGCCTTTAGCAATATTGGAAAGGCTCCTAGCTCTCTGCCTTTGTGTCAGCTTATTGGCTAGCTCTGTTCTCTGTATGCGTCTCTCATTCCCATGTTCTTTCCCTGTTCAGTTCTTTTGAGAAAATCCATTGTTTTTGATATTTTGGGGTACAGAAACTGATAAACCTAGAATCTCTGCATTGGGAGTCTATTCATCAGACATCCCCTTCTCCCAATGATCCCCAGATGCAAGGGGTAAGAATATGACTTGTACACCTGGGTCAGTGGTACCCAGTTGGATGTTTGGTTCTGGGCTAAGGATTAAAATTGGAGTCTTCGGGTATGGCAGTGGATGAGATTGTCCAGGGAGAATGTACATGGTGAACAGAGGCTGAATATAAGAACTCTGAGAAACTGGAAAGTAAATAGAGCAAAGTTCCTAAGTGTGTGTGAGGGGATGGGATCCAGAGCACAGGAAAAGAGATAGAAGAGAGAAGTGAAGGTGGCTGTGGAGGTTGAGAAATTGGTAATTGGGCATGGATGAGGGAGTCCTATGGTCAACCCTCAGGATTTTTCTTCTGGCTAAAGAAGTTCTGTTACCTCCACCATATCACTTTTAGGAGAGTATTTCAAGGTCTTCCCCATTCTAGACTTCTTTCAACACGTGGCCCCCAGCACAGAACACAGTATGCTAAGTATGATCTGGTGGTAAATAAAAGATTGGGAATACCACTTTCTTTGAAGTAGAGACCCACTTAATAAATTTGACTTACTAAATTTGATGTTCCTTTATATCCTCCATACTAGTTCAGTTCCTCCCTCTAATGTAGCCACTGTCATGAACTACTATGACCTTCCATCTAATTTATATGTTTTATACACCTATATACAAATGATTTAAATTTTATTTTTAAGATTTAGTTATTTATTTTAGAGAGACAGCACAGGGGTGGGGGGGGCGGGGAGGCGGGAAGGGGCAGAGGGAGAGGGAGAGAGAAGCCCAAGCAGACTCCAAGCTGAGTGTGGAGCCCAACTTGGGGCTCAGTCTCACGACCCTGAGATCACAATCCAGCCAAAACCAAGAGTCAGAGTTCAACGGCCTGTGCCACCGAGGCACCCCTCAAGTGATTTTGTATTTTACATAATAGTATCATACTGTATTTATCTTGTGTTTACTTTTTGTTTCTTTACTAAATATGTGAAAAAATACTTATTTTCTCACAATATAGACTTTTGAATCTATCATACTGGTATTTATATGCTATAGAATGTCCCCTAAATAATTGCTTTTATTCCCTATTTGTATATTGCTTTTAATCTAAATGTAGGATTTTCACAAGTTAAATTTTCTGCTATTTATTTCAGTCTGTCGTTGTACTCAGGTAGCTGGATTTTTTAAATCTACTGCATATGTATCATTTCTTACAACTTGCTCTTCCTTTCCTAGGGTAAAGCCCTAAAGCCAAAGGAAAGAAGCTTGTTTAATTATCTGCTCTTAGGCTTCAAAGAATCAGTAGGGGACGAGGGAGCTCATTTTTACTGAGCACCTCCTGTGCTCTGATCACTGTTGGAGCTTATTTTAATATGAGCAGAGGCCTTTCTCTTGGGCATTTGCCTGCTGCTACAGACTTAGTGCACAGAAATCAGCTACTTGAGTGGGACAAAGTGGGGACTCAGAATTCCCAGAGGTCCCTTCTCTGGGCTCCCTTGGCTCTCTGCTTATACCATTGAATACTTAGAAAGTGTGATTTTGTCCTACTCAGTTATAAATGTGTTTTTTTTTTATACTGGCTGTGATCATGTCTCATTTATCTCAGAATATCTCAGTGGCTGTCCTAGAGCTAGGTACCTAAGATGGAGGCATTTGTTCAGAGGTATTAAAGTGGGACTCACTGCCTCCTGTCATGACCATACTTGTGCTGCAGGAACTTCACAGACCAGCTGCGGAAGATTTCCAAGGATGCAGGGATGCCCATCCAGGGCCAGCCTTGCTTCTGCAAATATGCGCAGGGGGCAGACAGCGTGGAGCCCATGTTCCGGCATCTCAAGAACACCTACTCAGGGCTGCAGCTCATTATCGTCATCCTGCCAGGGAAGACGCCAGTGTATGGTACAGTTCTCTGGGGACAGTGATAATGAAGATAGGACTCTTCTCAGGGTAGCTCCCTGGAGGCTCCTAGGGAGGACTCAGTGTGGGTTCTTTGCTCTAGCCAGAGTTCTTCCTTAATATCAGTATTCCTTTTGAAGGAGAAATATTAGCCTGTATGAGCCATTGAGTTATCCTAGGTCCTGCTTACCTGCTCACACTCCATCCCAGTAATATTTACTGGGGTCCTCTGCATGCTGGTCTTTATGCCAGGCTAAGCTGAGCCAGATACAGATATGTGTCAGTCCAGATTCCTTCGTATCCCTAAGAGTGTGTTGACTGTCAGGACATTGTGCAGCACATTCAAGCAGAATTTGTGGTGGTTTGTTGCCTGGGAATGACTTGGACTTTCTGAGAAGTTTTCTCTCTCTCCCACTTCTAAGAATAGGGATGATTATATATTATCTCTGGCTCAATTCTTTTACTCTGTTTTCCCAGCACCTCTCCTGTTTCAAAAGAAGAGGTGTCCCTCCTCTTACCTTGTTCAACCCACGTATGCTCTTGTTCCCATCTCATCCTGCCACTTTGGGGACTTCATACCCCTTGACCCTCAAACTTGTTCAGATTCCCCATCCAAGAGTACATTACCACAATCATGCCATCTCCTTTAGCTTTTGTCTTCCTGTTTCTTGTTTTTCTTCATCATACTTTTTGAATGAGTTCTCCACATTTTCTAGACCCACTTCCTCACCAGCTGCTTACTACTTTGCCTCTTTCATCTGTCTTACCTCTAACTTTCTCCAAAACTTCCCCTGCAGAGAGCCGTCTGTGACCTTTCTCACTTCTCTTCGCTTGACTTTCTCCTGTCTCTCTTTAATTATTTTTGTTATTACCAGATATGCCTGGTATTTTCCAGATTTCTATACCCTGCCTTCTCTGTCTTTACATTCTAATGAAATTTTCATTTATTTCAGTTGCTTAAATCATCACCTCTTACTAATATATGTTATAATGTATTGTTAAATCTTGGTCCAACCCTTGACCTCTCCACTGTTCCCATCTGTCCCTTTGACCTTTCTCCCTTCTATAAGCATTTATTAATCACCTACTATGTGTAAAACACTGTGCTAGGTCATAAATACATTGGTGAATAAAACAGATGTAGTCTCTGCTCTTATAATGTGTTTTGATGGACATCTCTTTAGTAGCTTATCTTCTCTCTTTATCAGTAAGCTCTTCTCTTTACATCTTCTGTGTTTGGCATTGTAATTGCTTCTGGGTACCTTCATCCAAACTCTGGAGGCAGTGTTAACTTTGCTTCATCTCCATCATCATCTTTCTTACAGTCATAAGATCTGTTCTCTGCTCTCTACCCACACTTCTCAACTTAATTCTAACATTTTTTCTTAAATCTTTCTTGTATAAGAAAGGTTTTTCATTTACTGGATGAGACCTTTTGTAACTCTACTCCCAAAAAAACTTTCATTGGTATGAATTCACAAAATAAAAATTTTTCAGGGCCCTGATCTTAGTTTTCAGCTTTATCTTGTACTGTTCCCTTTGCCACACATACTGGGAAGATCACTTGTTCTGGAATTAGATAGAAATGGATTTTAACCCTGGCTATGCCAGTTTACTGATTTAGGCAAATTAGCTAACCTTTCTGAGCCTCATGAATTAGTTATATAAAAAGCAACATCTAGCACAGTGCCTGGCACATAGTAGATACTCTAAATCTCATTTTTTCTTCTTTTTTTTTTTAAGATTTTATTTATTTATTCATGAGAGACAGAGAGGCAGAGGCAGAGGGAGAAGCAGGCTCCCGCAGAGCAGGGAGCCCAATGTGGGCCTCGATCCCAGGACCCCGGGATCATGACCTGAGCCAAAGGCAGATGCTTAATGGACTGAGCCACCCAGGCATCCTAAATGCTCATTTCTTGCCTGTGCTTTCTAATCTTTGGCTTTGTTTACATCATCTGCCTTTTTCTAGAATATCTACATACTCTTCTTTTTATCCCCCCATGTTGCCCTTAAAATTCTATCTGTCAAGTCTCAATTTAAGTGTACTTATTTCTGGAAGCCATCTCTTATCATCCTACCTAGAGGATAAATCTTTCTGGATACCTCTGGAAATTTTATCAGGCTGCTGATCAGTTACAACCTTCCTTGATATTATTTTGAGCATGGAGTAGATCTTATTTTGCTCTGAAACCTTCTTCCCCTCTGCACATACAAACTTAAAGTAAAGCCTTCCACTGACATGATACTCAGTAATTGCTTGTGGAAGGAAGTTGGTTGATCTCCAGTCCATGTCTCTGGGCCTTTATTGATAGCCCTTGGATGCAAAATAAGGATACATATTAGGAGAACTGCCTTGAGTAATTATCCACATCTCTGGTTCTCTCCATTAAGGGGAGAATCCAGTATTGGTTTACTTGAGGAATAGTATAGTACAGCATGCTGGGGGAAGGCAGTGCTTACTCAGAGAATTTCCCCCCATCCTGGGCTCAGTAATGCTATCCCTCTCTCCAACCTTGATTAGGACCTTGGGTTTCTTCTACTTACGTTCTGTTCCTTGATTATATGCCACTTGGACAATGAAAACAATTGCCTAGGAATTAAGCCAGCAGATAAGAGGAGCAGTTAGATTCTTCTAAAGACCCTCACCTTCCCTCCTTGGAGACCAAAGCAAGATCCAGTTGCATTGTGGTTGCCCTTAGAGTATAGAAGGACAGTGTCACATTTGTCCAGTTCTGATCTGGTACCACATCTCATCCTGTCCTTAGTATTTTTAACTCCTTCCTCTCCACTAAATTGATACTATTATCCTTTTTTTTTTTTTTTAATGTAAACTTTCTATTGTAGTATACATATAGAAATCTTAAGAGTTCAGGGGCGCCTGGGTGGTTAAGCGTCTGCCTTCGGCTCAGGTCATGATCCTGGGGTCCTGGGATCGAGCCCCACGTCGGGCTCCCTGCTCAGCTGGGAGGCTGCTTCTCCCTCTCCTCCCCACTCATGCTCTCTGGCACTGTCTCTGTCTCTCTCTCTCAAAAAAAAAAAAAGCTTAAGAGTTCAGTTCAATGAATTTTTACAGAATGTCACAATAGGATAACCAGTACCCAGTTTTAGGAGCAAAACGTTACCACAACCTCAGGCTGCCAGTCACTACAGCTCCCCATCAATGGTAATCACTATTTTGGCTTCTAATGCCATAGATTCGTTTTGACAGTCTTTGAACTTTATGTAAATGAATCATTTATTAGGTACTTTTTTTGTGTCTGGCTTTTACTCAACATTATGCTTATGAGATTCAACCATGTTTATTTAGTCGTAGTCTGTTACAGTTTTTCCATTAGATGAATATAACACAATTTACATGTATTTATCCATTCTACCATCAGTGGGCATATTTGTGTTGTTCCCAGTTTTACTGTTATAAATAAAGCCTCAGTGTACATTCTTGTACATATCCTTTGAACATATATACCCATTTCCACTGGGTGTGTATTTAGGAGGAATTTTATTTATTTATTTATTTATTTTTAAAGATTTTATTTATTTGTCAGAGAGAGAGCTCAGGCAGAGGGTGAAGCAGGCTCCCAGCTGAGCAGGGAGCCTGATGCAGGGCTGGATCCCAGGACCCCTGGGATCATGACCTGAGTTGGAGGCAGACGCTTAACCTAGTGAGCCACCCAGGCGCCCCTCTAGGAGGAACTTTAGTGTATAGTTTACACTTCCACCAGCAGTGTATGAGAGTTCTAGATATTTTATATCCTTACCAAACTTGATATTGTCTCTTCCATTTTAACTGTTTTTGTGGTGTCTGGTGATATTGTGTTGTGCTTTTAATTTGATTTCTCTGATGATTGATAAAGTTGGGTATCTTTTTATATGTCTGTTGGCTATTTCACTAGGCTCTTTTGTAAAGTGTCTACTCATGTCTTTCCCTTTTCTTTTTATTGCCTTAACTACCTTTTTCTTATTGATTAATTTATAGGTGATTTACTGATTTATAATTCCTTCATTTAATATGTATGTGTATTATACATATATTCTCTGCTTTGTGACTTGCCTTTTTACTTTCTTAATGGAGTCTTTTGTTGAACAGCAATTCAAAATGTTAATGTAGTCCAATTTGTGTAACATTTTTTCTTTATGGCTAGTAAGTTCTGTGTCCTGTTTAAGAAATCCAAAGATCGTAAGATGCTAGCTATGTTTTCTTTTTTTTTTTTAAAGATTTTATTTATTTATTTGAGAGAGAATGAGAGAGAGCGAGCATGAGAAGGGGGAGGGTCAGAGGGAGAAGCAGACTCCCCACTGAGCAGGGAGCCTGATGCGGGGCTCCATCCCGGGACTCCAGGATCATGACCTGAGCCGAAGGCATTTGCTTAACCAACTGAGCCACCCAGGCACCCCTATGTTTTTTTTTAAATGTGTGGTTTTTTGTTTGTTTGTTTTTAACCGTTCACATTTAGAATTAGTCTGTCTCCTCCAGAAACTCTTGCTTTCTCCGTCCCCTGACAGTGGTTCCTCTGCTGGTGCAAAGCCTAGAATCTCAGCCTCCTGCCCACACCTAGAATCAGCAAACATACCCAGGGTAAAAGCAGCTGCAGAAGATAGCTCACCTTGGTGAGATTCTCTTCCTCTCTGGTGTTTTTGCCCCTTCAGTTCTTGTCTCAGCACCTCTCTTTTGCCTTCAAAAGATGATTTCTGTATTTTGTCTGGCTTTTCTGAATGTTATCTGCAGAAGCATTGGTTGGTCACTAACTACTCCATCTCTCTTGGTAGTGGAAATGATCCTTTTAGCTTTTTCAACATGTTCAGGTCTCTCTCATTGAAAACATACTAAATCCTTCATTGATCTCACATCTCCTTCTTGGCACTTTATATCACCAAAATAGTTTTTGCCTCTATACATTAGTTTTTTGCCTTGATATCAATTCAAAGGACATTTCTGGGGTGCTTGGGTGGCTCAGACGGTTAAGTGTCTGACTCTCTTTTTTTTTTTTTTTTAAGATTTTTATTTATTTATTTGTCAGAGAAAGACAGAGCACAAGCAGGGAGAGCGGCAGGCAGAGGGAGAAGCAGGCTCCCCGCTGATCAGGGAGCCTGATGCGGGACTAGATCCCAGGACTCTGGGATCATGACCTGAGCTGAAGGCAACCACTTAACCGACTGAGCCACCCAGGCATCCCATGTCTGACTCTTGATCTCAGCTCGGGTCTTGATCTCACAGTCATGAGTTTAAGCCCCACACTGGGCTTCACACTGGGCGTAGAGCCTACTTAAAAAAACAAACAACAGAAAAACAAAGGACATTTCTGGTCCTTTTTTTTTAAAGCTTTTATTTATTTATTTGAGACAGAGAGAATGAGAGACAGAGAGCATGAGAGGGAAGAGGGCAGAGGGAGAAGCAGACTCCCTGCCGAGCAGGGAGCCCGATGCGGGACTCGATCCCGGGACTCCAGGATCATGACCTGAGCCGAAGGCAGTGGCTTAACCAACTGAGCCACCCACGCGCCCTTCTGGTCCTTATTTTACTAGATCTCTTAGCATTTGATTTTGTTGAACACTTGCTCCTTCTTGAAACCCTCTCTTCCCTTGGTATTCATGATACAACACTGTCTTCCTCCTAGTTTTCTGGGTATTTCTCCTTTGCAGACTCATCTTCTTAGCTGTTCATCTTCTTAGGAGTTCCTCAAGACTCAGGTCTAAGCCCTACTCCTTTCACCTGTTCTCTTCCTTGATGATCTCATCAAGATCATGCCTTTAATTACTATCTGTACAAAATATCTAACAAATTTGTATCCCCTTTCAGACTGCTTTTGAGCTTTCAACTACTATTCTCATTGCTGAATTGATGTCCTCACTGGAATTACCAAAAAGCACTTCAAATTCAAAAGGTTTCAAGAACAGTTTATGACCTATCTTTTATTACAAAAGCTAGAAACTTGAAGTTAACTATAAAAATTCTTTTCCCTAACATATATCATCTCTGAGTCCCTTAAATATCTCTTGAATCTGTTTGTTTCTTTCCATCTAAGCAACTGTCTTCTTAGTACAAGCTACCTTCACTTCTTGCAGGATCAGTCCGATGACCACATTCTTTCTCTCACACCATGGTTCCTTTGCTCTCCTTTTAGTTACTTTGGCCTTCCAGTTTCTCAAACATATTTCCTATCAGAGTGCATTTTTGATGCTGTTCCCTCTGTCTGGAATGCTCTCTCCCAACTCCGCCTCTCTTCTAATGAAACCTTTGGGTTTCATTTCTATCATTATTTAGTCCATTCCTGGCTGGGTTATTACCCCCTATTAAAAGCTCTGATATCTTCATGAAGTTTTCTGTTGTAGCATTTATCATTGTTGTACTTTTCATGACTTTTAAGATTAGTCACTAGACAGTAACCACTATGATTAGGGACCCTATGTTTCTGGTTACCATTGTGTTCTTACCACCTCGTATCCTGCCTGACATCTAATCAGCATTCAGTAAATATTCATTGAATGCACTAATTACATCTCTCCCTGCTTATAGCTGAAGTGAAACGTGTTGGAGATACGCTCTTGGGAATGGCTACACAGTGTGTGCAAGTGAAGAATGTGGTCAAGACCTCGCCTCAGACTCTGTCCAATCTCTGCCTGAAGATCAATGTCAAACTTGGTGGCATTAACAACATCCTAGTTCCACACCAGCGGTATGAACTCTATTGCCCACTTGCCCTGTCAAGCAAGGTACCATGTCGGGGATTGACAAAATGACAGGACTCTGGCCAGGCAGAGTGAATCAGACACAAGGGGAGAGATGACCAGAATGGGTACTAGATGGTGCCAGGAAGAGAAGACCCAACTCCTCACCATTTGTTTTCTCTTCTTTGTTTAGCTCTGCCGTCTTTCAACAGCCAGTGATATTCCTGGGAGCAGATGTTACACACCCCCCAGCAGGGGATGGGAAAAAACCTTCTATCACAGCAGTGAGTGATACTCTCCAGCTTCTTCTTAAGGTTCTCATTTTAGCTCTGAGCACCGAAGACTACATATAATCTCCTTTTCTCAGCTCTGACGCTTGACCCTTTGTAAGAACTTTTTTTTTTTTTCAGCTGATCATCCCCATTAACCACTCCCTTGATATCTTCATAAAACTAACTCTGTATGGTATCTATTTTTCAGAGAGAGCAGTGAGAGTGTAGGTGGTGGCCAGAGACTTTGCCCAGTCTCCATCACTCTTGCTCTGTGTTCAAATTTCTCTCTCTCTCTCCATGCCCACTTTTGGGATATGGGAAAGACCATGTCTCTTCTCTGAAATCCTTTTGAAGGTGGTTACTTAGTTGCTGGGACTGTCCTTTCCTCTTCCCCATCCCTACCCCTGATCCGTCTAGTAGATTAAATGTCTTTCCAGTCCCTCTCCTGACTTCTCTGCTCCCTGTCCCTAGAGGCTTCCGAATTGCTAGAAGGATCAGGCCTTCTTCCCACTTCTCTTTCCTCAACCCTCACATTTCTCTAGGCAGACTGGGCTAAGCACGGTAAATGTGGGGAAATCCTGTACTATGCTTACCCTTGTTTTCCTTGTGGCCATCCGTCCTAGGCTCTGGCCACTGTGCCCTTTGAAAATGATGTTACTCCTACCTCCTGCAGGAACACTCTTCACTATGGTTTCTGGGTAGATTAGTACTTGAATTAAGAAAAGGACTAACCTGTGGCTCTTTGAGCTAGTAGTGCCTTCCTGCAAGGGGTAAGAAAATTGAACTTACCAAGCACTTACTGTGAGCTAGGTCCTATGCAAGGTGTTTTATATGTACCCGAGCAGCACTGCAAGCAGGTGGCATTCTTACCTATTTGAGAGGAGGAAAAAGATCAGATGGATTAAATAACTTCTGCATGCATGATAGAGATTGAAACCAGGACACATTGAATCCCAAACCCTACTAACTCGTTTGCATAGTTTTCTTGCTAAGAAGCTTCCCCAAATCTACGTCCTAACAGTGTTGGGAGGGTGGAGATTCTGGAGGCTGATCCTGCCTCTTTGACTGTTAGGTAGTAGGCAGTATGGATGCCCACCCCAGCCGTTACTGTGCTACTGTGCGAGTGCAGCGACCCCGGCAGGAGATCATTGAAGACTTATCCTACATGGTGCGTGAGCTGCTCATCCAGTTCTACAAGTCTACCCGCTTCAAGCCTACCCGCATCATCTTCTACCGAGATGGGGTTCCTGAAGGCCAGCTCCCCCAGGTAGGGTCCAAAGTAGGTGGAGAAAACCTTCACATTGGGGCCAGAGGGCCTAATGGGTACAGAGAGTACTGCTCCCTTTTTTAAAGCTATTGGCATTGGGAGGTGGCACTTCTTTGAGAGCTTTGCTATAAATGGCGGTAGGCTTAGGAGCAGAGAGCTCAACTGAGGGTGGTGTGCACAGCATCTATAGACCTTTCTTGTGACAGAAGAGCCTCAGTGCGTATTTACTAGTTGGTTCATGTTGAAGACTGATTCTTTAGACAAGTAGTTCGCAAAACTTTAGCATGCATCAAGATCACCTGAAGGGCTTGTTACAGCAGTTTACAGGGCTCTAAGAAGTGCTGATTCATCTAGTTTAGGATGGTCCCTAGAATTTGTAGTTCTTTTTTTTTTCTTTTTTAAGATTTTATTTATTAATTTGAGAGAGACAGAGAGACAGCATGAGTGGGGGGAGGGACAAAGGGAGAGGGAGAAGCAGGCCCCCGCCGAGCAGGGAGCCTGACGTGGGACTCGATCCCAGGGCCCTGGGATCATGACCTGAGCCAAAGGCAGATGCTTAGCTGACTCAGCAGCCCAGGCGCCCCTAGAGTTTGTAGTTGACAAGTTCCTAGGTAGGTGATGGTCTGGAGGCCACACTTTGAGAACTGCTGTTGACCTTCCTTCAGAATGTTCCTCCTATTCTTTGTCCCTGCCAAGCCTTCATATTTCTGTTGTTTAGAATATATAATGAACTGGTTTCCTTGACTACCATTTAATATTAATATAAGTGTCATTTATTGGGTATCTCTTATGTACTATGAATTGTGGTAAGCACTTCATATATGTTCTATTTAATGCTTAGAATAACCCTATGAAAATTATCGCATTTGACAGATGAGGAGGCTTGGAAATGTTAAATGATTTCTTCAGTGTCAACCAAGCTAAGCAGTCATGGAACTGGGATTCAGACAAATTGGTCTGATTCGAGTTTATGGTTAGTTTTCTCTAAGTCATCCAGTGTTCCCTAAAACAGCAGACAAATTTATCCTATCATTTCTCTGTTCAGGAATGTCTAGTGGCTTCACATAGTCTTGCGTTAAAATTCAAACTGCTTATTAGCAAAGCAATCAGCAGTTATTAAGCCCCTACTAGGTTTTCTATGCTTTTACTTAATCTGTTATACTTTTCACAACAGTTTTGTGAGGCTGGTCTTACTAGTAACTTTAGTAGATGTGGAGAAAATGAGACTTAGAAGGGCTAAGTAGCTTGCTTACAGGAATACAACTAGATAAAGCTTGGGTTTAAATTTAGTTCTAGGAGCACCTGGGTGGCTCAGTTGGTTAAGCGTCTGCCTTCAGCTCAGGTCATGATCCCAGGGTACTGGGATCGAGCCCCACATCGAGCTCCCTGCTCAGCGGGGAGTCTGCTTCTCCTTTCTGCCTGCCACTCTCCCTACTTGTGTGCTCTCTCTCTCTGACAAATAAATGAAATCTTTATAAATAAATAAATAAACTAGTTCTAATTGATTTCCATTCTATATATTTCTACCATACAGTTTTGATTCCTTATATCTGACGTCTAAGACCACAAGGCAACCATTGCATATGGTTATTTACTTGTGGGTCCTTCATTAGCTAGTCCATATTCTTATAATCCTACTTCTTTGTAGGACTGAATTCATCTACTCCCACTGTACCAATTCCTGAACTGTGTGTCTGCTCTTCTCTGGTGGTCTCAACACTGTCTGCTTTTGGAGCTCACAGGGGAATTCCTGTTATCCTCCTGATCCTGAGATTGACCTTACTCTGGGCATTGTGATTTTAGTGAAGTCTATGTGCTTTGGTTCTGTGTCTTGATATTAGGTCTCTTTATGCATAGGAACCAGGTGAGTGCTCTCTGCTGATGCCAAGCCTCCTGGCCAAGGTTTTATAGCAACATATGTGAACTGAGTATAAGGCTGATTTTGACAGAAAGGCTGTGTCATCTGTAATGGTTGGGTGTCTGTTTATAAAGGGAGACTGAGCAAAAAGCCGTATTACAAACAGCAACCTCTTAGTTGACAAAGATGTGACTCAAGAGGAGCTATTTCTCTTTGTCTCCCTCCTCACCCTGTGCCTAGATCCTCCACTATGAGCTGTTGGCCATCCGTGATGCCTGCATCAAACTGGAAAAGGACTACCAGCCTGGGATCACTTATATCGTGGTGCAGAAACGCCATCATACGCGCCTTTTTTGTGCTGACAAGAATGAGCGAGTGAGTGAGAGATTGAGGAAGCCACCCTTATCCTCATCCTATCTCCCTTCTCTTAATATGGAAGAAGCCCTTGAGATAAATCTGGGGATATAGTCCTTGGTTTGTCTGTCCTCCCTAACCCCTTCCCCCAGCTCTTGTACTTCCTCTCCCTCCTCCTAGCTCCCTGGCCTATAGGCCCCCATATAGACCAGCTCCAGAGAAGGGAAAGGGAACAACTACTTATTGAACTTCTCTTATATGTCAGACACTGTACAAGGTGTCTTCCTCACAGCAGCCCTGTGAGGTAGGTACTATTATTACCTCCAGTTTAACCTCAGAAATCTTAAATGACTCACTAAGGTCACACAGCTAATGAATAGTGAAATCAGCACTTAACCACAGGTTTGTGTGACAGTAGAAGCGCATTATTTCAAGATCTGGTACCCTCTGGGAACAGCAACTTCTGCTTTACTTTTGAGATTTTGGTGGAGTCAGAGTAGAATTGAGTTGGGGCCCTACTTAGGGCCAGGCAGATCTTGGGATCTTGTTTGTCTTTGTCTCTATACAGATTGGGAAGAGTGGTAACATCCCAGCTGGGACAACTGTGGACACCAACATCACCCACCCATTTGAGTTCGACTTCTATCTGTGCAGCCATGCAGGCATCCAGGTAGCTGGGCTATGTCCAGGGCTTTCCAATGGGTCAAAGATGAGTTGATTATTCCCACTGCCTTTAAAATATATCAGTTGTCACTGAGGGCATTCAGAAAAGGATTTTTCTCTTAATAAGCCCTTAGCATACTTGAACAGAAGTACATTTTGAACATCTTAGGCAGGATTGCCCATAACAAGGGTGTTTTATGACATAGGTGGCTTTGTGTTTGCCTTTTCGTGGGTGGGTCTTCCAACCCAACCACACTTTCTTTTTTTTTTAAGATTTTATTTATTTGAGAGAGAGTGAAAGAGCACAAGCAGGGGGAGCAGCAGAGGGAGATGGAGAAGAAGCAGGACTCGATCCCAGGACCCTGAGATCATGACCTGAACTGAAGGCAGACGCTTAACTGAGCAACCCAGGCACCCCAAACGACACTTTTTTTTTTTTTTAAGATTTTATTTATTTGCCAGAGAGAGACAGCACAAGCAGGGGGAGTAGCAAGCAGAGGGAGAAGCAGACTCCCCCACTGAGCAGGGAGCCCGATGTGGGACTTGATCCCAGAACCCTGGGATCATGACCCGAGCCGAAGGCAGACGCTTAACCGACTGAGCCACCCAGGCGTCCCCCCAACCACACTCTTAACAGTGATCCTGTTCCTTAGCATTGGCCATCCCTTCTGCCCAGTTTGGGGCCCCCTCATCTTCCTATCTTCCCAGGGCACCAGCCGACCATCCCATTACTATGTCCTTTGGGATGACAACCGTTTCACAGCGGATGAGCTCCAGATCTTGACGTACCAGCTGTGCCACACTTATGTACGATGCACGCGCTCCGTCTCTATCCCAGCACCTGCCTACTATGCCCGCCTGGTGGCTTTCCGGGCACGATACCACCTAGTGGACAAGGAGCATGACAGGTGAGGCCTGGGATCAAGCTGGCTTCCCTTTTGCTTCAGCTTCTGGTACAGATCCTCTCAACTTTCCTTGGGCGGAAGGAAATGAATATTGTACAGTAGGATATCCTTGGGCTCATCTGCCCAAATCTGGGTTGGGACTTTCTCTTAAGTTGGTATGGGAATTGGTACTCTGGATGGGGGAATGAATTAGCAGCAGCTCAGTGCACCAGGAAGGACTTCTTTCATTTTTGCTTTTCAGTGGAGAGGGGAGCCACATATCGGGGCAGAGCAATGGGCGGGACCCCCAGGCCCTGGCCAAAGCCGTGCAGGTTCACCAGGATACTCTGCGCACCATGTACTTCGCTTGAAGGCAGAACGCTGTTACCTCACTGGATAGAAGAAAGCTTTCCAAGCCCCAAGAGCTGTGCCGCCCAAATCCAGAGGAAGCAAGGAGGAGGAGGGAGGGTAGGGAGGAGTTCAGAAGGCCTTGTTTCCTTCTACAAAGGGGGCTTTAAAAGGGTGGGGAACAGGGCCAGTAAGCCAGACCACCAGCCAGAAGTCTCTGATGTCCACCTCATGACCCCCACCCCTCACCCCATCTTGTCACATCTGGCCCTGACCCCACTGGACCAAGAGGGGCAGCACTGGTGCCCACCATACACACAGGTGTCTCATGTGACTTGCAGTGCTAAAGACTCATGCCTGACAGCTTGGTAAGGTCGGCTCTGCAGCCCCACGGACAAAAGCTGGTAGGTTTGGGTTTGATAATTTAGATGGGAGAGTGAGGGGCTTGAGAAAGTGGGTGGGAGGAAGGAAGGATTTTTTAGGAGCCTTAATCAGAAAAGGTCTAGATTTGTTTAAGAGGAAAAACGAAACCAGACCCAGATCAATATTTTAGAATACTAGATGTTTTAATGGGTTGAAAATCCAGTTTGTAGGAAGATTTTTAATGCTAATGATTTTGGTTGCTCCTCCCCCAGCTGCCACCCCCCTTTCCCTTATTCCTTTCTCTCCACCTTTTCTACCCCACCTTACACCTCCTCCCTGACAGACATCCAGCCCCTAGTAAGACTTAAGGCACTATGGCACTTAGCTCTGAAGTGACACGACCCTGTCTTCCTTCCGCCTACTGGTGGGTAACCAGTGCCTTCCCTGTAACGGTAATGCTGCAGAACTGCAACCTTTTGTACCTTTCTTTGGGGGGATGGGGTGGGGGTGGGAGAGGAGGTAGGTGGGGAAGAAATACCCCTAACCCAACAAGCCTCCAGCCAGAGCGCCAGCTATTTTGCATTCAAAGGAATTGACTTCCATATTCATTGAGCTTTTAAAAAAGATCACAACCTCAAGATGGTTAAAGTCCATTGACATTTGCACTTTCAGACATGATGTCTTGGAGCTGCTGAGATGACTGGCCCCTGGCCTTTCCACTTAACGCCTCCTTTTCTCCCTGTCCCCCCAAGCCTCCCCACCTGCCTGGGTCTGGAGTTACTTTCATAGCATTTCTCATTCTTGGCTTCTTTTTTCCCCTGATGGTCAAGTCGCTTATGTTTCAATATTTCTTAACTGGGGTGTCTTATAACAAATGATCTTAAGTCTAAAATAAGAAAAAAGAGCAAAAACTAGATGTTATTTTTATACCATAACTTGAGTCTATTGCCAAAATCTGGAAATCCCTCCCATGCCCACTAAGTTTACATCCCAGAAACATTGAGCCATCAGAAGGAACTATGTACCGGACTTGTTCTTTGGCCTGGCTCGGTAGAGGGTGGTTATCTCCTCACGGTGGAGCTCAGGCTCCATCCTTCCCCTGTGCAGATAATATCTTTTTCTTGCTATAGGCTCCCTCCTCTGCACTGCCCTGCACTCTTTCCTGCAAGTGCATCCTCCCTTTCTCTGGACTGTCCTCTGACACTTTGGCTCATCCCAGATTCCAGTGTGTCCTGTGGACAGGCTGGGGGATTTTGCTGCTCCCTATTGCTTCTGTTTACACAAATGAATTTTTCCCAGTTTCCCACTAGGGCATGTGAGTGGGTGGCATGGGCCTTTGTTTTGTTTTGTTTTTTGTCTCCCGAGATAAAGATGGGGTTTGGCTGTCTTGCAGAACTGGAAAAGTAGGGGGTTTCTAGCTTGGTGCCTGCTGGCCTTGAGGCAAGGCCCCCTCTTTCCTTAACTGTTCATTTTTTTCCTATCCCACTGCTTGGGATGAGGAGTTGCAGCTTCCGTGTGGATGTTCCTCTTTTTGAGGAGCCTGGGCTTGGGTTTGCCCCAATCTGGTGATGAAGCCATGACACTTTAGACCTAGCTCAGGCTTGGAGGCCGGTCTGAATCCTGGCCTGTGTGCTTAGAGCTACCATTTCCCCTCCCCAGCAGCCCTTGTACAGACCCAGATTTGCTATGCAAAACAGTCTATCCCAGGTTCTGTTCTGGTTGGCTACTTTGTTCAGCGACTTCACAAAACATAGCACAAACATTGATTATGGAGAAGGCATCAGGACTGTTGAGTAACTCCTCCTCTACTTCTTTCCTACTGGCTATAGCATGGGATGCCCCATGGGTACAGCCCAGCTGAAGAACGGAATGGAGGGCTCTGGGAGGAGGCAGCTCACTGGAGAGCCTACATTCCTTACACAAGTGCCTAAAGAGAGTGATGCCAACACTCCATCTGCCCTGTCCATCGCCTTCATATACTGTCTACTTCGTGTTCAGTCACCCTTTGGGGAGGGGAGCTCTCTTGGGACAACGGGCTCTGCATGTTCTCTTCTTGGGTGCATTTAGGGGCTGGGATCAGGGCACTGTTCCTGGAGGGTCCAGTCATTCACCAGCATTTGCAAATATCCATAGGGAGCTGGTGGTAGCCACCTACTCTCAGCAACAAGTTTATGTTCTCTCCTTTTTCTCTCTTTGCCTCACTCTCTCCATTTGGGTTTTGAGCTGGGGCCTGAAATGCATTTTTTAGCTCTTTGGCATTGTACATGCCATTCAAGAAATAAAAAGCAAGAGAAGCGGTTTGGGCAATGGCAAGAAAATGACTTCTTGCTCTGACTTTTTTTTTTTTTTAATCTTTGAGACTTGAAAAATACCCTTGACCTTGAGGATTATTCTTATTTGAAAGATGGTGCATGTAGATTGAGAAGTGGTATTCGCAACAAGCTTTGGCTTTCTTGGATTTGATTTAAGTGGTGCTTCTTACTTGTGCTCTGAGGAAGTGTTGGGGGGATCCCAGCCTCATCCTCTTGGACAGGTCTCTTGCTCCCTTCATTCTATTCTCTTGCCTTTCTTTTCTACTTCTCTCTTTCCCTGGCTCCTTTTCCTTTTTTCTTTCACTAAGCTTGTTTGCTGGCCTGCCTGCCTATGTGATGATGAATTCTCTGCATGGCTTCGATAATCCCACTGTTAGCTAGCAAGGTCAGGCTTAGCTCCTTGGCTGCAGAAGACCAAGAATCTGTTCCCCAAGCCTGGTGATGTTCTCTCTGGGCTGGACTGCCATCAACGTTACACAAGGACAGAGCAGCAGGGCTGCCTACCTGGCATGAAATCAGGAGGGCTTCTGACAACTTGCACACCTGTCCACTCCTTGGAGTTGTTTTTTCTCATTGCTTTTTCTAGATCTGGTTCCATTTCTCTACCTGCCTCCCTTTTCTGAGGCTGTTCTAGGGTCGAGCTACTTGGTTTCCAGGGTTGGAGGGTTAGGGGATGGACTTGGGGGAAGAAGAGAGTGATGGGAAGAGAATGGAGAGAATTTGGATAAAAGATGGGAAAGAGCACTGTTCATTGATCATTTTTCCAGTCCAGTCTGACCCATTGGGGGTTGAGGTGCTACTGTTGAACTTGGGATAAACCTGGGGCTATTGTTGATGGGAACTTAGGTTTAGAATAATGTTGACAAGGAAGATACCTAAAAGCATGAAACCTCCCTTAAAAGCTCCTGGTTCCCACCTACTAGATAGCTCCACTGCAGCCTCCTCTTTGGCTAAGCAACAATGTTCTTGGATGGTTGTTTTTTTTTGTTTTGTTTTGTTTTGGTTTTTTTTTGGGGGGGGGGTCCTAGAATTCAGTAAATGAGGCTAGCACTCAGGATGGGCGGCCAAGGGGACATTTTGAATTCTTAGCTGGCCCATGGGGTATCTATCTGCAAGGCTGGTGGGTAGTGTTTTAGACCTGGCATCATGTTTAACAAAGAATGGAAGTTCCTTCCCCTTCAGGGTGGAAAGTTATCTCAAACTAGCCAAAATGCAGTTTTGGAAACTACATTGGGGGAAGTTATTTTTTATATTTACTGGGCCTAGGCCAATCCAGGATGGTAGCTGGGATGCCTTCCTTCTTAAAGTCTGATCATGGCAGGGATATGCAGGGCACTCTTTCCTATTTAGCCTTCTAAGCAGATTGGGGAGAAGGGATTCTCTGGTTTTCTCTTTTCCCCCCTTTTATTAGGACTTGCCTTCTCCCTAGGTAGGGAGAGAGGCTAGGTTGGTGCTCTCCCCTTACTCTATTCCTACTGACTTAGAACCTCTGGCTGCTGTTTGGGAGCCTAAGAATGGGAGTGGAGGGAATGGGCTCAAAACAAAACAGAATAAGGTGGGGAAGGCAGATTTCCTTCTTTAAAAAGCAAAATAGGAAACTCTCCAAGGATTGTGCAAGTAAAGACAATGTGTCAAATGCACTGAGTCCCCTGGTGTAAGCAATAAGGAAAAATGAAATGACTTTCCTGTGCACACAGTCCAACCTGATTGGTGTGTGATGTTGCACTTAGCAGCCATCTGGTGGGCATGTGTGACTACTCTGGGTTTCACTTTAGTTTCTAAACTTTTTATCCCTCTCAAGTCCAGCATGGATGGGGAAGTGTCCCTGGAGCCCCACAGCTGTGTACTTGTTTGCATTTGTTTCCCTTTGAGACTTGTGTTTGTGTCCTGCTTTGAGCTGTACCTTGTCCAGTCCATTGTAAAATTATCCCAGCAGCTGTAATGTACAGTTCCTTCTAAAGCAAGCAACAGCAGCAGCACAATTCTGTGTTTTATAAAGACAACAGTGGCTTCTATTTCTAAAGTGCGGTCTCTCTCTCTCTTTTCCCCCACTCCCATTAGCAAAGAAAACTGTTGGGATTAATTATATCTCTGATATATTTTAGGTTAGAGTATTAGATTGTTATAACAGCAGAACTATCACCTCTATAGGAAAGTGGATAAAAAACCACCAGAGTGTTGAAGCTACAGATTATATGTAACCATACTTCACAAGGCCTCCATTTATCCTTCATTCAACAAACCATACAAAGCACTGTGTCCAGCAGTATTGTTGGGGGAGAAAGGAAGCACAATTCAGAAAGGAGGAAAACTGTGTCTCTCTCCTTAAGGAGCTTAAAGTTTGGTGGGGGATATGAGTGGCCAAATGGTTCCCTAGCCAAATGATGAGGGACTGAAACAAGGCTATAAAGCTATAGCAGTGAAGATAGGAAAGTGAAGATTTTTGAGAGACACTCAGAAGATAGTACTCAACAGATGATGGAAGGGAGAGAGAGGAGTAGAGGCTAATAATGCTCAGGCTCCTACTTGAGCAATGAGTATATTGGGACATTCTTCTAACCAAGGCTGGGGGAGAAGGGAGACGATAGAAGAAAGGTGGTGAATTTTGTGAAGACAGCCTTGTATAGACTGAGTGTGGAGGTTCCCATGAGGCAACAAGTTTAAGGTTTCCAGTAAACACTTATATTTTGGTGCTCAGGGAAGACTGCAAAACTGCAATTGTAGATAATGGGATTCATACTCCTATAGATGGTAGGTAAAGCCATAGGAATGAACAAGATGGCTGAGAAAAAGAGTAGAGCAAGAAAACATAGGGTCCCACTCCAGGAAACACAATTTAAAGGATGAGAGGAAGCTGAACCTAAGAAGACTGTTAAATCACTAGTAGATACCTTGTATATTTTTTACTTAATGAAGTGGGAGAAAAGTCAGGAGAATGGAATAGGATCCAAGAAGGGCGTAATTAACAAGATGAACTGCTCCCTTGAGGAGGTATTTTTTTCTTCTCAGTTTACCATCCTCCACCCCATCTTCTTTGGCATCTGGTAACTATATGGTCATTCTCCAGTATTTCTTGAAAATGAGCATTGAAAAAACCTAATTTAAATAAGGCTAAGACTAGGATTTCCAAGTTGTTCACCACAACCACCACCTCCACCTCCAGCTTCCTCCTGTCCTCAGGAGATACTTGTAAAAGAATAAAATAAACAAACCTACTAATTTTGTTCCTAACCAGTGTCCTAGATGGTGTTCCAGTGCACTTGGTAGCACTTAGCAGCTGGCTTTATTTTCATGACTTGTTTTCCCCAGAGCCTGTGAACTCCTATGAGCAGAAACTACATTCTGTTCATTTTTTGTCATCTCAGGGCTGTAGCTTATATCAGGGGATCAATATTTGTGAATAGACTTGAAATTATCTAGAAATTGTGGTTCATGAATACAGAGGGGGAGTCAAGAAGTGATACTGAGTGCACAGGATGGACTCAGCATTCCTGACTCTTCAGGTAAGTAGAAACTTAACCAAATTACCATCATCTTTTCTTACTCTCACCAAAACTTGGAGGTTCTATGGTTTTGTACCTTAAGCTGATGGTACAGTTGTCAAGCATGCAAGTTCTGGCATTCCTCCCTGGTATTGCTAGAGCACTGTTATTTCTGTGTACTGGGGGAAGATGGCTCAGAGATGGATTCTGGCCCGGGGCCCAGTAAGAAATTTTCAGTGGCAGCTAGTGTGTACATAAATGGGCCTAGCATTCCTCTGGAGGCCCAGTGTTGTGACTTTCAAATTGCAGAGCTAACCTGTGTCTCCCACCTGTCAGATTCCCTTGGAAGCAAGCTAGCCGTACCCAGCTCCTTTTCAGCAGCAAGGGTTAGTTAGGTTGATCAAACTTGAGCAAATTGGAACATGGAGGAGATTTTTCCCACTTGAAATAAAACTTAAATAAATCTATAACCCTTAATGAAGCAGAAATAAAGTATTTAGCAGAGTAAGTGGGAGGATGATCATTATGACACATCTTGCCATAAATTTCAGTTTTAGAAATGATTGATGTTCAGAAGGTTTCAGAATTTGGCTGTTGGTTGCTACTCAAGAGAAAAAGATAGTGGGCTCCCACTATCCTGATTTGTCTGGTCCTGGAGCTCAAGGTTTTGAGTCAAGGCTTGTCCTAACACCCCTCCCTGGCCATTCCTCTTCAGTTTTGGTTGAGCAGCCTTTCCTTTGCCCTGTCAATTGGCAACATAGCCCGTAGCACATTCTTGTCTAGGAAGTGCCTTGGAGCAAAGTGAGGCTGGGTATTTGTTGGTATCTTTTGGCTTAGCAAACCCCAGAATCTCATGGCAATTAGGGTTTGGTGGCTAAATGAAAGGGTTATAGTGCAAAGAGAAGACTATTTCAAGTTCTGAGCCTGGGCCATCCCTAGACTGCCATCTGTACTGCTTGAATGGAAAGTAGCATTGAATTGTAGCAAATAGCTCTCCCTATTTGTTTCTAGCTTTCAAGCCCGTTTATTCCCCTGGCTACAGGCTGAGGAAACCTGGCAAGCTTAGAAGTTACAGAGCATGACAGAAGCAATCCTTTAAACTGGAAAAGTGGACTTTCTGGGGATGAGGTACATTTAAAAGTTCTCCACTTAAGCACCACAACCTCCTTCCCCAGGATATCCTATCAAGGTTTTTAGACCACCGTGGTTTACCTTGTAGTAATACACTGTCTTTTTGTTCTAGACTGCAGGAGCTTCAGCACTATCCACTTGGCAGTCTTTTTTGGACAAAGAAGTCTTGAGGGATCTTTCTAGGGAGCCCTCCATTCCTCTTCCCCACCTTCTGAAGGCAAGGAACTTTCTCTTAAAAGAGACAGTGGGAGTTCCTAGCCATGTTTTTGGAAAAGGCCAATGGCTTGTTAAGGGAAGTAATCTGAAAAGGAGCAGCAGCTTTGGATACTTGGAAGTATATGAGTAGGTGTTTTGTACAGTCTCTGTTATCTTATTTAATTGCATCTTCACAGCATTCATGTGAAGTAGTTTATCTGTTCCTTTCAATTGCACATAACAAACCACCAATTAAATTGGCTTAAATAAGAAACCTGTAACATGACAAAGAAGTCTTGATTTAGTATGGCTCCAAGGTTGGTTAATTCAGTGGCTCAGTGATAATACCAACAAAGCAGGTTCTTGCAGTGACTTTCCTCTGCTATTCTTTGTTGGTTTATCCTCATGCTAGTTTGCCTCAGGGTCCCAAGGTGGCTACTGCAAGTCCAGGAAGGAAATGCTGACAGAATAATGTGTAACAGAAAAGGGACTAATTTTTCCTTACATTTCATTTTAAAGTAAGGAAATCCTTGGAAGCCCCAACAGATCTGGCCTCCTATCTTATTCACTAAAAATGGGTCATCTTCTCACTCCTGTCATTGCCAGAGCAAATGAGATCATTCATCATGAGTGGCTTAGATTAATTAGGAGTTACCCTCTGAGCAGTTACCGTGCTTCATCAGTCTGTGGATTAGAAAGACAAGTCTGGTCTGCTAGGCAAGAAAGAAGGGGATTAGGGCTCCTGGGTAGGTATCCAGCAGTGTCTTCTCTACTTGGGTACTCTGGCTTTTAGAGATGAGGAATGTAAGGTTCAGAGTGACTTTGGAATCACATACATTAGCAGAGAGCCTTCAGTCTCAGCTTTGTCCCTAAGGCCAGTATGTTTTATAATGTGTTCTCCTACAGTATAAAATAACTTGCTGCTATGTAAAAACTGATGGTCTGGGAGAAGAAATTTAAATTCGAGTCAAATTGAGTAACTTCAACCCCCATGTAAGAGAGGATTCTATCCAGTTGCTCTCATCATCCAGTGGTGATGTTTATCTAACACAGGAAGCCTAGGAATGCAGCTTTCGGAGGGCACTGGTTTCCTTGTCCCTCAGATGTCTGTACTATTTTATAGTTCTCCCTTCTGAGAGCAACCAGTGCCAGAAGGGATGAGGGCAGAGTTTTAGCCTGCTTCCTGAGCCCCATTCTTGAAGCCCACTCATTCATCCATCCATCCCATAAATCATGGAATGTTGCTATGTGCCAGGCACTGGCACTGTTCTAGGCAGTGGGGCTATGGCAGTTAAGATACACAAAGACCCTGCTCAATGGCCTTAAGAGCCAACTTGTTTGGGAATGAGGTTATCCAAAAATAGGGTGTGCATGTGGTCGGGGGAGAGCCTCATACAATTTGCTTTTGGCAGAATCATTAGACCTTTTGCCTTCCTACTTCTTGATATTATACTTAATGTACTTTTCACATAGGCTCACTCTAAAGAGGTGGTAGGGTCCCTGAATAGCAGAAGTAGATGGGATACTAAATCAAACTGAATTAGGAGGTCCAAATCCTGCTTAATCAAGGTCAACAAAGAAGACAGTGGCCTACCTCAAGGGTTCATTACCCATCACCATGTCTATTCTGGGAGAGGATAAGCCTGTAATCACTCAGGGAATCAGTTCCAGAATGGGGGGTTGAGGGTGTGATAGACCCTTGCACAAGAGTTGGTATTTACCCTGTGGGGATGATGCTACTGACTTGCATTCTGTATAGTCAGGTATTGAAAATAACTTTTAGGATACAGTGTTTCATCTGGTGACATTTAATTTGATACTTTGAAACTGAAATTCTGTAAAAGGGTTAAGGGTGGGAAGTAGTGAGGCCGAATTGAAGTCAGATGAGGGTTTGAATCCCATCCATTTATAAAATGTTCACTTTAAGGTAGGTGCATCTAATAAGTGCTTTAAAATGTTAATGATAGTAAACTTTATTCACTAACATTTAGTTAGGGAGGGTTTGTTCTGGTTTATGTGCATTCCTTAACCTCACAACAATTGTGTAAGGTAGGTTAGTCTCTCCATTTCTCAATTAAGAGGCTCAAGCGACTGATCCAAAGTCCCACAGTGATTGGGAGGAACTGAAGACAGGATACTTTTGTTCTATATCCCAAACTTTAAAAAACAAAATACTTTGATTTTTTAAAAGTCTAAATGACATTATTGATGTTTAGGGACATAGGTAAAAATCATGAATCTTCAGTCAAGGCAACATATTAAGGACCTACTATTTCCTAGTGAGTGTGCTGGCCACGGTAAGCTTATAAAGCTTACAAGCTAGTCCAGGAGGGGGCACACAAACTAGTTAAGTAAAACAAATTACAGATTGGGAGGATTATTAGGGAAATGCTGTAATAGAAAAACGGGCCTCCACGGTAGATCAGTGGTCCGGGAAAAGACCTCTCTGAAATAAGTCAGGTTGAGAGAGAAAAAGAAGCGGCGGGCAGGGGAGGGAAGAAGACAACGTGAGGGTGGAGGGAAAGGAGAGGCTCTGTTCCTGGCCAAGAGAACCAAAAGCAGAGGGGCGCCGAGTCGGAAAGGGATGCGTTTTGCCCATAGTGGGAATCAGAAGCAGACCAGTATAGCTGTAGCATAGTGGTGAGGGAAAGTCTTGCTTGAGGAGAAAGGAAGTGTCCGTTTACTCGGTGCGTTTTGGTCCTGGAAGAGTTTGACCTCAGTGTGACAAGACGCTATTAAAGCGTTTTAAACGAGGAAATTATCCGATGTGATGTTTGTGTAATGTCTTGTTTCTCAATACTCTTTTCCCAAGCTAAATTGTACATACCCCCGCCTCCCTCCCTCCACGGTCGTCAAAGCAACAGACTCGGAATGATCAATTGTGGTGGTCACTTGACCGCTTACTGAGGAGGAGGCGCGAGGTGCCGCCCAAGCTGGGCGGGGCGGGAGGGCTCCGTAAGGAGGGCGGCTTTGCCCTAGACGTGTTCGGCCCCGGTCGCTCCGCTGCGGGTCGGGGCCCTGCACCACAGACCGGCCACGCTCCAGGTAGGCTCCTCCCCAGGTAAGCTACACCACCCTCTGCGACGTCGCCTCCGGCAGGCACCGCCCCACGCTGGGGTGGTGCTATGAGTCCAGCTCCTCCGAGTTGTCTCCGGCAGGCACGGCCCTGCAGAAGACCGTGGGAGGGCCCGCCCGCCGCGCGTGCCCCAAGCTCCGCCCAGGCTCGGCCCCCGCTCCCCGACACCTCCCCCGCGTCCTCCGCGCCGGCCGCGCCCGCACCGACGTCGCGCCCGCACGGCTTGGGGCGGAGAGGCGAGGCTTGGACGTCGGGCGAGCCCGGGCAGCGGAACTGACGCCAGCGGGTTTCCGGGGGCGGCCCCCGGGGAGGTCGGCGGCGGCGCCGCAGTCGTGGAGGGGAGGTGGGAGCGTAAGCGGCCGCGGGCGACGCAAGTTCCGCACGGGGCACTCCTTTTCTCGTCTCACGCTTCTCCTTCCTCTCGCATAGTCGCGTGCTGCCTCCCCACGGCGGCTCTTCCCGACAAGAGCTTTCGGAGTGCGGTTGCTGAGGAGAAGCCATCGCCAGCTCGTCTTAGGGCCGAGTGAGGGTGCCTGTCGCACCGCGTCGCCCCCTGCGCTGCCTCCTTGCCCCCAGTGGTGGGCGCCCTTCTCGTTCGAAGCACTCCCCCCAGCTCCATGAATGGAAATCGGCTCCGCAGGTGAGCAAGTCCGAGCGGCTGGCCCAGTGGGCGGGGGTTATCCCCAGAGCATCGTCGCTCCCTCCCAACCCAGGTGCGCGTGGTGAGCGCGGTCCGGGCGGCTTCTCCTCCCGTCCCCCGCCCGGCCCCTCCTCCGCCTCCCCGCAGACCCGCCGCAGTTCCCCGGGGCCACTGAGTAGGCGAAACTGTGGGGAGGGGACACTGCTTAAAGGATTGAAGTTTGGGGTTCTCCAGGCGATATTACTCTTTTTTTTCTCGAGTCTAGAAGGGTTTGTCGTCGCTTTTGTTATTCCGATTGAAGGTGTAACGGTGTGCGCTTCCTTTAACCGGGTTGTGTGTCCCAAGGAGGCACTGGGCGGTCGGCTCTCTCACCTCTTAGGGTAGTTGTGAAGCTACATGGAGATAACGGTGGGAATTAAGTTTTAAATAGGTGTAAGCACAACGTCAAATGCAAGATGGCATTTCCTCCATCCCCGAGTTCTCTTCTGATGTTTGTGGCAGCATGGTATGTAGTTCCCGAGGATTTCGGAAATGTCATATTGGCCCGGATTACCGCTTACGTGAGGAGGTGGATCTTAAAATTGCTGACAATATTTTTTTTCATTCCCTATTCCCTAGAGAAGCGGTTATCATATTCCTGGAAATTTGGAATTTAAAAAAACTGCTTTCTCTCCTTAGGAAAACGGCAGTCTTGAGAAAAATCGCAACATGGGCAGTACTTACCTTGAAAAAGAAAAAGCACTCTTTATGATTCTGAAGTAATTAATTGAGAGATATGAAGTAGGTGTTACATAATGGTTTGCTTTCCAAAAGATCATACTTAATATGTTAAATTTCATAGTATGTTTTATCCAGACAGTAACACATTTATAAGTTAATTTTCAAAACATTGAGGTGGGGGGTGTCTTGTTACTGATGGGATCACAAGTTCCTGAATTTCACATCTCGTTTTGCCAGTTTGGGAGGTATTTGAATATGAGAGAAACTTAAATAATAAAAGAAACCAGTGACCTAATGATAATAAAGGATCTGTTAATTAGGTTAAGACGTATAATTGTCAATAGATGCGAACAGCACAAATTTGTAGAGATGGGACGGGGAGAGGGGATTATTGCAAGTTTTATTATATGAAATTTTCTCTAATCCTTTTCTCTCATTTCTCTTTTGCATGCTTCATTTTTTGTCATCATCATATTTTCTTAAAAAGAGATACTTTGTCTGTAGATTGTGAAGAGTTTTATACTTTCATTTGTTTATCATTGATTTGTATATTTCTGAAACTGTGCCTGGCTTTGTTTTTTAATTTTGTATCATATTGTTTAGTGAATATAATGATCTAGGGCTATGGGTGACTTTTACATAACTGTCCTCTTGTCAAGCCTGGAAAACAAAGCATGAAAGTTAAATACTTTATTAATCACCCTGAGTTTTAAAGATAGTTTTTGTTTTTGTTTTTTAGTTTTTTCCTCTTTTGGGTTTTTCATATGAAATTATGCCCCAATGTATGGACAACATCTTAGAAAATACTTCTGAAGTCCAATCACCTAGCCAACTGGTCCAGCTAGCCAAGTATGATTCAGTAAATGCTCCTGTGAATTCTTGAGCTATAGATAAGTTTTACATCTTCTTTTTGCATATGCCATTACTGAAATATATACCCGTTTAACTATCTTCACATCTGAGGAGGTAGAATTAGATAATATCAGCCATATGCTTGACCATCTTGAAACTCAAAGTTTGCTCTTCATTGCAGTTACATACATGATTAACTGTAGTCTAATAATGAAGATGAAGTATTATATGGCTCAGAATTGTCATCATCAAAAACAAAATTTTCATTCTTCCTGAGACTTATGTAATTGTTATGCTGCATTGTGAAATTGAAAGCATAGTTGGGCAAAACATGCAACTGAGTTTTAAATCAAGTATTTGACAGGTACCGGGGTGCCCGCCTGGCTTAGTTGGTGGAGCATGAGACTCTTGATCTCAGGGTTGTGAGTTCGAGCCGCACATTGGATGTGGAGATTACTTAAAAATAAAACTAAAAAAAAAAAAAAAAGAATTTGACAGGTACATATTTTGGTTTAAAATGTTTTAGACATCTGCGTGCCTTGTTGGCTCAGTTGGTAGAGCACGTGACACTTGATCTCATTTGTGAGTTTGAGCCCCACCTTGGGTGTAGAGATTACTTAAAAACACTTTTTTAGACATAAATGTTCTCTGGTAGTTTGTTGAGTAAATGTTGGATCTTTGCTCCAATTTTGTTCTAAGGGTTTTTTGTGTGTGTGTGGAGATTCTTAGATATTACCTTCTGATAGGATGTTTTAAATTCTAGTTGTTGAGAAGATACATAGAAAACTTAAATTACATTGGAGGACTTGGACTTAGGGTACAAATGCTATATAATTGTTTCTTGGTGAATCATTCCTCACTAAAAGTATTTGTCCTCCTTTTTTGCATGTAATATTTTAAGTTATTTTTTAGGGTGTCCTGTACATTGTTCTGATTTAGAACTTTGTGAACTTTGATTTAACCAGAGAAGCTGGCACAGTTGGTTTTTAAATATAACAATAGTTTTGTTTCTGTGCCTGTGACTCCTTGGCTAGAGGAACTTCTGATGAAACCCTGTTTTTTAGAGTTTAGTTACATTTGGACTAAAAGTATATGTTTTAATTCTAAGTAAGTGTCAATAGAAGCAGCAGAAATGTTCATTGAGATATCGGTTCTCCTGAGTAGCAGTGTTTTAGAACCTTACTACTCTAGTCTGTATGTTTAGGTGATGTCAGACTATTGTTTAGGGCAGAAGGAATTGTACTCACCTACCAATGGAAGAAAAACGTTTACTGTTACTTTAAATTAATGATATGCAAAGTGATTTGATATGTTTGGTAGTTGTCTTATACAGTGTTGCAGGAGTGAATAGACCATGTTTCTTAGTGATACTTTTAAGTTCATGTTTGGATCTGCAAAGTGATTTTAAGGCTCTGCATTTCTTTACTAATAAAAATCTAGGGTCTCCTGGGTAGCTCAGTCCATTGTCTTAAGTCTTTCCCAGCTCAGTCTTGGTCTTAGGGTCATGAGTTAAAGCCCCACGTTGGGCTCCACACGTGGAGCCTACTTAAAAATAATAATAAAATAATTTAGAAAAATCATTTGAGAACAAGTTCCAAAGGAACAGAAGTTGCATATATGGAAACTAAGTTTGAATGAGATGAATAAAAGTTGTGGATTCAAAATACTAAAATATATAATGCCATTAGGTTCTCAGTTTAATACTTAAAATAATCTTTTTTAATCACTGTGGGATATGTTTTCTCATTTGTAGATTTTTGTCTTGAAGAAAAATTGTCAAAATGCTGCTCTGTCTGGAGGGCATGAATTTTGAACATGCAAAAGGTTTTTCTACTTGGTTGCCACTTAAATTTAAGTTTGTGCTGTTCTTGAGTGGCCACCATAACTTTTTCCTACTATTTGCTGCTCTTGACTGGCAGTGGGACTTAACAAAAATATGCAAGATTATTTTGATTTTTGTTTTAGAATTGAATTTCTCTTACAGTGATGGATTTTTTTTCCCCTGAGGGAAAATTGAAAAGGAGGCAAGAAACAACTTTGTTCTTTTAAACAAAGACTTAAAGGAGAAAAAGAACATATAAGTAACCCTCAAACGTAATTTGCTTAATGTGATGAAAACTTTTAAACATTATCCATGATTCCATCACCCTGATCACTCTTTAAATTTCTTTTTTTTTTTTTAAAGATTTTATTTATGTATTTGACAGAGAGAGAGACAGCGCGTGCGAGAGAGTAGGGGGAGTGGGAGAGGGAGAAGCAGGCTTCTGCCGAGCATGGAGCCCGATGCGGGGCTCGATCCCAGGACCCTGGGATCATGACCTGAGCCAAAGGCAGCCGCTTAACCGACTGAGCCACCCAGGCGCCCCACTCTTTAAATTTCTAAGCCAAATTTCAAACTAGTAAATCTCTATTCAAAAGAGGAAAAAAAAATTAAGGAATTAAGTAATTTAGGAAAGCTGCTAGAATGAATGAAATCATTTCAAGATGCTACTCCCTTTTGCTCTTTTGGAAAATTTTATGTACCAAGTTGTGAATTTAAATTTAGTTTATATTCAATAATGTTTTCCAGTGGGGACATTGTGTTCGTTTGGTTCTATAAGCCTGGCCTGATAGCATGCAGAGAGGCCTGGGGCCCTGTAAAGGGGACATTTCCTGGAAAAGATCTCTGTTGTATATGGAAAAACCGTAGTTCAGAATAGAATTCTTGCTGAACTGTCATAAAACTATTGTATTCTAGTTGAAGACTGTGTTTCTTCATATTATAGCCATCTTTTTTCACATAGGTTCTTATAGTCTTAAAATATTTGAGGATCTATCTGAAAGATAAAGTAATTAACTATTTTGTTAATCTAACGAAACATTTTCTCTAATAATACTTAAAACTAAGATCAAAAGGGCGCCTGGGTGGCTCAGTCGTTAAGCGGCTGCCTTCAGCTCAGGTCATGATCCCAGGGTCCTGGGATTGAGCCCCTCATCGGGCTCCCTGCTCCGCGGGAAGCCTGCTTCTCCCTCTCCCACTCCCCCTGCTTGTGTTCCCTCTCTCGCTGTCTCTCTCTCTGTTGGAAAAAAATAAATAAAAATATTAAAAAAAAAAAAAAACACCTAAGATCTAAAGTAATTTATAAGTTTTTTGTTTTTTATGTTTTTTTTGATAGATGGGAGAATAAGGCAAGTGATAGTTCATTTTGGGAGAAGGTAAAACTAAAAATATAATTTATTTAAGAATAGTATTCTTTCTAAACCTATGTAGTCTCAGTTTGTTGGGATAAACAGCATTCACCAGACATTCCTACTTCTAATTCAGTTGTCTAGGATACCCAATAGACCCCCATCCTTGGCTCATTAACAAAACAGATGTGAGAAAGAATATTGTGTGGTTTTTCAACCATAATGGTTATGCTGTTAGGATACATGAACAGCCTTTCTGTATTTGGAGTTTCTGTAGTTTTCTGCCATTATCTGTGTTAATATTAATAACTTTCTTTGGCTGTCCATTGCTTTAAAAAAAAAGCCTGTTGAGATTTAGCAAAACCATGTCACACAACTGATGTTTTCTCTTAATTTGAGCTTATTGTCATTTGATTACAATACAAAATTATTTACATTATTCTGAAATAATAGTGAAATAATTTGGAAGAATTCTTTGTTTTGAATCAGCCAGTTTTTTCCTACATTGTTTCTAAGTTGTCAGGTTCTTGAGAAGTCAGAAGGTATATAGAATCTAAACATGGGATATTTTTATGTTTTTCATTTGTGGAAGAAATTTTTCAAGAAAATGTTCTCAGTTGTAGGCTTATATAATACTATTTTTGAGTCATTACCAATACTTGATATTTTAACTGATTTCTAAATCATCTCATAAAAGAAGTTCATTAGTGTATCTGAATTTTTAAAAAAGGTTAAAGAATAGATTGCAAAATGGGCTTATACCTTAGCAATGAAGTCTTCTTTTTTTTTCCTTTTCTTAAAAGAAATTTCTGGTTTCTAAGTTAAGACTTGATTTCTATCCGTATATTTAACATAAAAGTGGCATTCCTCTAAAATTACTCAAAAATTTTCTAAAATTTTTGCTTGGCTGATCACAGTTTTTCAGAAGCTACCCAACCTTTAATTATGAAATAAATCTCAAGGCATTTCCATTGTGCAGGACATACTTGGGTAATGTGCTCTCTTGTTTTCAAGGGGCAAAATGCCTTTTTAACAGTTCTTCAGTACTGCCATCTGAGAAATTTTACCCTCAGCAGGCTGAATTTCTGCAAGTGATTATTTAGCTCTAGTGAAATAATAAATGTAATATGGTAATAAGTGCACTGTTTGTAGAGGTTCATTGAATGAATAGGTAGAATTAGTAGGTGGGGGGGTTACTAAAATCTCATGCTAATGTTTACTGCTTAGCCTTGTGGGTTTATGTAGTAAACAGGCATTTTATTATGTCAAAATTTGAAGCCAACACAATACATTTTTCCAAAACAAATCAAAATTTTTCCTGGGTCTAAAAATACTTATTTATTATTTTAAAGAAGCAAACAATATAGGAAAGTCTAAAATAGAAAGTGAAGGGGCACCTGGGAGGTACAGTGGGTTGAGCCTCTGACTCTTGGTTTCGGCTCAGGTCATGATCTCAAGGTTATGAGATTGAACCCTGCGATGGGCTCCTCACTCAGTGGAGCCTGCTTGTGACTTTCTCTCCCTCTCTGCCATTCCCCTTGTGCTCTTTCACTCTCTCTCAAATAAATGGATAAATCTTCAAAAAACAAAAGAAAGTGAAAATAATATCCCATCCTCTGGATAAAACCATTGCACTGGGAGCACTGGGTGTTATATGCAAACAGTGAATCATGGAACACTGCATCAAAAACTAATGATGTAATATATGGTGATTAACATAACATAATAAAATTTGGGGGGAAAAAAACCATTGCTAGTATTTTTCTTTTTTTTTTTTTTTTAAAGATTTTATTTATTTATTTGACAGAGAGAGACACAGCGAGAGAGGGAACACAAGCAGGGGGAGTGGGAGAGGGAGAAGCAGGCTCCCCGCAGAGCAGGGAGCCCCATGTGGGACTCGATCCCAGGACCCTGGGATCATGACCTGGGCCGAAGGCAGTCGCTCAACCGACTGAGCCACCCAGGCGCCCGCTAGTATTTTTCTTGTATAGCTTCCGAGACATCCATCCATATCTCCATCCATTATATTAATTGTTTTTTCTATTCCGTAATGTGTCCTGGACATTTTTTCCATAATAATACTTACATTTTTACAGCAATGTGATAGTCTGTACTCAGTACATATTTAATCAATCTCATTGATGGTGGGTTAGGTTTCTTTCTTTTTTGTTTTTCATTATAAATAAGACTTGGGTAAGTATCCTAATATATATGTTTGTATTGTGGTCCAGTGATTGCTTTAGGATAAATTCCTAGAAGTAGAATTGTTGAAACAAGATGTATTATTCCATGAACACTGAAGCAGAAGTTACCAGTGAAAATCCATTATTTTCATAATAGGCTATAGTATAAGCTGTGGTTGATTTATTCACTGTTTTTCATCATTCACATTTGCTGTAGGCTGTTATTTAGCTTTGGACTCAAAACTAGTACATGTTTATCCTTAACTAAAGTTCCTGATTTATTTATTTATTATTTATTTAAAAAAAAAAAAAGAAAAAAACTAGTACATGTAGACTGTTAGGTCAGTGAACAACATACTTTGAACATGTTTTGTTTTATGTTTGAGGTTTAATGTGGTTAGTTGATATTAGCCAGTACTTCCTAGAACTACTAAAACATCTGAAGTGGAGAGAAGTCCCAGATAGTGCTTTGTATTTCTGTGTAATTATATCTCCAAATCTAGTGGGCAATATATGTATTTGTTAAAAAAACTGAAATGTGTTTCACTGGAAGTATAATTTGTTGTAAGCAAATATATTGCTTCATTAATTTACATTAAAATATTTTTTGGATACTTAATGATGATGATTTTATAATAACTGTAGAGTTTGTTACATTGCTTATTCATGAAACAATTTTGGTTTTTTGCCAGTTTGTATAAATAGCACCCGGCAAAATAATGGGGGAAAAATTGGCAGTGTGTTATAGTATACAAAGCATGGGTTTTAGAGACAAATCCTGGCTCTCAAATTAACTGACTTGATAATGATGTGTCATTGTAGATTCAGTGATTGTAACAAACTTACCACTCTGATGTGGGGATGTTGATTGGGAGGCTTATGGGTATGTGTGGGCAGGAGGCATATGGGCAATCTACCATCTGCTTGATTTTGATGTGAACCTAAATTGCTGTAAAAAATAAAGTCTAGGGGTGCCTGGGTGGCACAGTTGGTTGGGCATTGGATTCTTGATTTTGGCTCAGGTCGTGAGATCGAGCCCCACGTGAGGCTCTGCTCCTCTCCCTGCTCGTGTACACACATGTGCATGCTCTCTCTCTCTCTCAAATATATACAAATATATTTTTTTAATAGTCTATTAAAAAAGTTAACTGTGACTTTGGGCTGTACCTTTAATGTTCCTTAACCTTAATTTCCTTGTTTGTACAATGGGATGGTAAAAAGAGTTTAAGTATGCAAAGGAAATGGCACTTCTTTTCTTCTATTTTTGGAGACTTATTTTATAGAGAATTGAGGATGTATAAAAATAGGTAGAATTATGTAATAAACTACCATGTATCCATCACCCAAACCCAGCAATCATCAACCCACATCCAATTGTGTCCCTTCTAATTTCCCATCCCTTGTATTTTTTTGAAGCATATTCTACCCATAATACTATTTCATTCATAAATATCTACTAAGTATTTACAGAAGATACAGGCTTTTAAAATAAACCATAGTACCATTATCACAGCAAAATAATAGTCTGTATCAAATATCTAGTCAGTGTTCAAATTCCTACTTGTCTCAGCTATACTTTTTTTTAGTCTGCCTTTTATTTATTTTTTCATTTTTGAGTTCGGATCCAAGTAAGTTTCACAGATTGTGATTGATTGTCTTTTTTAAATTCAGTATAATTAATGTACAGTGTAATATTAGTTTCATGTGTACAATATAGTGATTCAACAATTCTATACATTACTCAGTGCTCATCATGATAAGTATACTCCTAATCCCCTTCACGTATTTCACCCATCCCCCACCCTCCTCCCCTCTAGTAACCACCAGTTTGTTTCCTATATTTAGGAGTCTGTTTTTTTTCTCTTTTTTTCTTTTGTTTTGTTTCTTAAATTCCACGTATGTGTGAAATACGGCATTTGTCTTTCTCTGACTAACCTGTTTCACTTAGCATTATACTCTCTAGATCCATCCATGTTGTTGCAAATGGCAAGATTTCATTCTTTTTTATGTCTTAGTAATATTCAATTGCAATGGCGTGTGTGTGTGTGTGTGTGTGTGTGTGTACACATACCACCTCTTTTTTATCCATTCGTGATTGATATGTCTTTTAAGTGTCTTTTAATGTGTAAGTTTTCTATCCTTCCCTCCCCCATCCCCCCATGTAGTTTATGGATTGTTTGTCCTTTTAGACTTACCACAGTCTGGATTTTGCTGGTTCCATCTTCATTGTGTAATTTAACATGTTCCTTTCAATTTACTGTTAATTCCTAGGACCTAAAGTCTTGATCATGTTCAGGGCATTCTTTTTGAACTTAACTCCAGTGAATTTTTGGTTCCCATCACTTTGCTGAAATTGCTCTTATCAAGGTCAACACAGAGTTTGCTAAACCCAGTAGTCAATTCCTAGATCTTCATTTTATTTGACTTCATTTGATTAAATTGCTTACTTCTTGAAACACTTTTTTTTTTTAGATTTATTTATTTAATTTTTAGAGAGAGAGAGAGAAAGCACAAGCAGGAGGGGCAGAGGGAGAGGGAGAGAAAATCTCAAGCACACTCTGCACTGAGTGTGTAGCCCGACACAGGACTCAGTCTCATGACCCTGAGATCACAACCTGAGCTGAAACCAAGATTTGCATACTTAACTGACTGCGCCACCCAGGTGCCCTGAAACACTTTTTTCCGTTTCTTCCTGGGTACCGCTCTCTCCAGGTTCTCCTCAACCTTACTGGATATCACTTTTCTGCCTCCTTTGCTATGCCCTCTTCATTTCCCCAATCTCTAAACATTGGGGTATTCCAGGGCTTAGTGTTCTTCTGTATCTTACCACAGTTTGGGTAATCTCTAGTCCAGTGGTTTCAAATACCATTACTATGTCGAGGACACTCACATTTTTTTCTCTAGCCTGGACCTCTCCCTTGAACTTTACACCAACTAACTGCTTACTAGACACCTCATTGTATAAACACATCAAACTTAGCATGTCCTAAAAATTCTCTTGATTTCCTCTCCAAACTTGCTCCAATCACTGAGTCTTTCTTAACTCAGTAAAGGACACTTCCATTCTTTTAGTTGCTTAGACCAAAAAACAACACAAAACCAAAACAATCCTTGAGAGCTCTTTTCTCTCAAACCACACGCCTAATCCATTAGCCGTTCCCATCAGGTCTACCTTGTAAATATTTTCCACATCAACATTATTCCCCAGTTGGTACCACCTCACCCCCAGCCATCATTATCCTTTGCTTGGACAATCAACTAGCCTACTAACTGGTCTCTTTGCTTGTACCTTTACATATAGTTTCTTCACGCAGCAGCCAGAGTGATTGTTTTAAAAATAAATTCAAGTCAGATCATAATGCTTCTTGACCCTTTGTTGACTTCTTATGTCTCAGAATACAATCCAAAGACCTCCTCATGGTTTTCAAATCCTGTATGATCTGATCTCCCATTCACTCTCTGATCTCATCTCTTATTCTCTTCTTGCTCACTGTGCTTCAGGCATAGTGATTTCTTTGCTGTTCCCCAAGCAAGCTTCTGCTTTTTCCTTTATACTTCGGTGTATATACTTGAGTGTGTCGGGCTACACACTCAGTGCAGAGTCTGCTGGAATGTTCTTCCAGATGTCCACATGACTCTTTTTCTCACTTCCTCTGTTTTCTGCCAACTTGTCACCCTTTTAAAGAGGCCTTCTTTGACAAACCCATCAAATAATTAACTACCTATTCTGTTCCAACCCCCACTTTCTATCCCCTTAACATATTTTATTATGTTATGTTTATTATGGGGGGGAGGCTGTGAGGGGCAGAGGGAGAGGGAAAGAGAAGATCTTAAGTAGGTTCCATGTCCAGCGCAGAGCTTGATGCAGGGCTCTGTCTCACAACCCTGAGATTACCTGAGCCGAAATCAAGAGTCAGATGCTTAAGTGACTGAGCCACCTAGGCGGTATCCCTAGGTGTTAAGGTATCCCTATCCGGATACCTTAACGTATTTTATTTTTCTTTATAGCACTTACTCCTACCTGACTAGCAAAAAAGAAGTGCAATCTAATCTGCCTATCCAACCCTTCCATAAAGCTTCGTGAAGACCAGCTCTCTGTTAATATTATTAAAATTATTGTTCACCTGAACCTGAACAGTGCTTGACAGTTGGAGGCAATGATTTGTTGAACAAATTAATGAGTCAATGAATGAATGACTTAATGAATGATAGACTATCAGCAGATGTTAGTTTGTAGTAGCGTAGTGGTATAATGGTGTAGTGTAATGGTAGGCTCTGAATCAGATCGACTATTTGCAAATCCTGGCTTTGCCACTTTCTAACTGTGATAATGGTTTTTAATCTCCCTATGCCTCAGTTTCCTCATTATAATATAGTACCTGCCTCAAAAGTTATGTTGCAAGAAATCACATAATATATTTCAAGTATTTAATAATAAAGGTAGGGGTGCCTGGGTGGCTCAGTCACCTAAGTGCCAGACTCTTGATTTCGGCTCAGGTTGTGATCTCAGGGTCATGGGATTGAGCCCCACCTGGGGCTCTTGCTCAGCAGGGAGTCTGCTTGAGATTCTTTCCCTCTCCCTCTTCTCTGCCTCCCGCTCATGCACATGTGCTCTCTCTCTTCTGAAATGAATAAATAAATCTTTAAAAAAATATTTAACAGTAAAGGTAGCTATTGTTAATGTTAACTTTCCTTAAGTATTAAGATGGAATATCCCTCCCAATATATTAGGAACTACTTAAAGCAAATAACTGTGACTTATTAATTAATCTATGTATCTATAAAAACTTGAACACAGTAATTGTTCAATAAATATTTAAAGTAGATAAATGACCTTTTATGTTTTTTTATTTTCTTCTAAGTTTTATTTATTTAAACGATCTCTACACCCAACATGGGGCTCAAACTTATGACCCTGAGATCAAGAGCTATATGCTCCTCCAACTGAGCCAGCCAGGTGTCCCTATGTTTTGTTTTTGTTTTTTTTAAATATCTATGGGGGCAGTGAGTTTCATAAGAGAATGGGGTATATAGGAAGAGTAAAATACTATTTTTAAGCCAATCTTGATAGTAATCATTTGTAAATAAAATAGAAAGTTATTTTTTAACACATAAAAGGTATTTTAAAATTGTAATGCCTAATGCTAGAGACGGTAAGAGAGAGAGATCTGGTGATAATAATGTATTCACTTGCTAGTTTGAGAGTCAGAAACATTTTTGTTCCTCCCCTTTGATTTGGTAAGTCTACTTCTGAAATTGATAAGGGGAAAAAAGTTCTGTATACTGTTTCCCTGTCCACCTCCCTTCATATACTAGGTGCTTAATGCAGGGAAGTGCACTTAGTGTATTGTGTGACATGTTGTAGATGCTTGTTAGTATTTGTTAAAGAACTGGTTTTTTTTAATAACTTAAAGCCAAGCACATCTAGAATGCATAGATTTTTGTTTTGTTTTAGGATTTTATTTATTTCACAGAGAGAGAGGGAGTGTGCGAGAGCACAAGCAGCGGGAGCGGCAGGCAGAGGGAGAGGGAGAAGCAGCCTCCACGCTGAGCAAGGAGCCCGATGTGGGGCTCGATCCCAGGACCCTGGGATCATGACCTGAGCTGAAAGCAGTCGCCTAACCGACTGAGCCAGCCAGGCGCCCCTAGAATATATAGTTTTATCTCATTTTTAAAATGAGACAGCTGAACATACCTCAACATAGTAAAGGCCATACATGATAAGGCCACAGCCAATATCGTATTCAACAATGAAAAGCTGAGAAGTTTTCCTCTAAGGTCAGGAACGAGACAAGGACACTGACCCTTGCCACTTTCATTGAACATGGTACTAGAAGTACTAGCCAGAACAATTAGGCAAGAAGAAGAAATAAAAGGCATCCTAATCTGAAAGGAAGATGTCACTATTTGCAAATGACATATATAGAAAACCTGAAAGACTCCACCAAAAAACTGTCAGATCTCATAAATGAATTCAGTAAAGTTGCAGGATATAAAATCAATATACAAAAAATGTGTTATATTTTTGTACACTAAGTAATGATCTATCAGAAAGAGAAATTAAGAAAATAGTCTCTTCAGTTGAATCAAAAAGAACAAAATACCTAGGATTAAATTTAGCTAAGGAGGTGAAAAACGTGTAGTGAAAACTGTAAGACGTTGATAAAAGAAACTGAAGACAACTCAAATAAATGGAAAGTGCTCATGGGTTGGAAAAATGTCCATACTGCCTAAAGCAATCTGCGGGTTCAGTATAATCCCTATCAAAATTCCAATGGCATTTTCCACAGAAATAGAACAAACAATTCTAAAATTTGTATCAAACCACAAAAGACCACAAATAGCCAAAGCAATCTTGAGAAAGAACAACAAAACTGGACACATCATGTTCCCTGATTTCAAACTATATTACAAAGCTGCAGTAATCAAAACAGTATGGTATTGGCATAAAAATAGATACATAGGTCAATGGAACAGAATAGAGAACTCAGGGATAAACCTACATGTTAAATGGTCAATTAATTTTTGACAAAGAAGCCAAGAATGTACAGTGGGGAAAGGACAGTCTGTCTCTTCAATAAATAGTATTGGGAAAACTAGATAGCCATATGCAAAAGAATGAAACTGCTTCCCTATCTTACATCATACACAAAAATTAACTCAAAGTGGATTAAAGACTTGAACGTAAGACTTGAAACCATAAAACTCCTCGAAAAAAACTGGTGGTAAACTCCTTGACATAAGTTTTGGAGATGATTTTTTGATTTTCATTTGTGTAGAATTTATTTTTTCAGCCCTTCATTTTCAGTCTTTTTGTGTTGTTACATCTGAAGTGCTTCTCTTGTAGGCAGCAAATAGATGGGTCTTGTTTTTTTTAATTCAACCACTCCACTTTGTCTTAGTCCATTTACATTTAAAGAAATTATTGATAGGTATGTACTTAATTGCTATTTTGCTAATTGTTTTCATGCTGTTTTGTAGTTCTGCCATTCCTTTCTTCTCTGCTCTCTTCATGATGATTTTCTTTAATGGGTGCTTAGATTTTTTTTTTCTTTATCTTTTATATATCTACCGTAGGGTTATTCTTTGTTGGTTACCATGAGGCTTCATGACTTTTTTTTAAGCACCAGCAGCACATTCCCTCTGTTGATACTCAGCAGGCTTTAAAAAACTTATATGTGACCCTGCGGGGTGCCTGGGTGGTTCAGTCAGTTAAGCATCTGCCTTCGGTTCAGTTCATGATCTTAGGGTCCTGGGATCGAGCCCCATGTCAGGCTCCTTGCTCAGCAGGGAGTCTGCTTCTCCCTCTCCCTCTGCTTCTCCCTTTCAAATAATAAATAAATAATAAAAAAACTAAAAACTTATATGTGCACCCTGAACCTAATAATACACTATATGTTAATTAGCTTTAATTAAAATGAAAACAAAACCAAAAAAACTTGTACGTGTGATGTCTGATATTCTGTCAAATGCACTGGACTTAAAACTTTTCTTTATACATTGTCTTAAAAAAAAGGTTGTATTGAGTTTGGGGGACATAGTGTAAATATTTGCTATCTAAGAATAATTTGAAAAAATTATATTGAAAGATGTTTAAATATATTCTAAGAAGTTTAGATTTTAAAAACCAAGAGATACTTTACAGGAAAAAATTCAGTTCTGTCGTGTATGCCTGTAATTACCAGGTTAAAATGGAAGAGAAATAGAAACCCAGAGAAGTAATGACCATAAAAGCCACTTTTTTCCTGAGGACATTTGCTGATTTTGGAAACTTTAAATTTTGATGCCTGAAGATGTGAAGTGAACAGAAATTAAAGTCCAGAGTCTGCACATGATGGAGATTATACAGGAGACCTCTGTGCTGTAAACTGGGACCCTCAAATGTTATACTGAGGGTGAAACTAATCTTGAAATGGATGACCCTCACTGGAAGCCTTTATTATAATCTTGAATTTGTTTTAAGTTGCACTGAACTGGTAGTATTCCCAGGCACCTGACAGAAACAAATGCAGATCTTTTCTTGAGGAATATATCTTTATCTTAGTTCTCAAATTATTTCTACAAATTAACTTTTCAAGTACAATGACCAGATATACATGCTAACAAAATACCATGAGCAAAAAAGACAACAGACAAAGAAAACAAAATCACAGACTTCAGATATGGAAGCTGTCAGTTTCAAACTTAAATATTTACAAACAACTACACAAATATGTTTTTATTGTTGTTGTTTTTAAGATTTTGTCAGAGAGAGTGCGTGAGAGAATGCATAAGCAGGGGAAGCAGCAGGCAGAGGAAGAAGTAGGCTCCCGCTGAGCAAGGGACTCTCCCAGCACCCTGGGATCATGACCTGAGCTGAAGGCAGGCGCTTAACCGACTGAGCCACCCAGACATCCCAACAACTACATATTTTTTAAAGATTTTATTTATGAGAGAGAGACAGAACACAAGCAGGGGGAAGGGGTAGAGGGAGAGGGAGAAGCAGACTCCCTACTCAGCAGAGAGCCCAACACAAGGCTCTGTCCCAGGACTCTGAGATCATGACCTGAGCCAAAGTCAGATGCTTAACTGACTGAGCCACCCAGGCACCCTTAAACAACTATATTTATAGGGCTATAGTAACAACTGGGTTGGATATAAAATCCATGCATGCAGGCTACTGAGGGCAAATTTTAGAGGTGTTTGAGAAAGATAAAAAATAAATAATGGAACCTTTCTGAAATACTGATCTCAACTGAAAATTAAACATATGTTTCAGGCACCTGGGTGGCTCATTTGGTTAAGCATCTGCCTTCAGCTCAGGTCATGATCCCAGGATTCTGGAATCCAGGCCCCCCCGCCACGCATCAGGCTCTCTGCTCCGTGGGGAGCCAGCTTCTCCCTCTGCCTGCCCCTCTCCTTGCTTGTGCGCTCGCTCACATGCACTCTCTCTCTCTCTGTCAAATAAATAAAATCTTAAAAAAAAAAATGTATTATGTTTCAAGCTAACGGAGAACCACACAAGGACATATTTATGGATTCTCAAGTTTCACTTATAAAGAATGCATACAGAAAAAGCAATCACAATACCAAATACTAGAAGACAATGTCTATGGAAATTTGAAGATCAAATTGTTGAATGTATGGGTTCATTTCAGGGAGTTTGTATATGAAAGTAACAGACATTCTTTTTTTTTTTTTTTTTCATGTTATGCTAATCACCATACGTTACATCCTTAGTTTTTTTTATGTTATATTAATCACCATACATCATTAGTTTTTTTTTTTTTAAGATTTTATTTATTTATTTGAGAGAGAGCACATGAGAGGGGGAGGGCCAGAGGGAGAAGCAGACTCCCCGCTGAGCAGGGAGCCCGATGCGGGACTCGATCCTGGGACTCCAGGATCATGACCTGAGCCAAAGGCAGTCGCTTAACCAACTGAGCCACCCAGGCACCCACATCATTAGTTTTTGATGTAGTGTTCCATGATTCATTGTTTGCGTATAACACCCAGTGCTCCATTCAGTACATGCCCTCTTTAATACCCATCACCAGGCCAACCCATCACCCCACCCCACCCCCCCCAGAACCCTCAGTTTGTTTCTCAGAGTCCATAATCTCTCATGGTTCTTCTCCCCCTCCGATTCCCCCCCTTCATTTTTCCCTTCCTACTATCTTCTTTTTCTTTTCTTTTTTAACATATAATGTATTATTTGTTTCAGAGGTACAGGTCTGTGATTCATCAGTCTTACACAATTCACAGCACTCATCATAGCATATACCCTCCCCAGTGTCTGTCACCCAGCCACCCCATCCCTCCCACCCCTCACCAGACATTTTTAAATGTGTAAAGGCTTGGAAAATCTATCCCTATCCCCCATGCCTTTTTGCATAACACTATTTAAAGACATGCATTAGAATAACAAAAGATGAATTTGAAACCTGAAGAAGGGAGACTTGGAGTTGGAAAGGATTGGTAGTGAGCAAAGAAACTATATAAACTTAAATACATTAGTGTATTATGCCATTGTTTTCTTATAATGAGATATTTTCTCCATATTTTTCTACAATGATGAATGTTTTAGTTATCCATTACTGTATTAGTGAAGTTAAAACAAACAGCAGAGGTTTATTATTTCTCAGGATTTTGTGGCTAGAAGATCAACTGGTACCATCGGCTGGAAGTGGGAGAGAAGGGGGAAGAGTCTGGGGAGTCTGGGCTCTTCTATAGTTTGGTCTTTCCATGTGGCACATTGGGCTTCCTTACAGCATGGAGGCTGGGTTCTAAGAAGTCGCATTCAAAAGACAAAGGCAGGGCGCCTGGGTGGCTCAGTTGGTTAAGCGACTGCCTTCGGCTCAGGTCATGATCCTGGAGTCCCTGGATCGAGTCCCGCATCGGGCTCCCTGCTCGGCAGGGAGCCTGCTTCTGCCTCTGACCCTCCCCCCTCTCATGTGCTCTCTCTCTCTCATTCTCTCTGTCTCAAATAAATAAATAAAATCTTTAAAAAAAAAAAAAAAAAAAGACAAAGGCAGAAGCTGCAGATCTTTTTAAGTCTCAGAAGTTATGCAGTGTAACTATTTCTGCATTCTGGAAGTCCAGGGACAACCCAAACTCAAGGGGAAAGGAAAGCCACCACTTCTTGATGGAAAGAGTGGTAGAGATTTACAGCTGTCTTTTATTGTCACATGAGATATTCAACTACTGATTATAATCTCCTTCCCAGAATGTAATTTGGAAAGGGATGGTGAAACAGACTAAACAAAACTTTTATGTCCCATTGAGTGGATACCTCCATTAAGTTTACCTTCATTAGCAAGGTAAACTTTATCTTGATTTAAAAAAAATAGACAATAATAGCATATAATTCAAAATTCAAAAAGATATAAAGGGATACACAGGCGTTTCTGCTATCAGGTGATATATGCAATCATATTAAGCCTTAATGGGGGCAGGGGTGGGAATAGACTCGAACCTAAGCAGTCAAAACCTATGCAGCTTTGGGGCTCCTGGCTGGCTCATTTGGTAGATAGAGCATGTGACTCTTGATCTCAGTGTTGTAAGTTTGAGCCCACATTGGGTGTGGAGATTACTTAAAAATGAAATCTTAAGAAAAAAAAATCTATGCGACTTTGTAACTAGAATATAATAGAAACTGAAAATTCTAATAAAAATACTGTAACAGTTAAACATATTAAATTCATAATGATTGGAAAACATTCCAGCAGTTCCTGAAAAGGCAGTTCCATCCCTAGGAATCTACTCAAGAGAAGAGAAAACTTATGTCCGTATAAGGACATGATATGAGTGTTCATAGCAGCATTATTTATTATAAAAGCCAAAAAGTGGAAACAATCAAAATGTCCATCAAATGGTGAATGGATAAATAAATGTGGTATATCCAAACAATGAAAAATTATTGGTGAATAAAAAGGAATGAAGTTTGATATATGCCACAAGGTGGATGAACCTTGAAAACATGCTAAATGAAAGGAGTTAGTTATAAAGGAGCACATATTATATGATTCCATTTATGTGAAATGTCCAGAATAGGCAAATCTATAGAGACAAAGTAGATTAATGATTGCCTTTGGTTGGGGGGAATGGGGAGGTGATGGTGAAGGGATGCAGGATTTCTTTTTGGGGTGAGGAAGATGTTCTAAAATTGATTATGATGGTTGCACAATTCTGTGAATATGCTAAAAGCCATTTAATTGTATACTTTAAGTGGGTGAGTTGTATGGTGTGAATATCTCTTTAAAAATACACTAGTAGAAGCAAAAAAAAGTTCTAATGAATGAGTACTATAAGCATAGGACTTCAAGATGTTGAAAAAGATGATGGTAGCTTGATGAAATGGGATGTGAGGAAGGTCTGAGAGTGCCAAATTACTGAGATAAAGGCAAATAGCACAAATTTCAGAGGAAATCATGCCAAAGCTATTCTGAGTCCAAGCATGCGGCCAAACTGAACCAGAGGGAAGACCTTACATGTAATGAGTATCACGGACAATACTGTATTCCTCTGTTGTTTGTTGTATTCATTGTTAGTGTACTTTGTATTCAACTGCTATCACTTGGTAATGCAAAAGCATTAACAAGCTGAAGAAAAACACATATGAACCAAAGTAACGTCTGTGCTAAAGTGACATAATTTCCCTACTTACAATTGCATATATGCTGATTTGTGTTACAGAAACAAGTATTAGGTATCAGAATAGACTATACAGGGGAAAAAAAATCAATCTTCTTTCTTAGGCCCCCAGCCATCTAGTTCCCTCTCTGAAGACAATCATTGCTCCCACTACTTTAGTGGACAGTAGTGTGTACACTGTATAATATGACTGTATGTTATATATGTATAATAAGAATGTATATTCTGTTTCTTCATGCAAATGAACATGTGTTATATACCCTATTCTGCATTGTTTTTTTCATATTTTTTCATATTACTATCTATTGATACTAAGGAGCTTCTCTATTTTTCTTTTCTATTCTTTTTAATGTTAGTAGTTACATATTCCATTGCATAGTTGTAACATTAATTGGGCTCTGATTTATTCATCTCATTTATTTAACACATTTTATTTTTTTACTGTATGCCAGGAATGGTTCTGGACATTATAGATCAGTGAAGGAAACAGACAAAACTCCCACCCTCATTGGGCGCCTGGGTGGCTCAGATGGTTAAGCGTCTGCCTTCGGCTCAGGTCATGATCTCAGGGTCCTGGGATCGAGTCCCGCATCGGGCTCCCTGCTCCTTGGGAGCCTGTTTCTCCCTCTGCCTTTCTCTCTCGCTCTGTCTCTCATGAATAAAAAAAAAAAAAAA
>NC_058406.1:27105720-27208131 GCF_002201575.2 Neomonachus schauinslandi
AAAAAAAAAAAAAAAAAAAAAAAAACTCCCACCCTCATTGGGCTCACATTTCATTGTTTTTTGTTATTTCAAGTAATGCTGCAGACAAGGATATCCTTGTACAAATGTCATTTTTTGCATGTGGAAGTATATGTGTAGATAAATACTTAGAAATGGAATTACTAGGTCAAAGTGCACATGCATTTTTAAAAATTAATAGATTTTTTTAGTAGTTTGAGTTTATAGAAAAATTGGAAAGTAACAGGCATTCCCATATCCCCCCTTACTCCCCTTCCAACCAGTTCCCCCTATTATTGCTTTAGTTTGTTACATTTATTACAATTAGGGATCCAATATTGATACATTATTCTTATCTAAAGTCTGTGGTCTGCATTAGGGTTCACTCTTTTGTGTTATGCATTCTGTGGGTTTTGACAAATGTGTGGTGACATGTATCCATCATTACAGTACCATACAGAGTAGAATTAAAATCCCCTGTGCTCCACCTATTCCTTGCTTCTACCCCATAAAACTTTGGAATCTTCCTTCCACCCCATGAAGCCCTGGAAACCATTGATCTTACTGTTTTCATAATTTTACCTTTTCCAAAACGTCATATAATTGGATCAGACAGTACATAGCCTTTTTAGATTGGTTTCTTTCACTTAGCATGGATTTAAGGTTTCTCTATGTATTTTCATGCTCAATAATACATTTCTTTTTAGAGATGAATAATATCCTGCTGTCTGGGCGTACCACAGTTATCCATTACCTACTGAAGGACAAGTTTTGGCAATTATGACTGTAAACATTCATGTGCAGGTTTTTGTTGGATATAAGTTTTCAACTAATTGGGTAAATATCAAGGAGCATGATTTCTGAATAGTATGATAAGAGTATGTTTAGTTTTATAAGAAACTGCTAAACTGTCGTCCCAAGTGGCTGTACCACTTGCAATCCCTCCAGCAGTGAATGAGAGTTCTTCACATTCTTATCAGCATTTGGTGTTAGTATTTTGGATTTTGGCCATTCGTATAGGTGTGTAGTGGTATCTTATTTTTTAAAAATTTGCAATTCCCGGGCGCCTGGGTGGCTCAGTTGGTTGAGCGACTGCCTTCGGCTCAGGTCATGATCCTGGAGTCCTGGGATCGAGTCCCGCATCGGGCTCCCTGCTCGGCAGGGAGTCTGCTTCTCCCTCTGACCCTCCTCCCTCTCATGCTCTCTGTCTCTCATTCTCTCTGTCTCAAATAAATAAGTAAATAAAATCTTTAAAAAAAAAAATTGCAATTCCCTAATGACATGATGTTGAGCATCTTTTTATATGCTTATTTGCTATCTGTATATCTTGGTGAAGTATCTGTTCAGATCTTCTATTTTTAATTGCTTTTATTGATGAGTTTAAAGATCTTTGTGTATTTTGGATACCACTTCTTTATCAGTTAAGTGTTTTGCAGATATTTTCTCTCACTCTGTGGCTTGTGTTTTATTCTCTTTCGCAGATTAGAAGTTTAATTTTAATGAAAGCTTACCAGTTTTTTATCTCATGGATTGTGCTTTTGGTGTCATCACCAAACACAAAGTCACCTAGGGTTTCAAATGTGTTTTCTTCTAGGAGTTTTATAGGTTTGCATTTTATATTTATGTCTATGAGCCATTTTGAGGTTTTTTTATTTGGTTGGTGTTTTTTTAAAGAGTGTGTGCAAGAGAGCAGGTGTCGGGTGGGGGGAGAGAATCCTAAGCAGGCTTCTTGTTCAGCACAGTCTGACGAGGGGCTCGATTCCATGACCCTGAGATCATGACCTGAGCAGAAATCGGGAGTCAGATGCTTAACCAACTGAGCCACCCAGGTGCCCCATTGAGTTAACTTTTGAAAAAGATGTTAGGGCTGTGTCTAGATGCTTTTTTTTCTTTGTTGTTTTTGTTTTGCATGTGTATATCCCCTTATTCAGCACCATTTGTTGAAAAAGGCTATCCTTTTTCCATTGAATTGCCTTTGTTCCTTTGTCAAAGATCAGTTGATTTTATTTGTGTGGATCAATTTTGGGACTTTCTGTTCTGCTTATCTTTTTATGTGGTTTTTGAGTAATACCACACTGTCTTGATTAATTGTAACCTTATAGTGAAGCAATGAACAATTGGAATTTGAAATTAAAGGCACAATACTATTTATATTAGCACCCCTTCCCAACATACTTAGGTATAAATCTAACAAAGTATGTGCGAGATATTAGGAAAACTACAAAATTCTGATGAAAGAAATCAAAGAATACCTAAATGTATAAGGAGATGATATTCCATGTACATGGATAGGAAGATTCAATATTGTAAAGATGTCATTTTTCCGAACTTGGTTTATATATTTAGCATAATCCCAATTAAAATCTCAATAAGTTATTTTGTAGGTATCAACTGACTCTAAAGTCTTTATGGAAAGGTAAAATAACCAGAATAGCTACATAGTATTGAAGGAGAATAATGTCAGAAGACTGACACTACCTGACTTCAAAACTGTACTTACTATAAAACTATAGTAATCAGGACAGTGTGTTACTGGAGAAAGGATAGACAGATAAATCAATGGAACAAAATAGCTCAACAGGGTGGTTCCAATCCCAGTTCTCCTCCTTGCCTGCTATGATGTTTTAGGCAAATCACTTCAGTTTTCCTCATCTATAAATCACTGTAGGGTTTGTATAAAGATTAAATGAGATAATGCATATAAAGCATACAGCACATTGCCTGAGATATGGTAAGAGCTTGATACATTTTAGCTATTGTGCATTTTCTTTCTTTTTAAAAATATATTTTTTAAAGATTTTATTTATTTCAGAGAGAGCACACAAGCATGAGCAGGGAAAGGGGCAAAACAGACTGCTGAGCAGGGAGCCCGATGCAGTGCTCCATCCCAGGACCCTGGGATCATGACCTGAGCCAAAGGCAGATGCCCAACCAGCTGAGCCAGCGAGGCGCCCCACTGTTGTACATTTTCTAATTTGATCCTGATAAGATTCACAAGGAAGGGGCAGATCAGGTATTATTCCCATGTTATAGATCAGAAAATAGGAGTTTCAGGGCTACTAATACTTGACAGAGGTCAAGTGGTTAGGTAAATGGCAGAGCCACAACTATGACCTAGTCTAGAATTACTCCATATTACCTAGGATATTATCAGTATTATCTAGGTTAACAGGAAAGGTAATGTCCTCAAAAGAGGTTTTACAAATATATGAAAACAAAACTAAAAATCTATCTATCTATATATATATATATAGATAGGCTGCACTTTAATGTACTTTATCCAAAGTGAAAAAAAGAGTTGTTGTTAACCCAACTTTTAATTCCTGATAATAAATTCATCTTGGTCAAGATGCATTATCGTGGGGCGCCTGGGTGGTTCAGTGGTTAAGCGTCTGCCTTCGGCTCAGGTCATGATCCCAGAGTCCTGGGATCGAGCCCCGCATTGGGCTCCCTGCTCAGCGGGAAGCCTGTTTCTCCCTCTCCCACTCCCCCTACTTGTGTTCCCTCTCTCGCTTTCTCTCTGTCAAATAAATAAATAAAATCTTAAAAAAAAAAAGATGCAGTATCCTTTTGATACATTGCTAGATTCACTTAACATTTTGTTTAGGTCTTTTGCAGGTATATTCATGAATGGTATTGTCCTATGATTTCATTTATTTTCCTTTTTCATAATGTTTTTGTCAGGTTTTAGTATCAGAGTTTTTCTAGCATCATATGTTGAATTGGGGTATATTTACTTTTTTCCTATTCTGTGGGAGATTGTATAAGATCAGTGTTTTTTCCTTTATTTTTTATTATTACAATTTTTAAAGATTTTATTTATTTGAGAGAGTGAGCACAGAGAGAGTGAGCAGAGAGAGAGCACAAACGGTGGGGAGGGGTAGAGGGAGAAACAGACTCCCCACTGAGCAGGGAGCCTGATGTGGGACTCCATCCCAGGACCCTGGGATCATGATTTAAGCCAAAGGCAGACATTTAACTGACTGAGCTACCCAGGCGCCCAGTATTTTTTTCCTTTAATGTTTGCTATAATTTTATAGTGGAACCATATGGATCTGGAATCTTTAGTGTATGCATGGAAAATTTTTTTTTAATTTTATTTTTAAGTAATCTCTGTACCAAACATGGGGCTCAAACTCAGAACCCGAGCATGTACTCCTGACTGAGCCAGCCAGGTGCCCCCTGGAAATATTTTTGATTGTGGATTTCATTTTTTCAACAGCTATAGTTACAGGACTTTTCAGATATTTTAAATGTAAGTTCATTCAGATAATAGTTATTAACTGAATTTATTGCTTGAACTTCATGTAACAAAGCTACAAGATTTTGAGCTTTAAAATCTTAATGCTGGGAACAGCCTCCGCCAAGAGTCGCCTCAGTTTCCTGCTTCAACAGTGCTTGGACGGAACCCGGCGCTCGTCCCCCATCCCGGCCAGCGGCTCAGAGCCAGCCCTCCGCCATCTCCTCAGAGCGCCCTCGGACCGCCCCAAGGCCCCCGCAGCCGCCTCTTCTCAGCCGCCGCCATGTCGACCGCGTCCCCCTCGCACATGCGCCAGAACTACCACCAGGACTCGGAGGCCGCCATCAACCGCCAGATAACCTGGAGCTCTACGCCTCCGTCGTCTACCTGTCCATGTCTTACTACTTTGACCGCGATGATGTGGCTTTGAAGAACTTTGCCGGATATTTTCTTCACCAATCTCATGAGGAGAGGGAACATGCTGAGAAACTGATGAAGCTGCAGAACCAACGAGGTGGCTGAATCTTCCTTCAGGATATCGAGAAACCAGACCGTGATGATTGGGAGAACGGGCTGAATGCAATGGAGTGTGCATTACACTTGGAAAAGAGCGTGAATCAGTCACTACTGGAACTGCACAAACTGGCCACTGATAAAAATGACTCCCATTTGTGTGACTTCATTGAGACTCATTACCTGAATGAGCAGGTGAAATCCATCAAAGAATTGGGTGACCAGGTAACCAACCTGCGGAAGATGGGGGCTCCCGAATCTGGCATGGCAGAGTATCTCTTTGACAGGCACACCTTGGGAAACAGTGATAGTGAGAGCTAAGCCTTAGGCTGTCTTCCCATAGCCACAAGGATAGGATGACTTCCCTGGTCACCAAGGCAGTGCATGCATGTTGGGGTTACCTTTACCTTTTCTGTAAGTTGTACCAAAACATCTACTTAACTTTTCATTTGTACCATTCTTCAAATAAAGTAATTTGGTACCCCCCCAAAAAAATCTTAATGCTGGGGCCCCTGGGTGGCTCAGTCGTTAAGTGTCTGCCTTGGGCTCAGGTCATGATCCCAGGGTCCTGGGATCAAGCCCCACGTCGGGCTCCCCACTCAGCGGGAAGCCTGCTTCTCCTTCTCCCACTCCCCCTGCTTGTGTTTCCTCTCTCGCTATGTCTCTCTCTGTCAAATAAATAAATAAAATCTTAAAAAAAAAAATCTTAATGCTGGATGTCCCTTTTTTTAAAATGTCACAAAGTATACATAGCATTAAATTTACCATCTCAGCAATTTTTTAGTGTACAATTCAATAGTATTTAAGTACATTCACACTGTGTGCAACTAATCTCCAGAACTCTTTTCATCTTGCAAAATTGCAACTCTCCCCACTAAGCAGCAGTTCCCCATTATCCCTTTTCCCCAGCCCCTGGCAACCACCCTTGCACTTTTTCTCTCTGATTTTGACTACTATAGGTATTAATAAGTGGAATCATACAGTGTCTTTTTGTGATGTAACATAACATCTGTAAGGTTCATCTCTGTTAAAGAAGTATCAGAATTTCCTTCCTTTTTAAGACTAATGTTTCATTATATGTATATACCACATTTTGTTTATCCATTCCTCCATCAGTGGACACTAGGTTGCTTCCATCTTTTGGCTGTTGTGAATGATGGTGCTATGAGCAATGGTATATGGTTATCATTTCAACACTCTGCTTCAGATTCTTTTGGGTGTGTACACTGCAGTAGAATTGCTGGATCATATAGTAATTCTATTTTTAATGTTTTGAGGAACCACAATATTGTTTTCCATTTTATATTTCTACCAACAGAGGACTTTCCAAATTTTACATACTTTTGTGTGTCAGTAACCTGTATTTCTCTAGTAATTTGTTTCACCAAATTTATTGACATAGTGTTATGCCTTCAGTGTCTGTAGTGATAGCATGTTTTTCACTTATATTATTTTTCCTCCTCTTTTATTTTTTTTTAAAGATTTATTTATTTGAGAGAGGGAGAGAACGCACTCACATGAGAGGGGGAGAGGGGTGGGGCAGAGGGAGAGGAAGAAAATCTAAAGCAGACTCCCTGCTGAGTGTGGAGTCCTACATGGCTGGATCCCACAACCCTGATATCATGACGTGAGCCAAAATCAAGAGTCCTAGGTTTAACTGACTGAGCCACCCAGGCACCCATCCTTCTCTTTTAAAAATCAGTGTTGGGGCGCCTGGGTGGCTCAGTCATTAAGCGTCTGCCTTCAGCTCAGGTCATGATCCCAGAGTCCTGGAATCGAGCCCCGCATCGGGCTCCCTGCTCAGTGGGAACCCTGCTTCTCCCTCTCCTGCTCCCCCTGCTTGTGTTCCCTCTCTCGCTGTGTCTCTCTCTGTCAAATAAATAAATCTTTAAAAATAAATAAATAAATAAAAATAAAAATCAGTGTTGCCTGGAGTTTATCAATTTTATTTATCTTTTCAAATAATTTTCAAAATACCCAATTTGCACTTTGTTGATTTTTCTTATTGTATTGATCCTTTTATTATATCATATTGTATTTTGTTCATTTGTTCTTATCCTTATTATATTGTACTTTAAGTTTATGTTGTTGGGGCGCCTGGGTGGGCATTTGGTTAAGCATCCAACTCTTTTTTTTTTTTTTTTTTTTAGATTTTATTTATTTATTAGAGAATGAGTAAGCGGGGGGAGGAGCAGAGGGAGGACAAGCAGACTCCATGCTGAGTGCAGAGCCCGACTTGGAGCTCAATCTCATGGCCCTGAGATCATGACCTGAGCTGAAATGAAGAGTTGCAGGCCTGACCGACTGAGCCACCCATGGGTCCCTAAGTGTTCAACTCTTGGTTTCTGCTCCAGTCATGATCTCAGGGTTTTGGGATCAGCCCTGCATGGGGCTCTATGCTCAGCCTGGAGTCGGCTTGAGATTCTAGCTCCCTCTCCCTCAACCCCCTCCCCTCACACACACTTTCTCTCTAAAATAAATAAATATATCTTTTAAAAAAATAAATTTACATTGTTGTTGGTCTCACACTCTTTGGGTCTGGTTTGTGCTTGCTCATGCTCACCTGGGTTTATGTGATTGCTCTCCCTTCTTCCTACCCCTTCTGAAACAACTTTCCAGAGATACCCAGTTTTTTGTTTGTAAATCTATTTAAGTGAGGAGAGTAATTTGGGGAGAAAAATGTTGAAGTGTTAGAAATGCCATCTTTCAGCACTAGGCTTCAACCATTATCAGCTATACTTAAAATGCTAATATATTCTGGTTGACAAGATTATCAAATGCAGCTTATAACAGTGTTACTCTTTCTTTTTTTTTCCCTCTCCCTGGCAGGACCTGTTGGGGCCCAGCCCCTACTCATGGTGCCCAGAAGACCTGGCTATGGCACCATGGGCAAACCCATTAAATTGCTGGCTAACTGTTTTCAAGTTGAAATCCCAAAGATTGATGTCTACCTCTATGAGGTAGATATTAAACCAGACAAGTGTCCTAGGAGAGTGAACAGGTAAGAATTATGAAATCATGGAGATTATTTTGCTGTTAGTATTTGTCTTTGCTTTAGTAATTATGTTTATCTTTCATATTTAATAACAATGATAATATTTAACAGTTTGACCAGGAACAGGTGGTAATTTGTTTTGAAATTGATTGTACTTCAGTGGTTTGATGTTGGGAAAAATCTACAGCCTTGAAATTTTCTCATTATACCATGAGCTCACATATTTTCTCTGTGATAACAGAGAAGGTTCAAGTCTTTTTTTTATATGCTCTTGAAAGCAGGCTAAGCATCTTTTCCATTGCTATCAGGTAATATATCTGTGCTTTCTTTTTTCCTCCCATCTCCACCCCCCACCTTACTTATCCCTTTAAAATGATGGGATGGTAGCAGTAGTGGGTAGAGATAGTGGTTGTCATGTTTTATGCTTTCTGTTCTGATTCTCAACTCCTCTAACTTTCTCTTACATAGGAACAAGTATATATGATATATAAAGATTTATCAATCTGCTTTCAGTAAGCTGCTTCTCTCACCTTCCCCAAATAATGTATGTGTGTGTGTATATATGTGTATTATATACACATATGGTTGTGGTTTGGGTAATGGAATATAAAAGGAATTTATGATACAGTGTACACCATGAAGGAGGTTTTAAAAAACAAAGACTTACGGACAAAACATTTAGAAAACAGTGATATTCAGCTTAGCATTTGGTTTGTACTATTAAATACCTCAGCCTTTTCTTATTCAGTAAGTATTATTATTATTTAAGAGTCTTCATTTAAGATATAGGTGGTTCTTGCTGTTAAGAAAATCTTAATTTAGATAAGACACATAAGAAACATGAAGTGAATGGGCACTGTCACCTTGTGATAACATGTAATCATATTAATGTTATAATTAATGTGGACTGCAGAATTCTTTCTGAGGTCACCCCCTATGATAAAATTTAGCCCCCTGTGGCCTACAGAATGACATCCCAAATTTACTATAGCATTCTCTGCTTAGTTTGGGTCTTATCTATATCCTTTCCTATATTCTGCAGCTCTTATCTGGAATGCCTTCTCTGCCCATGTCTATCTGGCAAATTCTATTTTTCTATTATTTTTCAAGACATACCTTTTTTGGGGCACCTGGGTGGCTCAGTTGTTAAGCGTCTGCCTTCAGCTTGGGTCATGATCCCAGGGTCCTGGGATCGAGCCCCGCATCGGGCTCCCTGCTCAGCGGGAAGCCTGCTTCTCCCTCTCCCACTTCCCCTGCTTGTGTTCCCTCTCTTGCTGTGTCTCTCTCTGTCAAGTAAATGAATAAAATCTTAAAAAAAAAATTATTAGAGCGAGAGAGCACAAGCAGGGGGAGTGGCAGAAGGAGAGGGAGAAGCAGGCTCCCCTCTCAGCAGGGAGCCCAATGTGGGGCTTGATCTCAGGACTCTGGGATCATTACCTTAGCTGAAGGCAAACGCTTAACTGAATGAGCCACGCAGTTGTCCCCAAGACATACCTTTTTAACTCTGTAGTCAGAGGCAGTTCATTCTTCTGTGACCGTATAGTATTTGGTGTATACTCCTTTAATAGTATTTTTACTGTTCTTTGGTTACTTGTTGCTTCCCTCTTCTCCCAGTATAATATCTTCATGAAAAGGAATACTCTTGCTCATTATCTTTGTAGCCCTGATACTAGCTTGATGATTGGCACATAATACTCAGTAGAGTGAATGAAAGGTTTATAAAAGTAAAATAAAATGAGTATGATGGTAGGGAACAGGAAAGAGAACTGGACATTATAAAGAGCTGTCTGTGCCTAGATAGAGATTTTCAGTGCCCTACCCTTCTCTCCTGCGGTCTCTAGGCTAGTCTTGGTCTTAGACTCCTTCCTCTCTCTCGGCTGTCTTTCTGCTAGCCATCATCCACTTACGGGGACCTCTCTTCATGCTGCACTCTCAAATTCACTTTTTCTTCTTTCTCAAAATCGGGGTGTTAATATGTAAATTGAAGGATAATCCTGACCCTTCTGGGTTTTTTTCATAAGATTTTATGTATTTGAGAGAGAGAGAGTGAGAGCGAGTGCACACAAGCAAGGAGGGGAGGGGCAGAGGGAGAAGGGGACTCCTTGCTGAGCAGAGAGCCCAGCATGGGGCTCGATCCCGGGACCCTGGGATCATGATCTGAGCTGAAGGCAGACACTTAACTGACTGAGCCACCCAGGTGCCCCCTGACCCTTCTGTTTGATGTTTACATTTTTTAAAGGCATTTATTCGGGTGCCTGGGTATCTCAGTCATTTAAGCATCTGACTCTTGATATCAGCTCAGGTCTCAATCTCAGAGTCATGATTTCCAGCCCCACATTGGGCTCCATGTGGAGCCTACTTTAAAAAAAAAAAAGGTGGGGCGCCTGGGTGGCTCAGTTGGTTAAGCGACTGCTTTCGGCTCAGGTCATGATCCTGGAGTCCCGGGATCGAGTCCCGCATCGGGCTCCCTGCTCGGCGGGGAGTCTGCTTCTCCCTCTGACCCTCCCCCCTCTCATGCTCTCTCTATCTCATTCTCTCTCTCAAATAAATAAAATCTTTAAAAAAGAAAAAAAAAGGCATTTATTAATCTAAGTAAATCTCTTAATTGATAGAATGTCTAAGGCAGATATTTATCTTTTTTTGGTATTTCTTTTTTTTGTAAGGTTTTATTTATTAGCACAAGTGAGAGGAGGAACAGAGGGGTAGGGAGAGGGAGAGAAAAATAATCTCAAGCAGACTCTGCGCTGAGCATGGAACATGATGTGGGGCTTGATTTCATGATCTCTCACGACCCTGAGATCATGACGTGAGCTGGAACCAAGAGTCAGACGCTTAACTGACTGAGCCACCCAGGCACCCCTAAGGCAGATATTTCTGAACTGAATTCCTTACTACTGCCTTTCCCCCTTGCCCTGCCCAAAAGAATCACCCCTAATTTTAGCAGTATATAGTAAAGAATTGTTGCAGGTTTTTTATTAATTAGGAGAATTATATGATGCAAATGTTAGGAAAACAAAACTGCTTTAAAGACTCAGTCGTTAAGCATCTGCCTTCGGCTCAGGTCATGATCCCGGGGTCCTGGGATCGAGCCCCGCATCGGGCTCCTTGCTCAGCAGGAAGCTTGCTTCTCCCTCTCCCACTCCCCCTGCTTATGTTCCCTCTCTTGCTGTGTCTCTCTCTGTCAAGTAAATAAATAAAATCTTTAAAATAAAGACAAATGGGTTGGAATTGAGAGAATAATGGGAGATGGAGACTTGGGGCTTACATTGATGTCAGCGGAGGGTCTTTTAGTTTTTCAGAGGAGTTCTGAGGGACTAATACAGTGGCAGTAATATTAGCTAAGAAAGAACAAAAGTATTTATTAGATTTGTTCCTTCTATCTAACTTTTTGTTTTTGATAGGGGTAAGGGAGTTATTGTGTATTATGTAAGTATATATGAAATTGGGGCATCTGGGTGGCTTTGTCGGTAAAGCAGCCAACTCTTGATCTTGGGATCATGAGTTCACGTCCCGTGTTGGGTATGGAGCCTACTTTTTAAAAAAAATTAAATAGTATTAAGTTTCACATGTAGATGCTCAACATATTGGTTAAGTTTGAGAGAAAAATATATGTAATAAATTGGTGTGTACATTCTGGTTTTTAATTTATGATCCTGTTGACTTCCCTAATTATATTTTGTCTTCAGGTTGCTTTGTCTTGTTTGCCAGTAGGAGTAAAGGATCTGTAATTTAGATGTTTCCACATGGAAATTTTTTATCCTGTATCTTTTATCTGAGTTTTCATAGGACCTACAGGATTTCTTTGAGACTCTCAAAAGGACATAAATCATCTTTCTACTTTGTTAATAATATTGACTTGATTTTATGTCAACATCTGCAAAACTTATTCCCTTTATTCCTTCAAAAGACTAGCTTTTATCTTCACCTTTTGCAATACTACTACATAACTAGTCAGTTAAAATTGTTGCTGGGCTTTTGAAATTGGTTCAGTTCCTACACTTCAATGGCTAGAGTTTGAGAAGTTAGAAGGAACTAGATAGAAGTTGACAATTCCTATTCCGTATTAGCTAAACAGTTATGGGCTAAAATGCCCCAGTATTTAAATCAACATGTGGGAGGTTTTTCTTGTCCATATGCCACATGCTCAAATATTTGGCACCATGGCATTAATCATAATAATAGACTGATGGGTTGTAGCCAAACAAGTTTCCACTTTAGTCAGAGGAGTTTTTGGACAAAATACCCAGGAAATGCTTGTGAGTCATTTTGTGAGTCAACTTCTCTACTTTAGATTTTCTGTCTGTTGCTTGTTTTGTCCTTTCCTTACCCCTTTAGGGTATCTATGTGTAGTTCTTTTTTGCCAATAAGATTTTGATTGAAAATGATCATTTGGTAAGAGAACATGTTTGTTAAGCAGATTTTAAATGTTTCTAGTTTTTAAGAAGTGAATGATCTTAATAACTAAAAACCAGTATTTTTAGAACTACTATGACCTAGAATATAAATTCCATAACTTGAGATTTTATGCTAGTTTGTCCAACTGCTAAATATGTATGGGAATAAACCTGAAATAGATTGTTAGGTACTTATTCAAAATCATTAAGTAGTAACATAGATACATGGGAAAAGTTGTAGCATTATTTTATAACTGCAAGATCTATTTTAAACATGAATAAAGATTTGAAGGAATCTTGAAATAGTATTAGATTCTGTTTGAATTTTCTTGGTTCAGTTTTCTTTTATAAATGAAACAATTGTACTATTATGATTACTGTTACTATTGTAATTTGTGATAGAGTGCCAAATATTTGTGCATATTACAGTTGTCATGCAGTACTGATGATTGAATTTTATTTATTTATTTTTAAAGATTTTATTTGACAGAGAGAGACACAGTGAGAGAGGGAGCACAAGCAGGGGGAGTGGAAGTGGGAGAAGCAGGCTTCCCGCTGAGCAAGGAGCCCAATGTGGGGCTCGATCCCAGGACCCCGGGATCATGACCTGAGCTGAGGGCAGACGCTTAATGACTGAGCCACCCAGGTGCCCCTGATGATTGAATTTTATTTTATTTTATTTTATTTTTTTAAGATTTTATTTATTTGACAGAGAGAGACACAGCGAGAGCGGGAACACAAGCAGGGGGAGTGGGAGAGGGAGAAGCAGGCCTCCCGCCAAGCAGGGAACCTGATGTGGGGCTCGATCCCAGGACCCTGGGATCATGACCCGAGCCGAAGACAGACGCTTAACAACTGAGCCACCCAGGCGCCCCAGATGATTGAATTTTAGAAGGAAAAAATAAATCTATATTGAATCCATTTTGGCTTTTTTTTTTCAAGTTTTTTTTTTTTTTGACAGAGAGCACAAGTAGGCAGAGAGGCAGGCAGAGGGAGAGGGAGAAGCAGGCTCTCCACTGAGCAGGGAGCCCGACGTGGGGCTCGATGGGATCATGACCTGAGCCGAAGGCAGCCACTAAACCGACTGAGCCACCCAGGCGCCCCAGTCCATTTTGGCTTTTAAATGGAAATCTCAGATCAGAGTGTTGGAAACAACTCCCTTTCTGCTGTTATTAAGAATGTCATTGGCACAGTGTTGTAAATAGGTAATTTGCCAAGAAAGGGACATACTTTTTTAAAATAACTTCATTTATACGAAATTCACATACTATAAAATTCACTCATTTAAAGTGTACAATTCAGTGGTTTTTAATGTGTTCAAAGAGATGACGTACAACCCCAGTCACCACAATCAAAATTTAGAACATTTCATCCTCCGAAAAAGAAACCCCATTATGGGCTCCTGGGTGGGTCAGTCTGTTAAGCGGCTGCCTTTGGCTCCGGTCATGATCCCAAGGTTCTGGGATCGAGCCCTGCAGTGCCCTCCCTGCTCAGTGGGGAGTCTGCTTCTCCGTCTCCCTCTGCCCCTCCCCCCTCCTCGTGTGCTTGCTCTCTCTCAAATGAATAAATAAAATCTTTAAAAAAAAGAAGAAGAAGAAAGAAACCCCATTGCTCCTTACTAGTCACTCATCATTGCCTCCCCAGCCCCACCCCATAACCCCTGCCAGCCACTAATGTACTTTGTCTCTATAGATTTGCCTTTTCTGGGCATTTCATGTAAATGGAATCATATAATACTTGGCCATTTGTGTGAATGACCTCTTTCACTCCACGTGTTTTCAGGGTTCATCCATGTTGTAGCCTGTATCAGTACTTCCTTTTTATTACTGAATATTATTCTGTTGTATGGATATTTTATTGATTCATCAGTTGATGGACATGTGAGTCTTTTGCACTTTGGGGCTGTAATGAATAATGCTGTGTACATTTATGTATAAGGTCTTGTGTGGACATGTGTTTTTATTTCTTTTGGGTGTATCACTGAGAGTGGAATGATTTGGTAATTCTGTTTAAACTTTTGAGGAACTGCCAGACTCTCCAAATTGGCTGCATCATTTTACATTCCCACTAGCAGTATATGATGATTCAAGCATCTCCGTATCCTTATCTATCTTTTTTATTATAGCCATCCTAGGGGTTTTAGGTAGTATCTCATTGTTATTTTGATTTGCAGTTCCCTGATGGTTGATGTTGGGCATGTTTTCATGTACTTATTGGCCATTTGTATATCTTTGGAGAAATGTCTATTCAGGTCCTTTGCCCATTTTTAAGTTGGATAATTTGTCTTTTTGTTATTGAGTTATGGGAATTCTTTATAGGTATAGTTAAAAGTCCCTTATCAGATGTAATGATGTGCAAAAATGTTCTCCCTTTCTGCCTGTTGCCTTTCACTTTCTTGATGGTGTCTTTTGAAACATATTTTTTATTTTGAATAAGAACAGTTAATTTTTTATTTTGCCAGTTGTCCTTTTGGTGTCATACCTATAGAGGAGTATACTTCGGATTAAAGTGCTTTACAGAAGATAACCCAGAAAACACTGCTGGTGAAAATCACACAGTGTAGTTTTGAGTATTTAGCTATCTTAGTATATGTCAGCCAATAAGAAAGTTTTATTTTCCTTGTTAGTTAATGACTTGGAAGATAGGAAAGCTAACAGATGGTAATTATTTTAAATTTCAGAAATTCTTTTAAGTAGCATCTAAATAAATTACTCAGTACTAGTCTTCTAGCTAATATTTCTACAATTATTTGAAGTTCAAAGATACTTTTATAAATAAATATTTTCCTAAACATCAGGGGCTAATAGGTAGGGTTTGTTCCTAACATCTATCCATTTGTGTGGATTTAAATTATAGTAATAGCTGTATAGTATTGTTATGGATGTAGCATGATTTGCTTATTTTTAGTCTGCTCTACTTTTTTCTTAAATTGAGTTAAATCAATTTAAACCAGTTATCTTGATATACCACATGGTTGTACCAAGGTAGAATGCTGTTTGGTACTGGATTTAAAGAGTCTGTGGACCCTGACTGGAATTAAAATTTTAAATTCTGCAGTAGCTTTTAAAATTCAAATATCATTTTAGCATCTTCCCTATGTTTTCATTAACTATTTAACTTTTTGTGCCCCTTTTTTGTATCGGGTACAGTGCTAGGTTCTGGAGATAACAAGGTAAATAAGATCTGATCCCTGCTAGAGATTTCATAATCTGTATGTAGTGACAAGTTCTGTGAGATATGCGTTATGTGCTGTGATGAAAGAGCAATGATTCCTGCTTTTAGTTAGGAAGATGGGATATATGACGTGGTATCTGAACTAAATAGTAGAACAGAAGAAAGAATAATGTATATAGAGTGGACATAGCAGAATCATGACATGTTTGTAACAGAAATAGGCCAGTATGAATAGAGTAGCTTGAGTCTGCCAGGGGTAGGTAAGTTATGAAGGGTCTTTTTTTTAAAAAAAAAAAAATTATTTATTTATTTATTTGAGAGCAAGAGAGAATGGGGGTGGGGAGGGGAGAGGGAGAGAGAGAATCTCAAGCAGAGTCTCTGCTGAGCATGGAGCCAGACATGGGGCTGGATTTCACAACCCTGAGGTCATGACCTGAGCCAAAATCAAGAGTTGGACACTCAACCACCTGAGCCACCCAGGCACCCCCCAACAAAGGGTCTCAAATCCTTGCTAAGGCTTGTGAATTCAGAAATAGTGGAGAGCCATTGGAGGCTTTGAGCACATGAGGAACATCTGTACTTACAAGCATAACTGATGGCAGTGTAGCAAGTGAATTAGAAAAGAGAAAGACAAGGGGCACCTGGGTGGCTTAGTCGGTGAAGCGTCTGCCTTCGGCTCAGGTCATGATCCCAGGGTCCTGGTCTCGAGCCCCGCATCGGGCTCCCTGCTCAGTGGGGAGCCTGCTTCTCCCTCTCCCTCCGCCCCTCCCCCTGCTTGTGCACCCTCTCTCTCACTCACTCTCTCAAATGAATAAGTAAAATCTTTTAAATTAAAAAAAAAAGAAAAGAGAAAGACCGGAGTTCTGAAGAACATTGGGAAGGCTGTTTGCAGTAGTCTACATCAGTGGTCTTCAAATCTTTGATTACTCATCCCCATTAGTTAAAATATGTTTTACCATGGACTGAACAATAAATAGATAAATAAATGTATATGCACACATTTAAAGTTTTTAAATTTATAGAAATGTACCACTATTCTAACATATTATAACTATAGAAAAAGGCAGGAAACAATATTTTGAAATAAACTATTTAAAAATATATTTAATAATTTGAAATTTTCAGGTTCATGTACCAAAAACCTGATTGAATATATGCCACGCACTTGGACTGAAATAAGTTGCAACATGCTAAAAATGAATGAATGAGAGTTCCACTGTTGATTCTCTTTTTTTAATTGAAATATAGTTGACATACAATGTTATATTAGCTTTAAGTATACAACATAGTGATTTGATAGCTCTGTATGTTATGCTGTGCTCATCAAGACAAGTGTAGTTAACATCTGCTACCATACAATGTTGCTGCAGTACACTGTTAACTCTTATATGTTGCAGAAGTCCTATTATTCTCTTAGGGTTCCTGGTGCACCATATGTTACATCTGATCATCTGACATGGGCTAAGTGAAGACCTCAGTGTCAATCCATATTCATGAATGTTAATAAATCTTAATTTCTCATTATTAGATGAAAATTAAATATAAATACTTACTTTTTCCTCTCATACTCTAGCATATCCCATAGCATCTCTGATACGTACTTTTCTAGATTAGAGGTAGTGTTTTCTAAGACTTCACCACCAGCAGTGGCAGTGGGGATGAAGGAAGAGCTTTAGATGTGTAACATTTAGAAGAATGAATAATTTAGCTGTGGAGGGAAAGGGAAGAGAGAAGAATGGCTTCATCGTTCCTAGTTTGTGCAATAGTGATGGCTTTAAAAGAAATACAGATGGTGAAAGGACCAAGTTTTTTATTTTCTGTTTTGGATATTTGGAGGTTGAATTGTATAAGAAACATCAAAGTAGAGAGGTTCAGTAGATTATTGGAAATAAGTGCCTAGAGCTCAGGAAATAAGTCAATTTAGAGATTAAGATTTGAGATGTGTCAGCATATACTTGATAGTTAAAAGCTAGGGAAAGTGAGCAGAATCAAGATAAGAAGATTGAGAATGGATCTCTGGGGATACTGTTGTTTTCAGTTTTGCCAGTGAAGACACTTAGATTGGAAAAGTAGGAGAACCAAAGTATAAGCTGTTTCAGAGAAGGTAAAGAAAGGATCATGATTTTCAAGGATTGATCACAGTGGCAAATGCTAAAAGAAGCCGGGGTGTAAAAGCTGAAAAGAGACCATGTCTTTTAAGAAGTCAGTGGTGGCCTAAAGGAGAAGTGTTCTAGAACAGAGCTGTTAGTGTAAGCCAGATTGAGTTAAAAAATGATTTCTCAATCTAAAGTAATCTGTCAGTTATCTGTGAATACTAGAAATGTTTACTCCACTGGATTAGCAAGTGTAGTTATATAAAATTATGAAAGAATTCATACCAGTGTTAAGTGATTATGAAGGTAGTTTTTAATAGAATGCTCTGGTGTACTACAGATTTTATATTATAAACTACTAAAAATTTTATCTAAAGTATAACACCTTTCTTCTGTACTCTGTATCTTTTAAACTTTATCTTGATGCAAAAGTATTCATTGGCTACCTTCTCTGTTACTTATTGAAGAGTTATGAAGATAAATTCAAGGTTGGAAGGATACAAGGAGAGACTGCCAGCCGTTTTAGTTGTGTTTTATAAGCAGCCTCTGGGTGATTTTACCATCTTGTTATACCTTCACGGTCTTCCTTCTTTCTGTCTATACTATAGTGACAGATTAATTTATCGTAGCTATGAATACTAAACTAATGTGAATAGTCACTTTCAGGGGAAAATATTATTTCATGTCTTCTCGTATCAACTAAAATATTTCTCATTCTTCCTTTTGGGAGCAGAGAATAAGCGATAACTAGAAATAAGATGAAGGTGGGTCTCTATGAGCATATAGAACAATTAATGAAAATAATTTCTTCTTCTTTTTACATTAAAATTTCCCTCTCCTACCATTTTTCTGCTGCATGAGTCAGGTGGTAAAGTGGAACTTACTGAAACCAATATTAAATTTTACTTTACAGTCTGTGCACCAGAGCTTGATGGAGTCAAAAGACTTGGTACCAGAATGTAGGAAGTGGTGGTTGAGGTAAGAGTGGGAAAGGTAGGCTGTAGCCCTTTGTAAAACCTAATGTACTCAGGTTCCATTTTTGTAGTAATCGCCAGATATTCTTAAGGATTTTTAAATTCTATCCCAAGGTTCTACAAAAATGCATCATATTATACTCTGCAAGAATTCTTTCCTTCTCAGACCAAGGTCATTAGTCAAAGGAAGCCACTAAAGATTGCCTACAAGTTCTTATCCCCATTTACTCAGATTTTCTTTCCCAAATTGCTTTCCTAAATACTGCTTTAGAAGTTAAAATACTTTGCATATTTTGGTAATTGTAATTTAACTACAGTATACACTTAAATGTTGTGCTAAGGGGCACCTCGGTGGCTTAGTCGGTTAAGCGGCTGCCTTCAGCTCAGGTCGTGATCCCAGGGTCCTGGGATCATTGAGCCCCATGGCAGGCTCCCTGCTCAGTAGGAAGCCTGCTTCTCCCTCTCCCACTCCCCCTGCTTGTGTTCCCTCTCTCACTGTCTCTCTCTCTGTCAAATAAATAAATAAAATCTTTATTAAAAAAAGTGTTGTGCTAAAATTTCTACATTTGAACAAAAGATCAAAGGATTCTCCCCCATTGTTATAATAAAAAACAACTGCACCTAAGACAAAGACAGTTCCACAACTGTGACATAGAAAATTCAGTTCACAGTTTATGTTAATTACCAGAATTTAGTCTCTGTATTAATTTACTTTGATACTAATACATTGTGGTGTATCTGTTGTTTGGAAGACTTCAATATTTCAATATAGTCTTGAAGTATATTTGTGAGATAATTATGCTTAAATTTTTATATAAAAATAGTACATATATTTGCTTTTTCCCCCAAAAGTACTTTCACTAATATCCCATATGGTCCCTGTAACAGCCCAGAGACTATTATCCCATTTTTATTGATGAAGGAACTAAAGTCAGAGAGGCAAGGTAACTTTCATAACAACCTAGTGGCAGAGTGGGACTAAAAACTCATGTCTACTTACTTCTTTTCCAGTGCTTATGTTAGCACATGTAAAGGTTTCTCAAATTGACAATTTCCCGATTCAAATTTTCTTCATAATACAGTGAACACCTTTGCTGCTATCACTGAATAGATGACTAGGTAAATTACTATTTTAGAGTTTTTCTTTAGTTCCACATGCCTGCCTGATGAACATTCTAATACATTACCCTTTGTCATGGTATCTTTTGAGATAACAAGTGAAAATTTGCAGTTCCTTGATTTGTCATTTTCTTAATTTGCATAGTGAAGTTTCATTAAAACTCTAAATATAGTGGCGCCTGGGTGGCTCAGTTGTTAAGCATCTGCTTTTGGCTCAGGTCATGATCCCAGAGTCCTGGGATCTGATCGAGCCCTGTGTTGGGCTCCCTGCTCCGTGAAAAGCCTGCTTCTCCCTCTCTCACTCCCCCTGCCTGTGTTCCTTCTCTTGCTTTCTCTCTCTCACTGTTAAATAAATTAAAAAAAAAAAAAAAAAAAAAAACCTCTAAATATATCAGTTACATCATCTTAGTGAGAGATTAAAGAGACATGATAATAAATGATGGTCCTTAGAAAAGCTGATTCTAACCTATGTTTCCTTTTGAAACATAGGTTTTAGCAGTTATGAACTTAAAAGTAATATAATGATAGAATTGCCCAGTGTATATAGAATTCTAACACCATTCTATTAAGGCTCTGAGAGCTTGAGTTCAAGGTTTAGTGTAATTATTCATAAAGAAGTTTTTATATCTGATGCCATGATAAAATCTGCAGTGTTTCATTATTTGGTATTCTCCTATTTAAATTTTACTGTTAGTAGAGGGGATTGCAGAGATTATTCATTTCAGCCTTCTGGTTGGCATCTTCTAGTTGGTATCTTCCATGACATAACTGCTGCTTGAACTGTTCTAGCAAGGATGAACTTAGGTACTTTATAAGATAGTGTAATCCACTTGTGAATAATTCTGGTGGGAAATTTTTGCTCCAAGTCTAGCTCCTGTATCTTTGCAGTTATTTGTGAGTTCTGTCCTAATTCTATTCTTTCATACAAGGTAGATTTCCTGCTTAGTTCAACAATATGACAGTCCATCAAAATAGCCAGAGGCTTCTATAGTTTTCTTTGAGTCTTTCCTATTCCAGACTTGAAGTCCTTAGTTTGATTTATTTTTACTCATGTTACATGAATTGCTATCAGAAAAAAAAAATTAGAAAAAAAATTTTCTATCTGGTTATGTTTCATTTTTTTAGGGTCTTAAATTTTTCCAAATTGAACAGAGGACTTCAGAATGTGAAATGACTATATAATATGTGATGGGATGGTTCCATGCTTTATACTGGGCACTTAAATATATGCAACCTAATTTTTTTTAATTTTGAGGAAGCTACATCCCACTATTAGCTCATTCTGGACTCAAGAGTCACCTAAAGCCCCTTTCCACAAAGGCAGTGAGTAAGTTCACATCCTTTAATCTGTTCTTTTTGCAGTTGAGCTTTTTAAACAGAAATGTTTAGATTTTACAATTGCCCCATTATATTTCATCTTCATTGAGTTCATTATTGTAGTGTTTAGTAACATTTAACACACTCATGTGTTTTTAGCATACTAACTGTCTCCCAAGTACGAATAATTTGAGGGCTTCTTAACTAACAGGTATTTTATTCTTATTTACTATATGTAGAGCACTAGATATATTTCTTTTGTTTATGGTATTGATAGTTTGGGGGGACCACTTTAGAAGTTTATTCTGATTAAAAGTTCCCGTGAATGTCCTAGTTAACTTAGAAAAAGAAGAGGAACTTGCCCTGCCCCATGTTATAGTATTATAAAACACTTCAGTAATTGTGAAAACATACGATACTTGTTTAAGAACAGACAGATAGGCCACTGGGACAATATAGAGACTCAAGAGCCAGATTCATTTATATGTTGAGAACTTATAAGATGAAAATGGCATTTGATTTATTTATTTATTTTAACATTGCTCTCAAAGTCATGACTGTGAGATCAAGACCTGAGCCGAGATCATGAGTCGGACACTTAACCAACTGAGCCACCCAGGCACCCCAAAAAATGGCATTTTAAATTGATCGGTTATGTATAGACTATTTAGTAGATGGTGTGGGACCACTGGCTTACTATATGGAGAAAAATAAAATAGAGTCCTTATATAACACTGTTTATAAAGAAAGACCTCAGATGGATTAATGGCCAAAATAATACAGATAAAACTATATACAGATAGATAGATATAAAACTATATATAAATAACTATATATAGACAAAACTATAGTTGATAAAACACTTTGTGATTTAGTATTAGGAAAGTAATTCTCTTTTTTTTTTAAGATTGATTTTATTTATTTGAGAGAAAGTGAGAGAGCATGAGCGGAGGGGGAGGGGCAGAGGGAGGGGGACAAACAGACTTCCCACTGAGCAGAGAGCCTGACGCAGGGCTCAAAAGCATGAAACCATGGGGCACCTGGGTGGCTCAGTTGTTAAGTGTCTGCCTTCCGCTCAGGTCATGATCCCAGGGTCCTGGGATCGAGCCCTGCATCGGGCTCCCTGCTCAGCGGGAAGCCTGCTTCTCCCTCTCCCACTCTCCCTGCTTGTGTTCCCTCTCTCGCTGTGTCTCTCTGTCAAATAAATAAGTAAAATCTTAAAAAAAAAAAAAAAAAGGCATGAAACCATAAGGTGAAAAATGATTCATTTGAAGATACAATATTAAGGATTTCAGTTCGATTAATACATAGATATTGTTAACAGGCAGATAACATTTGGAAGATATTTGCAGTAACTAAACCTGTTAATAAATTAATATCTGGACTATCAGGCTATCAGAGAAACTCCTTCAATTCAACAAGAAGACTGGGGCCCCAATAGAAAAATGAGCAAAGGAAACAACAGGGAATTAACAAAAGAAACAGGCACATGAAGGAATGCTCAAATTCATTAGTAATAGAAATCCCAATTAAAATTTTAGTTTTACCTGCTAGGCTAGCAAAAAATGCAAAGTAGAGCTGGATAATACCAAATCTTGTCTGGGATATGGGGAAATAGGAACCTCCAGGAATGTAGATTGTATAGCCACTCTGGAGAGCAGTTTGGCCGTTCTTCATCATTTGGTTGATAAAATTCACTTGGACCTAACAGTTTTGTTCCTGGGCATATAGCCAGAGATTAATTCTCATACAAGTCCATAAAGGGATATAGTAAGAGATACTGCATTGCACCATTGTTTTTGGTGGCTGGCAGTTAAAGTCTGCATTGTTGGGTGAATGGATAGACAACATATGGAGCACTTTGCATCAATCAGAAACAATGAACTAAGTGTCCCACAGAAATATGAATACATTTTAAAAACCTAGTGCCAGAGGATAAAGGTGGGAATATAAGCAAACAGAAGGATGTTCATCAAACACATTAGAAGAAATAACTTATTGGGAAGAAGAAGAGAGCTTAGGAAATGGAGGTGGAAGGAAAGAAGAGAGGTCTCGTACAGATGAATGGTTAAAATAAGCCATGAATCCAGGAGTATGATTAACTTAACTTTTTTTATCTGGGACATAAAAGTTGGGTTTGTACTCATTTGGCAATGATATGTAAATTGGGTTGGAGAAGAAAAGATTAAAGGCATAAAAAACAAGAGACTTAAAATCCATCCAGGTACTGGAACATGAGGTTATAATTTAGGATGGTGGTAATTGGGAATGAAAAGTAAAGGACTAATGTGAGAAATACTGCAGAGGTGAGGTCAGCAACTAATTGGATGAAGAGATGAGCCAGGTTTTGAATCTCGGTAAATGGGGAGAGGGAGGCCCCAGTAAAGAAGAGCAACAAATAGGATAACCAGAAAACATGGGGGAGATACGTTGAATTCAGCTTTAGATTCCATTGGAGGTTCTAGCAGTTTATTGAGGTAGATTGTCCACTGTTAGAACATTCATGAAGAATATAATGTGCTAGATATCGAAACAGAACATTTTTTATCCCTACGTTGTTTTAGCACAGCTATTTTAATCTCCTCCAACCATTTTGATCTTTAGAGTGGTTTGATTGGATTGCCAGGATTTGGTAAGCTTAAAGTTATACCAATTTACTGTTGAGTAAAAATGACAAAATAGTCAAAACGTTCTGACAAATTAGATCTGTAAAGTTTCACCTAAGCAACTGGACTTGTTGATAATGGCTGCAGAAGAAAATTGTAAATGGCAGAAAATTTTGAAAATCTGTTTTGTATGTAAAAATGGATGTGAGTCAAATCTTTTTTGTAAAATTTACTCTAAAAGAGGCTTAATCTTGATTTAAATAGTTACAGCAGAGTGAAATTGAAGAGGAAAAATAGAAATTTTGAGCATGTAGAGAATTGCTCTTAAGTATCAAGTCAGCTCAATTATTTTGTATCAGAGAATGCCTTTATCTCTCCTTTCTCTCCTCCCTACCCATAGGCTAGAATTGAAATTTTTTTCCCGTTCTTTTAAATGTATTGTAAATTATACCAGTAATATGTAAGTATACTCTCATCATAATATATTTTGATGATGTAGACAAAATAAAAAATTGTTCTTCATTCCTCTCACCAGAGGTAACCACTGTATCTATTTGGTACATATCCTTCTAGATATCTTTCCACTGCTTTTACAAGTAATGTGTGTATAAAAATAAATGTTGAGTTGTGGATATTTTGTATTACTCTCACTACAGTCTAATTTTTTTAATGTAAAAGTCTTGAGTATCTTTCCATGTAAGTATATATTGGACAAAAATGTTTGCTGGGGGAAAACAGGTTTTGGAATATTCTTACTGGCTAGATAATATTTTAAGGATGGGGAAAGGGGTTGAAAAGGATTGGGGGGTACAAGTGTGTTTATTGCTCTCAAGAATCTCACAGTCTAGTAGAAGTGAAGTATACAATAATTATAATACAGTGGAGTAAATGTTCTAATAGATATATGTACTAGGTGGTATTTGAGCACGGAGTGAAGAGCATCAAACTCTTTGATAGAGAAGTGCATGTGTCAGGTAGTGCTCAGAGATGGTAAGAGGGATTTAGGATCATTTTCTAAGGATAATATTTTGCGGGTTTACTGAGGCCCAGAATGAGTAAGTAATTCACTGGATTCATTCTTTTATGCCTTTTGTGAAATTCATATCCCTTGCCAGAAATCAGTCTTTCTGGTATCCTAAGGTATGGTCCTGAAAGCAATACCTTTATCAGTATGATTGTCTTTTAGAATTTTGGCAGCTTTAAATAGTGCAAGAATTACTTTATTTTGTATTTTGTATTTCATCATGCAAAGGATTATGTGAATCTATTTTTTCCCTTTTTTAGGGAGGTGGTTGACTCAATGGTTCAGCATTTTAAAGTGACTATATTTGGGGACCGTAGACCAGTTTATGATGGAAAAAGAAGCCTTTACACAGCCAATCCACTTCCTGTGGCAACTACTGGGGTAAGATGCATTCCTTTATTGAAAAGCTATTCTTTTGCAATATCTCCCTTTATTTTTTATTTTTATTTATTTACATTTTTATTTTTTGAGAGAGAGATTGAGTTGGGGGAAGGGGATCTCAAGCAGGCTCCACACCTATCATGGAGCCTGACACAGGGCTCGATCCCATGACCTTGAGATCCTGACTCAAGCTTAAACCAAGAGTCGGACACTCAACCAACTGAGCAACCCAGGCACCCCACAATATGTCCCTTTAAATGCATTTATTACCATTATATTATAGTCCATATATACATAAGAGTGTATTATTTATCTTTTTATTTTGAAATAATTTTATTTTTTTCCAGTTTTTTTTTAAGATTTTATTTATCTGAGAAGAGAGAGCAGGGGAGAGGAGGGAGGGGCAGAGGGAGAGAAAGAGGGGTGAGCGGACTCCCTGCTCAGCAGGGAGCCTGATGTGAGGCTCAGTCCCAGGACCCTGGGATCATGACCTGAGCCGAAGGCAGATGCTTAACCCACTGAGCCACCCAGGCACCCCTTGAAATAATTTTAAACATACCGAAAAGTTGTAAGAATCAAAGAACTCATGTAGACCTTTTACCCAGATTCACTAGTGTTCCTTAACTTTTACCACATTTGTCTTATCATTCTTTCTTTCTTTTGTTGTCTTTATAGATATTTATATACAGCGAGATACACATACATACTTAATTTTTCCTGAACCATTCAAGAGAAGGTTGCATGTGTCATGCCCTTTAATATCTATTTCCTAAGATCAAGGATAAAAATCATAGTACAATTATCCGCTCTACTAAATTTTTCATCAATATACTTTTATCTAATCAACAACCCGTATTCCAGTTTTGTCATTTGTTCCACTGATGACTTTTAGCATTTTTCCCCCTCTAGTACAAAATTCAGTCCAGGTTCATGATTGTATTTAGATAACACGTCTTTTTTTGTTTTTTTTTTAAGATTTATTTATTTAGGGGTGCCTGGGTGGCTCAGTCAGTTAAGCGTCTGCCTTCGACTCAGGTCATGATCCCAGGGCCCTGGGATCGAGCCCTGCATCGGGCTCCCTGCTCGGCGGAAAGCCTGCTCCTCCCTCTCCCACTCCCCCTGCTTGTGTTCCTGCTCTCACTAACTCTCTATCTCTCTGTCAAATAAATAAATAAAAATCTTTAAAAAAAAAAAAAAAAAAGATTTATTTATTTATTTATTTGAAAGAGAGAGCAAGCACATGAGCAGGGTGGGGAGGGGCAGAGGGAGAGGGAGAGATTCTCAAGCAGATCCCCATCGAGAACGGAGCCCAATGCAGGGCTCACTCCCACAAACCTGAGATCATGACCTGAGCTGAAATCAACAGTCAGATGCTTAACCCACTGAGCCACCCAGGTGCCCCAAGATACCACATCTTTTTAGTCTTCTTTATTCTGGAACAGTTTCCCAGCCTTTTTCTTTTCCTTTCATGACATTAACATGGTAGAAGATTACAGATGAGTTGTTCTGTAGACTGTCCCTCAATCTGGGTTTGTCTGGTTTTCTCTTGATTAGATTCTGATTAAGCATTTTTGGCAGAAATAATTACACAAGTGTTCTTTCCTTATCAGTGGATCATATCAGGAGGCGTTAATATGTATTTGTTCCATTAATGGTGATATTAAGTTTGATCACTTGGTTAAGGTACCAGCTAGTATCTGCCAGGTTTCTCCTGTGAAGTTTTTCTTTTTTCTCTTTATGTTTGTGAGGAGATTTTATTTTATTTTATTTTATTTTATTTTTTTAAGATTTTATTTATTTATTTGAGAGAGAGAATGAGATAGAGCGAGCATAAGAGGGGGGAGGGTCAGAGGGAGAAGCAGACTCCCTGCCGAGCAGGGAGCCCGATGCGGGACTCGATCCCGGGACTCCAGGATCATGACCTGAGCCGAAGGCAGTCGCTTAACCAACTGAGCCACTCAGGCGCCCCTGGAGATTTTATTTTTAATTGTGGTAAAATACACATAACATAAAATTTACCATCTGAGCCATTTTTAATGTACATTTTAGTGGCATGAAGTACATTCACAACCATCACGACTGTCTATCTCCATAACTCTTTTTATCTTATAAAACTGAAACTGTACTCATGAAACACTAAGTCCCCATTTTCCCCTCCCCTCAGCCCCTGGCAGCCACCATTCTACCTTTTGTCTCTATGACTTTGACTACTCTCAGTGCCTCATCTAAGTGGAATCATACAATATTTGTGTTTTTGTGACTTATTTCACTTAGCCTTATGTCCTCAGAATTCATCCATGTTGTTGCATGTGTCAGAATTTCCTTCCTTTTTAAGGCTGAATAATATTCTATTGTGTGTATATACCACGTTCTGTTTATCCATACATCTGTTGATGAACACCTTTTGGCTATTACAAATAATGCTGCTGTGAACATGGGTGTACAAATATCTCTTTCAGTTCTTGCTTTCAGTTCTTTTGTGTATAAGTAGTAATTCTATTTTTAACATTTTGAGAAATCACCATACTGTTTTCCACAGTGGTTGTACCATTTTACTTGCACACCAGCAATGCACAGGGGTTCCAAATTCTCTACACCCTTGCCAAAACTTGTTGTTTTCTGGGGGTTTTTTTGATTGTAACCATCCTAATGGGTGTGAGATTATATCTCACTGTGGTTTTGATTTGCATTTCCCTAATGATTAGTGAGTTGAGCATCTTTTCATGAGCTCATTTGTGTACCTTCATCCTTTGCTCATTTTTTAAATTGGGATTAGTTATTGTTGTTGTTGAGTTTTAGGGATTCTTTATATATTCTTATCAGATACATGATTTGCAAATATTTTCTCACATTTTGTAGGTTGCCTTTTTTTTCACTTTGTTGATCATGTCCTCTGATGCACAGAAGTGTTTTTGGTTTTGTTTTTTGTTGTTTTTTGAGTAGGCTCCACACCCAGGGTGGGGCCCAACATGGGGCTTGAACTGACGACCTTGACTGAGATCAAGACCTGAGCTGAGCTTAAGAACCGGATGCTTAACCTACTGAGCCACCTAGGCGCCCCTAAAAAGTTTTTAATTTTGATGTGGGAAATACTTTTTTTTTTTTTTTAAGATTTTAAAAATTTGTTTATTTTAGAGAGAGAGTGCGAGCCAGGGGGTGGGGGGCAGAGGGAGAGAGAAAATCTCAAGCATACTCCCTGCTGAGCAGGGCACCCTATCTATGCAGGCTCAGTCTCATCACCCTGAGATCATGACCCCAGCCGAGATCAAGAAGAGTTGGTCACTTAATCAACTGAGCCACCCAGGCTCCCAGATATAGGAGATACTTTAAGGATCCTGTTTCTCATTAGATTTTTAAGTAATTGATGCTTCTTGCTTGGAAGGATTATTACTATGTAGTAATGGTGATTTTCTAATTCTGTCATTCCTTCTACATTTATTAGTTGGTATTGACTGTAACGGAGAGCATTTTCTTTTCCCTAATTTATTTATCCTTATTTATTTCACTGCCCCAGTTGTCCCAGATTTGGCCATTGGGAGCCCCTTTAAGCTGGTTCCTGTTTCCTTTTTACACTACACACTTTTTTTGAGTACTTCCTTACTTTCTGGCACAAGATGATCCAGGCTCCTCTTATGTTTTCCCTGCTGCAGCCATGCAACTGGCCCTTTCTCAAAGGAGCAATGGTGTCTTTTAGTTGGGGGATGCAACTTAGAAACCAAAATCTGGGTATGTATTCATGCTGCTGGGGTATAGGTGTTTCTAAAATGGACAGAGATCAGAAATAAAAATATATAAATAAGCAAATAAAAGAGACAATATATAATAAATATTATGTGTCATAAAGTGAACCTACCATAATAAGTATCCTACACAAGTACTACTTACTGTGTAATATACAATATATATATATATAGGAAATCATGAGTTCAAACTGATCCTTTAAGTTTCAGTTTATCTCCCCAGGATTCTTCCTCTACTCCCCACATTGCATATTTGTATCTTCCTTCTTTTTTGAACCTCAAAACATCACTGCCTTTATTCATTTGTTCAATTTATAAAACATTTATAAAATCCTTTCAGAATTGCTACACCATACCACCCACCTCTCCTCCACACCCCCAATTGAGAATATATTCAGTATACCGTGTTCAAGAGTTCCTTGCATTAATATTTTCTTTTTTCCCTTTTTTCAGTGTGGTTAGGTTATTCATTTGAAACACATTTGGTTTCATTTGATTTTGTTTATATTTTAATTTTTTCACTTCATCCTTCTTGATTTTATTTTTAATTTTTTAACTGATAAAACTTTATTTAAAAAAAAAAGCTTTATTTAATATGGTTCCAGAAATCAAAACTGTACTGAAAAATATACTCAGTATTGTTATTCCTCCTTTATTTCTTCCAGTCTGTTTCTTCCCATCCTTTGAAAGTAACCAGTTTGTTTCTGGTTCATGCTTCTTGTGTTTCCTTTTGCAGAAATAAGATAAATGTATATTTTCCCATTTTCTCCTTTTTCACACAAAAGATGGCATACTATTTGTAATCTTGTGTACTTTGCTTTTTTTTGCTTAACAGTATAACGGAGATTATTGATTTAGCATTGAGGTTGGTTTTTTATATTTCCTCTGTTTTTTCTTAAATATCTTTTAAAAATAATTGTACTTATCTTTTTCAACTTATCAATTATTTCCCCATCAACAGGTAGATTTAGATGTTACTTTACCTGGGGAAGGTGGAAAAGATCGACCTTTCAAGGTGTCGATTAAATTTGTCTCTCGGGTGAGTTGGCACCTACTACACGAAGTACTGACAGGACGGACCTTGCCTGAGCCACTGGAATTAGACAAGCCAATCAGCACTAATCCTGTCCATGCCGTTGATGTGGTGCTACGACATCTGCCCTCCATGAAGTGGGTGCTTCTGGCTTTCTTTCCTTTTTAGATTTTCAGTGTGAAGGCTTTCTTCCCAAGAGTGGGTTGTGCAAGCCTCCTTTGATTAACCTTCACATGTTGTATGTTTTGATTACTTCATTTAAAGAATAGCATGCATAAAAGTTCATTGACAGAAGAAGTAAGTTACAGAAAAAATTCTGATTTTTGAAAGTGAATGCACATCATTAAGGTAGCTATTCTAGTGTGGATACCTTTTAGAAAAATGTCCAACCTTTATCTTAGAAGCTGTAAATCTTGAATAACTGACATATTTAGTTAAGTCCCCTTGTTCTAAAGGTAATTTCATTGTTTATACAATAATATCAATTTGTGTTGAAATTGCTACTCTCTTAATCACACTATCACCTCACAAGTGTATGTTTGTATTTGTGTGCCTGTATAGGATCAGTGTGTCTTTTTAAAGAAAAATATATTTTGGAAACACATTTATAGAAATAGCCTTTCGATCAATATTTATTTACTCTTTAGCATTTCCTAAGGTTGGAACTGGTGTTTCTTTTCATCTGTTTCTAAGAAAGTATTTTAAATAAAATTTATTCTTAACCAAACTAACATTAGTTTAAGGATGATAGAATTTCAGTAAAGGATGCTGATGGTTTTGGTTTTGGTTTTGGTTTTCATTTAGAATGGCTGCTTTCTGCTTTCACAAATTTGGAAAATATTTAGTTTCATATATTCCTAATGATAAGTATCATTAGGATAAATTAAGTTTATGTGCTCTAGACTCCCCTATTCTGCAAATTTAAATACCTGTATGGGAAGGAAAGGACTGAACATGACATTTTAATTTTTGTAGATATACGCCTGTGGGGCGTTCCTTTTTCTCAGCTCCAGAAGGATATGACCACCCCCTGGGAGGGGGCAGGGAAGTATGGTTTGGATTCCATCAATCTGTTCGACCTGCCATGTGGAAAATGATGCTTAATATTGATGGTAAGGGAACTAAAACCGTATTCTGTAGTGGGTAGTTGATTCCTGTATTGCACGCATGCATCTGTGCATGTGTGTGTGTATGTGTGCAGTTTATATATAATTATATGTACTGGTGTCTTGGAAGTAATATTTGGACACATATTAAGACAGAGTTGAAAAACCTTTGTGTTTTTATTACACTTTGTTTAGAAAGCCTTTACACAGAAGTTGTCCTGGAATGCTACTGAGCATGAAGTAAGCACATTAAAGCATATATAAAAGCCTTGAGATGATTATCTGAACAATCTCACTTTTGTCCTTTTAACTCTTAAGTCAGTATTTCATTATGAAATGTTTTAAAAGAAAAGTAGTCTGTTGGTCATGGTGACCCCAGGTGTTAAACCTACTACTGATGCTTATAGTGGTGTTAATTGCATTCTCATTTTTGGCTCATAAATATTTTTGAGCATATATAAAAGTAGGGAGAATAGTATGATAAACTGCCACCTGTGTGCAAACTGTCAAGAATTTTCCACCTTTCCTTAAACTTTCTACATTTACTCCTCTAAGTCAAATCCCAGATAGCAAGTTATTTTGTCTCTACTACTATAGTATGTACCTCTAAAAAAAAATGGGTGTTTTCTTACACAGTCATAATGCCATTATCGTATTTAAGAAAATTTTGTATAAGATCCACGTATCATGTTTGGCTGATAATGTCTTTTAAACAGTAGTCCCATTTCCTTCTTCTTGTTTTGTTTTGTCTTTAATGCCATTGGTTAGAGAAACTCTGCCACTTGTCTTGAAGAATATTAAAAAATCCACATTTGTCTTTTGTTCTTGTGGTGTCATTACCTTATTGCTCTGTCCCCTGTATTTCCTGAAAATGAAAGTTGGCCCTAGAAGTTTGATTCAATTCTGGTTCAGAATACTTCATACATACTTCATATTGTATCATATTAGGAGGCACACAGTATCTAGTGGTTCCAATTTTAGTGATACTAAGATTGTTCTGTAGGTTCAGAGATCAGTAGGCCTGATCTCTCCATTGTAAATCTCCCAGTCAACCTTTCAATTACTAATAATCCATTCAGTAATCATTTGTTTCACTAGCGATTACCAAGTGGTATTTTTTCTAATTCTGTATTTATTAGTCTTTGATAGCTTTTTTGCTTTCTGACACAGGAGGATATTTCAGGCTCGTCTTATATTTCCTACCCTATACCTGGAATCAGCCATTCCTTCAGGGATCCCTAGATCTTTCCAGATCACTACATAGTTTCTGCATTGTTTTCAGTTGCTTCTGCTATTGTGGAAATGTCACCAAGGAGCTATATCTCAGAAGTCCTCTTTTGATGTACACGAGGGCTGTTTTCTTTCCCATTTCAGAACATCGTTTCCTATATATGTAGATGTATCTTTAGGATAGATTTCAGGAGGGAAGATTAATGGGTCAAGGGCAAACGTATTTGCAATTTTGATCATTATTGGCAGATTGTCCTCTGTAGAGGTTCTAAATATTGTGCATCAGTGAATGAGACTACCTGTTTTGTTGCCACTAGAAGTGTCAAGCTCTAGATTCTATTAATTGGATTTGCAAGAAATCATTTCCTCATGTACTTTTATTTTGCATTTGGCCATATTTTCACATGTGTAAGGGTCACCTTATTTCTTTTTTTATTAGCTGTTTGTTTATGTCTTTTGCCCTTTTTTCTGTTGGATTTTCAGGTTTCTCATTTACTGAGAGCTTTCTAAATTAAGGAGATTAGCCCCTTGTGTTAGGAATTGCATTTATCCCTGATTATTTGTCTTTTAACCTTTGGTACAGTCTTGTTTTTGTATTTTGCCATGTAGAAATTTGTGTCTTTGGGGGTGGGGCGATGGTAAATACATATACACAAACACTTTAATGTAGTAGCCAATCGTTTCTTTTATGACTTGCAGTATCTTATAGAGCTAGTCTCAAATTTCTCTTCAGGCTTTTCTAGGCTATTCTTATTTATGTTACCATGTAAGCTGTAGAAACACCAGTGGGTGTGGGAGGATGGGCTGTTATTTTTATTGAAATCTCATTACATTTATAAATTGTTAGGACAGATTGGCATCTTTAAGATACTGAGTCTTTCTGTCCAAGAAAACACTGTACCTTTCTATTGGTGCAAGATTACTTTTGTTTCCTTCAGGAGTGTTTTAAAGTTTTCCTCACGTAAAAGTTGCACATATCTTGCACATATTCCCCCCCCTTTTTTTTTTTTGCTATGAAATGGATTTATAGATTCTAACTGGTTATTGTTTACATACATAAAGGCCTTTGACTTCTGTATACCTTTTTCTCTCTGCCTTACTGAATTCCATTTTTTTTCTTCTTATGTTAATCCCCATACATTACATCATTAGTTTTAGATGAAGTGTTCCATGATTCATTGTTTGTGCATAACACCCAGTGCTCCATGCAGAATGTGCCCTCCTCAATACCCACCACCAGGCTAACCCATCCTCCCACCCCTGAATTCCATTTTTGTTTATAGTAGTTATTCAAGTGATTTTCTTGGCATTTCTAGGTTATAATCATTTCATCTACAGATAGTGATAGGTTTACCTCTTCCTTTGGATTTTTATACTTTTGATTTTTTTCTTATCAGATTATATTGACTAATTAGTGTTAAGCAGTAGTGATTAGTGGGCATCCTCTTTTTATTCCTTACCATAGAAAGGAATGCTTCCAGTGTTTCTACATTAAGAATGATATATACAGGGCGCCTGGGTGGCTCAGTTGGTTAAGCGACTGCTTTCGGCTCAGGTCATGATCCTGGAGTCCCGGGATCGAGTCCCGCATCGGGCTCCCTGCTCGGCAGGGAGTCTGCTTCTCCCTCTGACCCTCCCCCCTCTTATGTGCTCTCTCTCTCTCATTCTCTCTGTCTCAAATAAATAAATAAAATCTTTAAAAAAAAAAAAGAATGATATATACATATATGTATGTATATGTATAAGAGCATCTATTGATTCCTATTTTATTAAGTACTTTTAATTAAGAAAGGATGTTGAATTTTGTCAGATTTCTTTTTAGGAACAGTGGAGCTAATGATACGATATTTCTTGTCTTTTTAACAAACATTGAACCAGACTTGTGTTTCTGGATTCTTTTCATGTGATACTGTATTCTGCATGCTAATATTTTACTTTTTTAATCAAAATGCAAAAGTAAGTTTGATCTGATCTGTAATCTTTTTTTGTGTAATCTTTTTCAAGTTTTGAATTAATCTTTTATCTCATAAAAAATTTACAAGTTTTCATTTTCTAAGATGTACAAGTTTTTAAATTGTTAGCTCTTTTAAGATTTGGTAGAATTCTATAAAATCTTGTGGAATGGTGTGTTTTGTTTTGCTTGATTGGTAGTAGCTCTTTGAAAACTTCCATTTATTTTGTGAAAATCAATTTGTTTAGGCTCAGTTTGGGGTTCAATTTTGGTAGGTTACATCTTATTAGAAAATTATTTTATCTGTATTTGATTTTTTAGAGAGTTTTACATAGTTTCTTATTTTTTGAAATTGTGTCTACTTCTCTGGTGTCCCCCCATTTCTTATTTTGTGTATTTGTGTTTTGTCCGTTTTACTCTTGAGAAGACAGTAGTTTAAATAACTGGTTTCAACACCCTCTCCCCCAAGCCACCTGGCAAAATAGCTTTTGAAACTTTTTTTTTTTAGCTCTCTGTTTTCTAAATTCTTAATTTCTGCTTTTAGCTTTATAAATGTTTTCCTCTACTTTTTTTCTACTTTGTTACTTTAGTTGTTTTTCTGACTTTTTGAGCTATATTAGTAACTCATTTACTTTCATTTTTTTAATGATGAAATTATTTAAAACAATGAATTTTCTTCTGATCACTATTTTAGCTACATCCCAAAGCCTCTAATATGTAGAAGTTTTATTATTGTCTAGAAACACCACAAATTTCATTTGTATTTTCCCTGTTCTCCAAATGATGATTCTGAGAGACTTTTTAAATTTTCAGATTGAAGATCTTTTTATTTTCTAATTTTGTTATAAATTTCTAGTTTTGTGGGTTGTTAATCAGAGAATATGGCTTGTATTTCTCCTTTTAGAATTTGTTGAGGTATATTTTGTAGTCTAGGGGTGCCTGGGTGGCTCATTGGGTTAAGTGTCCCAACTCTTGGTTTCAGATCAGGTCATGATCTCAGGGTCATGAGATTCAGCCCTGCATTAGGCTCCGTACTCAGTGCAGAGTCAGCTTGAGACTCTTTCCCTCTGCTCCCCCCCCCCCCTTTGCTCCTTCCCCTGCTCACAGGTGCACGAGCTCTCTCTCTCTCTCTCTCTCTCTCTCTCAGGAAGGATTTGTTGAGGTATGTTCTGTAGTCTAATACATAGTCAATTTTTGTGAAAGTTCGATAGCTATTTGAAAATACATACATTCAATTATTAGGGTAGAGTTAAATGGATATTCATCAGTGCTTACCATTTTGGTTATGTTGTTTTAGATAATTTCTGAGTTATTTTTGTTTGCTTGTTCTCTCAGACTGGGAGAAAAATTTTTGAATTCTATTATTACTGTGTTTCTCCTAATATCTCCTGTGATTTCTACTTTCTTAATGTTGCTGCTATATTATTAAGGGCTTATATATACCTTTTTTCTTCATTGTGAATTTTACCCTTTACAATGATAAAGTGACTTTCTTTTTATACTTTGAGCTAAAAGTCTGCATAATCTAATGAAAGGATTACAATCCATGTATTTGTGAACCTTATCCTATCTGTTAACTTTTCCTTTCCTTTACCTTTTTTAATACTTTGTGAATCACAGATCTGTCTTGGAGACTGCATAGAATGGTTTTGCTTTGTGGGTCAGTCTAAAGCTTTTTTTCTGTTAATGGATGAGTTAAGCTGGATAGATAGGAAGGACATACATGCTTGGTCTTAGTTATGTCACATCATTTTATATTTTCTGATTATATGTGTTCTTGAAACTTCCAAGTGGTCTGTGTGCTTTTTAAATAATAGTTTTGATATTAAGAAGGGTTATTTTTCCCACTAGTGGTAAACCTTTATACTTACACCTTCATATAATACTCCTGTTTCTTTTTTTTTTTAACTAATTTTTTTTTTTTGAAGTGTCGTTGACACACAATGTTACATTAGTTTCAGGTGTACAACATGGTGATTGGACAAGTTTGTATAATATGCTATGCTAACCACTCATCTTTCTCTCTCTTTTTTTTTTTTTAGATTTTATTTATTTGAGAGAGAGAGAGAGATAGAGAGAGCACAAGTGAGGAGGAGAGGGAGAAGCAGGCTCCCCGCAGAGCAGGGAGCCCAGTGTGGGGCTCGATCCCAGGACCCTGGGATCATGACCTGAGCCGAAGGCAGACGCTTAACCAACTGAGCCACCCAGGCGCCCCTCTTTCTCTCTTTTAAAGCAGTGTCTTTTTTCCTTAATAAGTAACAATTATATTAGCTTTTTTCTCTTCCTTTCCTTCTTTCTTCCCTCCTTTACTTATTAGTTTTAGCAAATATACCATTATTTTATTGTTCGTTATGATTTTAAGCTTTTACTATTTGACTTTCAACATTGACTCCTATCTATTACTATAAGGTACAGTCAGTGAGTTTATTCTACTTTTTGTTTTCCACTATCATTGATTTATTTGTATATATTATTATTCCTACATTGTTAGGAATTGTTGCATTCCATTCTGTCACCCATATATCCATTTGCTTTCATCTCAAATCTACAATTAAGTGTATTTGTGCTGTCAGTCCTTTTGCTGAAATTTTTCCTGTCATCTCTTGGTTGCAGTTTGTCCTCAGTTGTTTCTTTTGTGTGTGTGTGTGTGTGTCTGTGTTTTGTAGTAGTTTATTTTTTTATTTAAATTCAATTAGCCAACATGTAGTACATCATTAGTTTTTGATGTACTGTCAAGTGATTCATTAGTTGTGTATAACACCCAGTGCTCATCAGATCACGTGCCCTCCTTAATGCCCATCACCCAGTTACCCCATCCCTCCACCCCTCCCTTCCGCAACCCTCAGTTTGTTTCCCAGAGTCAGGAGTCTCTTCATGGTTTGTCTACCTCTCTGATTTCTTCCCATTCAGTTTTCCCTCCCTTCCCCTATGGTTCTCTGCTCTATTCCTTGTATTCCACATATGAGAGAAACCATATGACAATTGTCTTTTTCTGATTGACTTATTTCACTTAGCATAATACCCTCCAGTTCCAGGGGCACCTGGGTGGCTCAGTCGGTTAAGCGTCTGCCTTCAGCTCAGGTCATGATCCTGGGGTCCTGGGATCGAGCCCCACGTTGGGCTCCCTGCTCAGCGGGGAGCCTGCTTCTCCCTCTGCCTCTGCCTGCAGCTCTCTCTGCTTGTGCTCTCTGTCTGACAAATAAATAAATAAAACATTAAAAAATAATAATAATACCCTCCATTTGCATCCATGTCAGTGCAAATGGTAGGTATTCATCCTTTCTGATGGCTGAGTAATATTCCATTATATATATGAACCACATCTTTATTCATTCATCTGTTGAAGGACATCTCGGCTTCTTCCACAGTTTGGCTATTGTGGACATTGCTGCCAAGAACATTGAGGTGCGTGTGCCCCTTCTTTTCACTACATCTGTATCTTTGGGGTAAATACCCAGTAGTGCAATTGCTGGGTCATAGGGTAGCTCTATTTTTAACTTCTTGAGGCACCTCCATACTGTTTTCCAGAGTGGCTGTACCAGCTTGCATTCCCACCAACAGTGTAAGAGGGTTCCCCTTTCTCCACATCCTCACTAACATTTGTTGTTCCCTGTCTTGTTAATTTAGTTGTTTCTTCAAGAAGAGAAGGGCTCATGAATAAGAGCTAAGTATTAACATACTGAAAACCATTTACTTAAAGCCTTACTCCTGAAGTATTATTTGTCTAAGACATAAAATTATTGACTTACACTTTCTTGAATATCTTCTAAGTATTTGTCTCCTGTCTTCTGATATTGATGTTCAGTAGAGAAGTATGATATCAGCTTGATTTTCTTTCCCCTAGAAGGGACCTGCTTTTTTTGTCTGGTTGCTAAAATTATTTTTTACACTTACTTCACTGGATTTTTTCGTTGGTGTTGACCATTTTAGGTCAATTTTCAAAGGAATCCCTTTGAAAATGTAGGTTCAAGTCTTTTTTTTTTTTTTAATTTTCTTTTAAAACATTACTATTTTCTTTGCTTCTTACTGTGCCTTTTGTAGTGTAATTTTTACCATGTGCTTACATTTTTCAACTTTTAAAAATCTTTTTTTTCCATTTCTTTCATGAGTCAGAGCTGCAATACTTTTGTTTTTACTTCTTCCTCTTGACTTCGCTGTCTCTTCCCTAAGTTATTGATTTCTGCTCTGAAGTTTTCTTTCTTTCTTTTTTTTGTAATGTTTGTTTGTTTAAGTAATTACTACACCCAACGTAGGGCCCAAACTCACAACCCCAAGATCAAGAGTCACATGCTTTTCTGACTGAGCCAGCCAGCCGCCCTTCTGAGATTTTCCTAATAGCTGTATTAAGAATTTTTTAATTCATGGGGCACCTGAGTGGCTCAGTCAGTTAAGTTACCGACTCTTGATTTCAGCTCAGGTCATGAACTCAGGGTCCTGAGATTGAGCCCTGCATCAGGCTCCCCGCTCTGTGGGGCGTCTGCTTAAGGATTCTCTCTCCCTCTCCTTCTGTGCCCTGCCTACCCCCGCACTATTTGCACGTATGCTCACATGTGCATTCTCACTCTCAAAATAAATAAATCTTAAAAAAAAAAAAGAGAGTTTTTGAATTCATGTTAAAAAGTAGTGTTATGGTTTTCATCTACTTTGTGATAATTTTTTGTTGAATTTTCCTTGTCAAGGATGTTGTACTGTTTTACCTTTTTTATGGTGTCTTTATGCGGATACTTAGCACTTTTTTGTTACTCATATTTGAATGAGATGAGCTTTCCCAAACCACCTGTTGGAAGATTCTGGAGTGGGGAGAAGAGGAACGGGACATTAGGAGCAAAGTGGTTTCCCAGGTTTCTCTGTTCAAGGCCTCTGTCCTCTGTTGTTCTGATGGATTCTTTCTTCAAAATATAGCTACATCTCCTTTGCCTCTTAGTAATGTACATACATATATGAGGTGTGAGCTACTAGCCACCAGGTCCTTACTAGTTTCTGCTACCAACGGATACAACTCCTGCCTTTTAAACTGCCTGCTTCAAATGTTAACAGAATTTTTGAAGGGTATACAGGAGTTCTTTGTGGTGTTCTGTGAACTTTTCTGTAAGTTTGAAATTATAGATGAAAAGGGCATGCCTTGCTTTTAAAGGAGTACTAGTGTCTGAGATCTGTCACTTCTAGCCCACCCTCCACTCATTCTCATGGCACTTTCTATACCTCATTTTTCTACTTTCTTCTGAGATTCCCCCAGTCAGTCTCAGTTCTAAATATTACAGTTCCCAGTTAGGATAGGACTCTCTCTTCCTGGGAGTGAAAATTTGCTATTCCCTTTCTAGGCTCTTTTCATATTTCTTGTCTTCTCCCTTGTATAGGTTCTACCAGTCCCAAATACTTTGGGCCATATTCACTTATAATTTGGTATTTCAGTTTTTTACTGTCTCCTGGGTTCACCAGATATGTAGAGGGGTTTTCTTTTCTTTTTAAAGACATTCTCTTTGTTGTTCTATATTGGGTTCTAGAAGGAAAATGGGAAAATTTGGAAGTAAATTGCGATTTTCTTACTGGAATTTAAAGTCTAGCTTTGGATATTATTAAATAATTTCTAAATAACCCATTGGTCATATAAATTGCAAAGAAAATTTTAAATATTTTGAACTTAATGATAATGAAAATAATACATATCAGAACTGGTACGGTTAGCTAAAACAATGCTTAGAGAGAATTTAAAACTTTAAATGTCTATTAGAAAAGAAGAAAAGCATCAATGACCTAAGTATTCATCTCAATAAGTTATAAAAATAAAAAATAAATGCAAAGCAAATAGAAGGAAATAAATTAAAACAGAAATTAATGAAATAGAAAACAAATTTATTCTGTAGGTAGGAAGACTTGAAAAGTTTTTAAGAAGGATAGTGACATGATCATATTTGTTTTCCAGAAAGAGACCTCTGGCAGCAGTGTGGAGAATAGATAGAGGAGAAAAAACTAATCTCAGAAGCCAGTTAGGAGGCTTTTTCAATCACTAGTTCAGGTAAGAGATGGTGATGGTCTAATGTGGGATGGAGAGAAAGGAACCATATTATAAGGAATAAGTTGAAACAGTAGGTTTAAGAACCATGTCCAGAAAAACTTTGGGTATAGTTACTGGCACATGGACCTGAGTGGAAATGAATAGACCAGAAGGTTTACTAGGTTTTTGAAGGAATTGTTTTTGGAAATAAACTTATAAACCTGGTGTATTTGTCAGGTTCAACCACAGAAGCAGAACCAGTAGGAGATCTAGAGAGAGAGAGAGAGAGAGAGAGATTTGGTTTACACAGTTGTAGGGGCTAGCGAGGCAAGTCTGAAATCTGTAGAATAGACTGTCAGGAAGCGCAGACTGGGACTCGTGGGCATGGGCTGAAGCTGCTGTTCATAGGTGGAAGTTCTCCTCTGTCTCTCTTGGGGAAGAACCAGCCCTGCTGTAAGGCCTTTCAACTGACTGAACAAGGCCCACCCAAATTATCCAGGATGATCTCCTTTACTTAGTCAACTGATTATGGATTTTAATTACATCTATAAAACACTTTCACAGCATTACCTAGATTAATGTTTGAATAGCTAACAACTAGTAGCCCAGCCAAGTTGATGCATTAAAAAAACAAAAATATACCTGGCCTGCAAAGTTATTCAGTCTTTGAAACAATCTTCATGTTCCCAACCCTTCAGGCTCAGTTACTGTGTTATATTATAAACTAACTTCCAAGAAGGGCATATTCACCAACATATAATCAGAATAGTGACTCATTCATACCAGGTGTGAATGGTAATTCTGTCAATTGAATTGGGAGATGGATCTGCTATTGCTGGTTAGTTGGCAGTAGTTGGCAGTACATACCATATATAAATAGATCAAATATTAATATGTCCAAAGCTTGAAGATCTTCTGGGACATATGGATAGAGACTATAATATATAGTTGGAAATGCAGATATGAAAATCTGTAGTGGTGGGAGCTAGAAGTAGAAGTTTGGGAACTCTTCAGTATATAAATTCATATTTGAAACTGTAGAAATGGAAAAACTTCTTTAGGAATAGTATTTAAATAAAACAGGAATGAGGAGGATAAAGCCATGGGGAATACTAGCATTTAAGGAAGGAAGAAGACCAGTGAGCAGTTAATGATTATCACAGGCAGTATGAGAGCCAAAAAATGGTGTCAAGGAAGCCAAGGGAGGCAACATATTCAAAAAGTAGATGATTTCACAGTTAAGCAGTGGGAACTTTTCCAATAAAATCTAAAATAAAGCAAGGATGTCAGGACTATGATATTTTAGTTATTTTGTGTTTGCTAACTTCTGTTCTTCTTACAGGTTTCAGTCTACATGTTACTTCCTTGAGAAGCAGTATTTGAACCCTTCTCCCCCCCCCCACATCCAGCCATCCCCCAAGTCTCAGTTAGGTATTTCTTTTATGTATTCCCATAGCACAGTGTACTCCCGCTGTAATACAGCATGTGAATCACTCGGGATCATAAGTGTTTATTGTTCTTTGTCTCCTGTTAGAATGAAAGCTCCACAAAGCTAGGGACTGTCCATCTTAATCACCAGTGTAGGTACCCTCCATGCTTAGCGCAATTCTTGGTCATATCAAGCAAAGAATGAATAGATAAAACCAAGAACATAGAGGAGGAGCATCCAAATTATCCTGGAAAGTTAGAAAAATATTTGGAGGAGTGAGTGATACAATGATATCAAGAGTTTGGATTGAAAAGGAGGTACATAGGAATAAGAGATTTTTGAGAGGTCTCTAAAATAAAACTTGATTGAAAGACAAAAGAGAAAATCTAAATGAATGAAACTGAGAAGACTCAATTTGGTAAGATACCAGTTTTCCCAAAATTAATCTGTAAATGCAATTTTAAATAAAATCCCAGTAGGGCATATCATGAAACTTGATCAGTAAATATTGTTGTTTTTTTTTTAAGATGTATTTATTTATTTGACAGAGAGAGGTAGCGAGAGAGGGAACACAAGCAGGGGAGAGGGAGAAGCAGGCTTCCCGCGGAGCAGGGAGCCCAATGCGGGGCTCGATCCCAGGACCCTGGGATCATGACCTGAGCTGAAGGCAGATGCTTAACGACTGAGCCACCAAGGCACCCCAGTATTAAGGTTTATATGGGGGAAAAAAAGACCAAGAAAAGCCAATATAATTTTAAAGAAGAATAAAGAAGGAGGAATTGCCCTCTTCATTTTAGAACTATAACAATTATTATTCCACACTGCTTTAAGTGCAGGGACAGACAGATCAGTGAAGCAGAATACAGAGCCTAGAAATAAGCCACATGTGTATATGGGAACTTTGTAAAATGTCAGGCAGCATTTCATATCATTGAAGAAAGAGAATATTTAATAAATGGCGTTTATACAGTTGACTGCATGAAAAAAATAAACGCATCCCACATCACATCCAAAATCTATTTCTAGGTGTATTTTAATCCTAAATGCGTAATGCAAAACTTTGGAATTCTTTTAGAAAAATATAAGAGAATATCTCTAATGTTGGACAAAATATAAAATGTATAAATCATAAAAGATAATACTGATAAACTTGGCTTCATCAAAATTTAAAACTTGTATGTTATAAAGATAATCATAAACAAAGTTAAAATGCTAGGAGAATATTTGCAATACATATAACCAAGAGCTTTACAAAATATAAGGACATATCAATAGAAAAACAGGTAGTTCGGGGCGCCTGGGTGGCTCAGTCGTTAAGCGTCTGCCTTCGGCTCAGGTCATGATCCCAGGGTCCTGGGATCGAGCCCCTCATCGGGCTCCCTGCTCAGCGGGAAGCCTGCTTCTCCCTCTCCCACTCCTCCTGCTTGTGTTCCCTCTCTCGCTGTGTCTCTCTCTGTCAAATAAATAAATAAAATCTTTTAAAAAAAGAAAAAAAAAAACAGGTAGTTCAGAAAAGAGGAAACCCAGATGACCAATAAACGTGAAAATCAGATTCTCAAATTCATTAGTAATCAGGAAAATGCAAATGAAATAAAAAAAGTTCCATTTCACACCCATCAGATTTGTAAAAATTAAAAGTTTTTTTTATATTTTATTTATTTATTTGAGAGAGACAGAAATAGAGCACGAGTGGGAAGGAGGGGGAGAAGCAGACTCACCGCTGAGCAGGGACTCGATCCTAGGACCTTGGGATTATGACCTGAGCAGAAGGCAGATGCTTAACCAACTAAGCCACTCTGGCTCCCAGATTTACTTCTTAATTGCCAGTAAAATTTAGTGCTGCTGTGAAAAATAACGAGTGAAAATATTGCACTGACCACCTGACTTGCGCATGTTTCCTTTTTTTTTTCCTGTGTGATTTGATTTTGCATCCCTTGTGCTTGGTAAATTGCACTGAACAAAACAGCCCTTGTTGAACTTGAAATCTACTGGAAAAGCCTAGTATTGAGTAATATAAGTATTATGAAGGAGAAGTGCTAAGTACAATGGGAATTGCATATAACAGGGATCCATTCTAGTCTCAGGGTTTGTGGAACATTTCTCTGAGAAAATGAAAGATTCCCTCTAGGTGAAATTGGTAGTGGAAGTAAGAATGGAAGAGTGAAGAGTACTCTTAGAGAGAGAGCAATTTAATTCTAATTATGTGACTTACTCTTGTCTTCAGAATGATTGTTTTTGTGGTATTTAATATTCTCTCAACTATGTAATTAGACTTACTGTAATTTTGCTAATCTAAGACTCAGAAATATTTTTTCTTCACATTTCATCATCTCTGAAATTGGGAGATGTCTTACAGTCGATGGTTTGTCACAGTTTAACTGGCAAGTTTTTTTTAGAATACATAAAATATTGATGTACTTTACCATCACTGGTGTCTTAGATTCAATGATATGTGAAATATATTTTTGATTTAGCCTGCATTTAAGCCAAACCCATTTTCAGCTTGCATTTTATTATTGTAATTCCTGCATTTTTAAAACCATCACAGTGAATGTGTGGTATTTATTAGTTGTATTTCCTTTAAGATACTTTTATTTACCACTCATTATATACCAGATAGAATGCTAAGCATTTTACATTAATTATCTCATATAAACTCTACCACAGTTGTATGAGTTAAGTTTAGAGAGGAAAAAATCTCTATAAGCTTTCTCTCTCTAAATTGACTTTCTCTTTCTAAACGTCACATATTTTTTATTTAATATTTATGTTAAATAATCTATATGTTTGTGAAAAGTTCAGAAATAACAGAAGTAAAAACAATGAATTACCAAAGTAATAATTAATAAAAGTTTATTGTACACCCACCAAAAACAGTTTGCAGACTGGGAGCATTCAAGCCAAAACATGGAATGAGACTCAGGAACATATTGCTATAAAGCAGTTTATATAGAGAGAAAGCAGTAATTGTTTATTCTTCAGTGATTGGTTATAAAAGTAGAATTTTCTTTTTTTTTTTTATTAAGATTCTATTTTATTTTGACAGAGACACAGCGAGAGAGGGAACACAAGCAGGGGGAGTGGGAGAGAGAGAAGCAGGCTCCCCGCAGAGCAGGGAGCCTGATGCGGGGCTTGATCCCAGGACGCTGGGATTATGACCTGAGCCGAAGGTAGACGCTTAACAACAGCCACCCAGGCACCCCAAAATTAGAATTTTCTTAAATGATAGGGAGTTGGTCAGTGGTTATCTTATATCAACCTTGGGAAACAATTTAAGTTTTTTGTTTTTATTTTTGTTTTGTTTTTTTACAATTTAAGTTTTGCTTATGCTTTTCAGAGGCATGAGCAAGAAATGACCCAGGTCAGGTTAGTCTTGCAAGATAAGCTATATTAAGCTTTGTTTGTATGACTACACTGGTTTTGTCTGCTCAGGGAATTTTCAAGGCTGATGTCCATTTGCTTTTGATTTTAACAATGTAGTATAACCTATTAAACCTATATTTGAATAAAACCATAGCTTATATTTAAGGCTCAAGGTCACGTAGTTTACTTTTAAATGGTAGAGGTCAACTTCTGACGCCAAAGTTATGTCCTTAATATTCACAACTCTATACTGCATCCCTTAAGAAGCAAGATTCCTAGCAGACAGATCTCAAACCCAGGACGAGAAACGTTATGTTATTTTTATTTACTTACTTTGCTTTTTTAGTAAGAGTAGCCTTCTGTAAAACATTCACTATCTATTTTGCTCTTAGAAGAAAATGGAATATATAAATTGTTGTAGAATTTAGTAATTGTAATTTATTCTGCTTAAGAGTCAAAAGTTCACCCTGAATATGCTTCCTTTGCAAGGAAAACGGATTTCTAGTAAGTAATTTATTAATCACAATATTAGTGTTGCTTGCTTCATATATTTGTCTTGAGTTTGGGTATAAGATTTCTAAGACTAAGAAATAATTTATAATATTCAAATTAGTTCTCTCAGCAGCAGATCAAAGCAGAACGTTTCTTGAGGTTGTAATGAGAGTCTGATTTCAGGCAGGAGGACAAGAACTTTATCAACATATGGTCTAGCCAGGCAAAGTAAATATATCTGTGTCAAGCTTACCCAGACTATCCTCATATTATAAAAACAGAATAATGGCAGCAGAAATCTCAGTGACAGTCTTCATCCAGTCTGTTTCTTGATTCACACTGTTTCAGCTCATTGAGTATACCCTTCATATCTGGTACACAGCTGTCCTCTTAGAATCTCACATCACTATCCCTCTGGAGAATTTTGTCTTTTTCCTTTATTCATCTTCTGTTTCCTATATCCTTTTTCTTCTCCACCCCTCCTTCCTTTTCTTATTGTTCAAAAGTTTCATGAGAAAAGGGTATACAAGAGGCAAATATTGTGACACCTTACACACTGGAAAACAAACTTAAATGATAGTTTAGCTGGGTTTGTATGTTGGAAATAATTTTCCTTCAAAAATTTGAAAGTAGTGCTGCATTTTTTAAATAGTTTTAGTGAGTTTTTTTTGTACATACCATAAAATTTACCCATTTTAGGTATGTATCCACTGTCTTTTTGTTTCATTTATTTTGCTTTACCTTCTGGAAAATTTCCTCAACTTCATCTTTTAACCTTTTATTCACTTTTTCATTTTTGCTATTATGTTGTTCTTTTCTAGTAGTTCTTTTTTATTTCCTGAATGTTGTTGTACCATACTCTTCTTGTTTCACAATTGCAGTATTCTCTCTTAGCTCACAGAGAATAATTTTTTTGGAGTTTTCTTTTTTCTGCACATATTTATGCTTCCTCCAGACTCCTTTTGTTTTGATCTCTGTCTTCCATGTTGGAGGCTTTCCTCAGATACACACTATCCTTGATTATCTACTCATGATTCACTGGAAGTCTAAAACACTGACTAGACGTTCTGAATGCATCAGTGGGGCCTTTTGACTGAGCTTCATCATAGGGTGATTTCACTAGGCTGATGTTAGGGGACCTACATTTGTATCCTCAATTCTCTTTCCTTGGCTGATCAAGTTACTCAAAGATGAGTCCTGAGCTTCTGCCTCAAGGGTAACAGTCTCATTGTCTACATTCTGGAAGCCAAGTTGGACATTCTGTTTGGGAGAATGTGTACATTCAGCATTTAATGTTTATAGTCATTTAATCCCTTGTTTTTGGTACAGTCCTGTGCCTGCAACTGTGCCTGACGTGCTCCCTCCAAAGAGCCTTCCCTTTATTTTTTCCAGAGAATAAGCCTCCAGATTTATGCAGGGAGGACACAGGGGCAGTTGTGCAGCAATGTGGACCTAGACAAGGGATCTAGGACTCTACCTGCTTCTCAAAGAGCTTTCCTCTTTATTTTTCTGCACCTCTCCCATTCTGTCACCAGTTCAGAGGTACTTAGTGCTGCCACTGCTCATGTCTTTTGAAGATTTTATAGTGTAAATACAGTTGGTTCTTATCTTTCCCAACATAGCTGCCTTGGGATTTCATTCTTGGTCAGTTACAACCTGTCCACTCGTTTTTCATCTTCTAAAATGTTGATGGATTTCCTGTTTTCAGTTCTCCACTCCTTCTAAGATTATCTTTATTTTAAAATTCCTCACCATAGTTATAGTAGAGTTTGGGGACTGGGGAAGGAATGAAATGAACTGCTTGTTGTTAATCTGCTATCTTAACCCAGAATCTGTTCTTAAAGGGCAGAGGCTTTGTCTGGGTCATCTCTAAATTTCAACCCATAAGGGAGTCCGTGATACAGTAGGTACTTAAGAAATGTTTACGTGGATGATTTAAGTCTTGTTTAACATTTATAAAACTCAGTTGATAACAAGTTTGTGATAAAGGCGTAGTTTCTTGCCACATGGATCTCTCTCTAGTTTGGTTAAGTGTCCTCACAATATTGTGGGTGTCTTTTTCTGGAGCAAGTAATCCATGATAGAGCAAGGTAGAAGCTATAATGACTTTAAGGCCTAGCAGTGAAAGTTACATTCTACCATTTTCATAATATCCTGTTAGTTACACAGATAGTTATATTCAGTGTAGGGAAAGACTTACACAAAGGTGTGAATCCCACAAGGCAAGACTTACTAGGGACATCTCGGAGGCTGGGTATCACACAAAGTTTCTGTCTGAAGCTAAAGAACAAATCAGGGCCGCATGGGTAGTTCAGGTCATGATCCTGGGGTCCTGGGATCGAGCCCAGCATCGGGCTCTCTGCTCAGCGGAGAGCCTGCTTCTCTCTCTCCCTCTGCTGCTCCCCCTGCTTGTGCTCGCACTTTCTCTCGCTCTTGCTCTCTCTCTCTAATAAATAAAATCTTAAAAAAAAAAAAATCCAACTTAAGTAGAAGGTAAGAAATAATAAAGATCAGAACAAAAATTAATTAAATAGAAAACAGTGCAGAAAATGCATGAAGCCCAAAGTTGGTTCTTTTGATAAAATTAATAAAATCCTAGCAAGGCTAATCAAGAAAAGGGGCACCTGGGTGGCTCAGTCATTAAGCGTCTGCCTTTGGCTCAGGTCATGGTCCCAGGGTCCTGGGATCAAGCCCCAAGTCGGGTTCCCTGCTCAGCGGGAAGCCTGCTTCTCCCTCTCCCACTCCCCCTGCTTGTGTTCCCTCTCTCGCTGTCTCTGTCTATCAAATAAATAAATAAAATCTTTAAAAAAAAAGACTAATCAAGAAAAATAGAAAAAACAGATTACTAGTATGAGGAATGAAAGAAAGGGTATCACTAAAGATCTTTCAGAATTGAAAGATTAATAACGAAATGTTACGAACTTTATACCAGTTAATTTGATAACTTAAACAGAACTTTACAGAAATTGATTTGGAAGAGTAATCTGAAGAGCTCTGTATCTATTAAGTTCATAATCCCTTGAAAACTCCAGCGATTTAACTGGTGAATTTTATCTAACATTTAAGGAAAAAATAGTACCAATCTTCCACAAAGTCAGGAAATAGAGGAGGAAAGACTTTCCAACTCATTTTATGAGGCTAGTATACCTGTGATACTGACACGACAAAAACAATATAATCCTCTCAATAGACAGAAAAATCATTTGACACATTTTAATATTCTCATGATGAAAATTTACAGTAAACCAGCAATAAAAGGAAACTTCTTCAATTTGATAAAAGCATCTAGAAAAACATAACCGGCATCATAAAAGTTAAAACAATGGAATGCTTTTGCTCTTAAGATGAAGAACAAGGCAAGGATACTTGCTTTTCACTACTGATTAAATATTGTGCTAAAGGTCCAAACTAATGCAGTGAGGCAAGAAAAATAAAGACGTAATATTGTAAAGGAAGAAATAAAACTATCCCTGTTTGCAGAAGACCTAATTCTCTACATAAAAATCCTAATGAACCTACCCCCAAAAAACTCTGCTAGAATTAATAGATGAATTTAGGAAGGATACAAATAGCATGTACAAAAATCAATACAAGCAGTATAACAAGAAATAATACTAGCATGCAACAATTAGAAAAATAAAAATACCATTTATAATAATACCAAAAAATGTAATATTTAGGAATAGATCTAAAGAAAGATGTGCAAGGCTTCTATACTGAAAGCTAAATTTAGCATTCCTGAGAAAGACAAGGAAGATAACCATGTTCTTGGACCAGAACACTCAAATTGTTAAGATGTCCCATTCTTCCCATGGGGCTCCTGGGTGGGTCAGTCAATTGAGCGTCCAACTCTTGGTTTCCTCTGGGGTCATCATCTCTGGGTCCTGGGATCAAGCCCTGCCTCAGACTTTGCACTCCGCAGGGAGTCTGCTTGGCGATTTCTCTCCCTTTTCCTCTCCCTCCCCTCACCCGCTCACACACGAGTTCTCCCTCCCTCTCTCCCTCTCTCCCTCTCTCTCTCTCTCTCTCTCTTCCCCCTTAGAATAGATGAATAAATCTTTAAAAAAAAAAAAAAAAAAAGATGTCCATTCTCCCCACATTGACCTATAGACTCACACAGTCCCAATGGAAATTTCATCAGATTTTTTAAAAATAGAAGTTGACAATCTGAGTCTTCGTAAGATTTATATGGAAATACAAAGAGCCTAGAATAGCCAAAAACATTCTGAAGAAGCACAAGTGGGAAGATATATACTACCTGGTATTAAAGATATGCTTTAAAACTATAGTAATCAAAACTGTGATGTTGGGGTGAAGGTAGACATGTAAATCGAGTTATAGAATAACTACAGGTACTTGATGGGTTTTTTTTTCTTTTTTTTTTTTTTTAAGATTTTATTTATTTATTTGACAGAGAGAGACAGCGAGAGAGGGAACACAAGCAGGGGGAGTGGGAGAGGGAGAAGCAGGCTTCCCGCCGAGCAGGGAGCCCGATGCGGGGCTCGATCCCAGGACTCCGGGATCATGACCTGAGCCGAAGGCAGACGCTTAACGACTGAGCCACCCAGGTGCCCCGATGTTTTTTTTTTCTAAGATACTTGATCTTAGATCATCACAGGCTGAGAAGCGATTAGAATAGATAGAGAAGTAGGCCTACTCTTGTGGTTGACTGATATTTGACAGAGGGGACAATATAATTCAGTGAGGAAAGGATAGTCTTAATAAATGATGCAAAAACAAGTGGATATGTGTATAAAAGAATAAACATAACCCCTACTTGACACCATACTCAAGAATTAATTCTAGGTATATCACAGGCCAAACAAAGCTAAAACTGGGAAATTTCTAAGAAAACAGGAAAAATATTCATGTCCTTGGAGTAAAAGATTTCTTGATGTATTGGAAACCTGAGTGAAAACCCCCTCTTCAGAACATTTAAGCAACTACTGGGAGAAAACATATAGCTAAACAAAAGATTTGGGGCACCTGCGTGGCTCAGTTGGTTAAGTGTCTACCTTCAGCTCAGGTCATGATCCCAGGGTTCTGGGATCGAGCCCCACATCGGGCTCCCTGTTTGGCGGGGAGTCTGCTTCTCCCTCTCCCTCTCGCTGCTCCCCCTGCTTGTGCTCTGTCTCTCTGTCAAATAAATAAATAAATAAATAAAAATAATAAAATATTTGTGTCCAGAATATATGAAAAACTTGTGCCAGATAATTTAAAAAAGTGGTCAGAGGCTGACACTTCACAAAAGATGTATGTGAATGGTAAATAAGCACTTAGAAGATACTAAACATCATTGCTCATCTGAGAAATGCAAATACCCACAATGAGATCTCACTTTACACCCACTACATGGGCTAAATTAAAAAGACTGGCAATACCAATATTGGCAAAGATGTGGAGCAACTGGAAATGGTAGGAGTGTAAATTGTACAACCACTTGGAAAAAGATTTTGGCACAGTCTTTTAAAGTTAAACATGCTCTTGTCTTATGACCCACAAGTTTTATTCCTAGGCCTTTCCCCCAAGACAAATGAAAAAGTCATACAAAGATTTGTGTATGTATGTTTGCTTGTTCATAATAACTAGAAACTGGAAACAACCCTAATATCTAAAAACAAGAGAATGGAGAAAGAAATTGTGATCTGCTCATGCAATGAAATACTACCCAGCAATTAGAAAGAACTAACTACTGGGGCACCTGGGTGGCTCAGTCAGTTAAGCATCTGATTCTTGATCTCAGCTCAAGTCTTGATCTCAGGGTCGTGAGTTCAAGCCCCGCAATGGGCTCCATGCTGGACATGGAGCCTACTTTTTAAAACGAGAACTACTAATTTATACAACAGTATGAATCTCAACTAATTAAAATGGGCAAAAGAAGCCAAACTCAAAATGATATATATAGTATAATTCCATTTATGTAGAATTTTGGATCCAGTTAATCTATTATGAAAGGAATCTGATGTGTGTCTGCCTGGGGCAGATACGGAAGGAACTGATTACATAGAGGCAGGAGAGTACTTTCTGGGGTGATGGAAAGGTTCTTTCTTGATTGGGGTGGTAATAGCATAAATGTATACATTGGTCAAAATCATTGAACTTTACACTTAAAGCGCATTTTATTATATGTAAGGCTGAAAATCCTTTTTTAAAGGAAGGTATCCCTACATAACCCACCAGAAAGGCTAAAATTCACGTCTGGCTGTACCAATGGTTAGAATTTAGCAAAAAAATGGCATACATTGCTTATGAGAGGGTCAGTTGTTAAAACCACTTTGAAGAGTTTGGCATTATCTAGGAAAATTAGATATACATATCCTTCATGACTCAGCAATTTTACTTTTAGATGGAGCCTTTTCTACTAGAGAAATTTGTATCTGTATGTGCATCAAAAAAGACTAACTATAGGAATGTTCATAACATTCTAGTAACCAAAGGAAAGTACCAACACAAATGTCCATACATAAGTAAACTATGTATAGTTTACTACTATATATATATATTTTTTTTTTATTTATTTTTTTTAAAGAGGGTTGGAGGAGAGGGAAAGAGAATCCCAAGCAGGCTCCATGTGCAGCACAGAGCCTGAGCTGGGGCTCAGTCTCAAAACCCTGAGATCATGACCTGAGCCAAAATCCAGAGTAGGACACTCAACTGACTGAGCCATCCAGGCACCCCAATAAACTTTATTTCTTTACCAGAGTGTTAGAGAAGTGAAAATGAAGAAACTGTTTACATTTAATATAGATGAGCTAGAGACAATCCATAGCAACAGTCTCAAAAGATTACATGCTTTGTATTTCTAGTTACACAAAATTCAAGAACTAGGAAAACTAAACTATTTAGGAATCTGTACTTAAGTTGTAAATTTAAAGAAAAGGAAGTGATGAAAGTCAGGACTTTGGTTACCTTTGAAGAAGAGGGGAAGTTAGAATTGGAAAGGGGCTAGGGAAGAGGTTTCTAAGATACGGGCAATATTTAGTTGTTGATCCAGTGTTGGTTTTGTAGATATTTACTGTATAAAAATTTAAGTGACACATTTATATTTTATATACTAAATATGTGATATTTTACATTAAAAATAGAAAAAACAATTCTTTAATCTATCAATATCTCCTGAGTACTATGTTAATAATATTTTGCTAGGTGATAATAGGAAATGCAAGGATGTTTAACATGGTGTCTTAAGTGCTCACTAATTATAACCATAAAAAAGCATTGTGTAATGAGTAGTCTTAAATTGTGTTCTCATACTTTCAGAGCCATGGGAGTAAGCCTATAAAATTGAGGCATATAACATCCATACCATGTAACCTCTCAGGAGGTAGTAGGTGTACATTAAAAAATAATTATGGGGGCGCCTGGGTGGCTCAGTTGGTTAAGCGACTGCCTTCGGCTCAGGTCATGATCCTGGAGTCCCTGGATCGAGTCCCGCATCGGGCTGCCTGCTCGGCAGGGAGTCTGCTTCTCCCTCTGACCCTCCCCTCTGTCATGTGCTCTCTCTCATTCTCTCTCTCTCAAATAAAAAATAATAATAATAAAATTTTTTAAAAAATAAAAAATAATTATGATTATCTTTTTACCAGCTCCAATGTTGTTTACTGCTGTACTATTCATTTGTCCTTGGTCTCATTTGGTAGTCCTAGTTATTTTAAATATGGCAAATATTTATTACTTTCTTTTTCTTATCTGTTATTTTCTGCCATGTCTTTTGAAACAGTAAAACACAAACTTAAGAATTCTAATCCCTTCTTCAAGAAAAGTTCTCCCATAAAACCTCTTCAAGGAGTTAGTTTGCATTAACAAAATGATTCTGCCTAGAATTAAGACCAGTCGATCAGTGAACAAATGACATGAGTAGACAGTTCAAAAATAAGAACGGAAGCTCTATTGAGCTCCTAGGCTACAAATAGATACTTTGCATGGAATCTCTACCCTAATGCTGTGAGTAGTAGGTATTCTTTTAATTTTACAGATGGACAAATAGAAATTCAGGGAAATCCTAATTAGTAAGTGTTAGATATAGAATCAAAATCTATGTCTATTTTATTTTAAAGCCTGTCCTTTTTTATTATTCTAACACTGCTACCCATGAAAAGAAGAAAATGAACTTAGTTAAAAAAAAAAAATGCAACGAACAAGAGAAATTACAGGATGCATTTCCAACAACAAAAATTTCTATCATTTATTAATCTATTAAAAGATACAGAAGAGTTATAGAGTGTATTATAAAACCTTAATGAGGGGCGCCTGGGTGGCTCAGTCATTTAGCATCTGCCTTTGGCTCAGGTCATGATCCCAGGGTCCTGGCATCAAGCCTTCCATCGGGCTCCCTGCTTGGCGGGAAGCCTGCTTCTCCCTCTCCCACTCCCCCTGCTTGTGTTCCCTCTCTCGCTGTGTCTCTCTCTGTCAAATAAATAAATAAAATCTTTAAAAAATAAAAATAAAAATAAAACCTTAATGAAGTTTAAATGACCTTAATGAATTCAGAGATCTGTGTTGATGAATTGAAAGTCTATCCCACTGGTATTCTAGACATAGTCTCTTTTTGTGAATTTCTTTTTCCTTAGTTATAGATTATGTATATTTAGATACTGGCATTCTAAATAGTAGATAATACCTCCTTTTCCACCAAAGTCCTTTCAATAGTATCTGTATTTTCTCAATTTTATTTATCTGAATTCTAACAGCTGCCTAGTCAATTTTAATTATATGCATATACTCCAAATTTATCCATTCTACTAATGGATATTTTGGTTGTTTCCATTCTTTTTACTATTAAAAACAATCTACGATAAGCATTCTTACTCATGCCTCCTTTTGCAGATAGGGAATTTCTCTAGAGTGTATTTCAATATAGTGGAACTGATGGATTAAAAATTAAGCATATCTTCAAATTTATTATATGTTACTGTTTTCTCTCCTAACTTTATCAGTTTATATCCCTACAGTTTGTACAAGAGCTTTCATTTTTCCATTGGCTTGTCAGTTTGTGTTCTAAGTCTTGAAATTCTTTGCCCATCTTGAATGGTGTAAAATGATAGGTCAGTATTGTTATGTGTATCTCCTTAATTACATATAAGATAATTCAGGAAGATTTATGTGTTTTGACAGTTAGGTTTCTGTTTTATGAAATGCCAGCTGATGTCATTTGCCACTTCTTTGTTTTATCTTGATTTTAGGAACTCATTACATATTCTTGAAAGTATTTGTTACAGGTATTACACATGTTCTCTACCAATCTATAGCCTGGGGTTTGGTTGTTTTTTGTTTGTTTTGCTTTGTGGGTTTCTTTCTTACAGTTTTCTTTCATAGTTTTTTTAATTATAGTTTTTTATAGTTCATATATTTTTAAAAATTTTTATGGTTTCACTGGTTTGTAGTTTTTGTATCTTTTTTAAGAAATTCTTCCTTACCTCCAAGATCATAAAGATATTCTATATTTTCTTCTAAATGCTTATTTTTCTTTTCATATTTAGTTCTCTGAATAGGAATTTGTATATAGTGTGAGGAAGGCTTTCAAGTCTGTTCTGCTGGTCTGTGTATCCTCACAGTCTCTTGACTTGAATAGGATTATAATAAATCTTGATGAATGATAGGACAGACCTTAGTCTTTAAAACTGTCTTGGCTATTCTTGTTTCGTTGCTTTTTTGTGTTAATTTTAGGATGTGCTTCTTAATTTCCAGAGGTCAAGGGGGTTATATCCGGTCAGTATTTTGATTGAAATTGCTTTGAATTTGCAGATTAATTTGGGAATAACTTACATGAATAGGGTATATTACTCCATTTTTAAAATCTTCTGTAATATTTTCCAATAGTAAAGATACCTATTACTTCTCTCCACCCCCCCAAAAAAGATACCTATTACTTCTCTAGGTCTTATACATATTTTGTTTGGATTTCATCCCAAGTCCTACTGTTTTTTGTTGTAATTTTAACTTGTATTTTTTTAAATTACATTTTAAGTTGATTGCCAATATATACAAGAATGTAACTTATTTTCATATATTGATCTTAAGTCTAGCAACCTTGCTGAACTCTCATTAATTCTCTAATTTGTCTGTATATTTTATTGGGTTTTCTATGTAGATAATCATATTTGTGAAGAAAAATAATTTTCCCTTTCTAGTCTTTTTACCTTTTATTTCTCTAACTTGTATTACTGCACTAACTAGAACATTCTAATAAATGAAGTTTAATTTACCATAGATTTTTGATAGATAACTTTTATCAAATTAAGGAAATTCTTTTCTGGTCCTGATAAAGTATAAGTATTAGCTATGGTGTTGAATTTTATATAATGCTTTTTTTGGACCATCATTTGTAGAAATGGTTGTATGCTATTTCCTTTAATAAGTTATTGGGGTATGCTTTGTTAATAGATTTCTTTAAATTTTAAACATAAACATTTCTTTTCCATCAAATTAGCTTAGTTTCGAAAGGGCAAGAAGGAATAAAATGCCTATATACTTAGGCTTATAAAATGTTAAGGATTCATCAGAGAGAAGCAGATCTTTACTCATTGAAATTCACTCCTAATTCAGGTGTACTCACTGATTTCAACCCATTTTTTGTTAGAACTTTTTTTTTAATTAACTTTAATTTTCATCTGAAATGCCCACATTCCTGTAGAGAAGATGATAAACAGTAAAATGATTAGAAGCACAGTGGTGTAAACAGTAGGGAAAAATAATTGAAGAATGTTAAAAAGGATAAATAATGTTTGTTTAGTAGTTGCAATTCAGTGATGTAAGACACATTAGTTGTGAATGCTAATATTATAGCAGTTTAGTGAAGAAAATTTACCTGAAGGATTAAAGGAAAGGCAAATAAGCATGTTACTTACCATATTTTTATTTCCTTTACCTATTTACTTTTAAAAAATTAACCCAGAAGCAGTATATGCTTATTTTGATATGTATCCTGTCAGCTGTTTTTTTAATACATGAAAATATTCTCACGTTTTTAATAGAATAATATAATGTATACAATTTTTTTAAGATGTATTTATTTGAAAGAGAGTGAGCATGGGGTGGGGAGGGGCAGAGGGAGAGAGAAGCTCAAGCTGACTCTGCTGCTGAGCATGGAAGCAAGGCGGGGCTTGATCTCACGACCCCAAGATCACCACCTGAGCCAAAACCAAGAGTTGGGTGCTTAACCAACTTCACCCCCCAGGTGCTCCAATGTATACGTTTTTGAAACTACTATAGATTTGAATAAGATACCTAGAATGCTAATACAATCTGCGGCACCTGGCTGGGTCAGTTGGAAGAGCATGCGACTCTTGATCCCAGGGTATTGAGTTCAGGCCCCACTTTGGGTGTTGAGATTACTTAAATAAAACTTAAAAAAAAAAATAGAATGCTAAAATAATCTTATCAATCTCCTTTTTTTATTTTTTTATTTTTTTAATTTTTTTAAAGATTTATTTATTTATTTGAGAGAGCGAGAATGAGAGAGAGTACATGAGAGGGGGGAGGGTCAGAGGGAGAAGCAGACTCCTCGCTGAGCAGGGAGCCCGATGTGGGACTCGATCCCGGGACTCCAGGATCATGACCTGAGCCGAAGGCAGTTGCTTAACCAACTGAGCCACCCAGGCGCCCAATCTCTTTTTTTTATTAGTTAGAAACTGTGGAGGTGATTCTAAAGTTTATCTGGTTGGAAGTTTAGCAATGAGTACTGTTTTCTCTTAAATCTTCCCTACAGAAGTACTCATGGATGTGCACATGTACAGACACACCCACAGGCAAATAAAATATATATTAGGACATCCGTTGGAAAATTTTTTGTAATATTAAAACCAACTTACTGATCCATCATTAGGGACATGAAGTACATCCATGTAATGATATATCCTGTAAGTGTAAAAAAAATGATACGGTTCCATAGATAGGTAGGTAGGTAGGGAGGTAGATTGATTGATTGATCTGTAAGACCTATAATGAGAAAAAAGATCAAAGCCCAGAATAGTGTTTCTAATGTTTTACCATTTGTGTTCTTTTTTATTAAGAGGGAAAGGGAGTATATATTCACTTAATTATCATGCACTGATACTGTGGAATAATATGAGGCCATTAAAAAGAATGTACTGACATGGAAAGATCTCTAAGACATACTGTTAATTTAAAAAATAATAAAACGAATCATGGAACATTTATTGTCTGATCTCATGTAAAAAGAAAGTTGCATGGGGACGCCTGGCTGACTCAGTCACAGAGCATGTAACTCTTGATCTCAGGGTTGTGAGTTCAAGCCTCATGTGGGTAGAGAGCTTACTTAATAAAAAAAAAGTTCCATGTACATTCTAATCTTTGTAAGGGCATATCAAAAAAGCAGGGTATGTACATACTTAACTACTAATAATGGTTTGTTTTTTTTTTTTTAAGATTTTATTTGAGAGAGAACAAGCCCACATGAGCCAGGGGAGGGGCAGAGACAGAGAATCTCAAGCAGACTGCACGCTGAGCACTGAGCTGATGCAGGGCTTGATCTCACGACCCAGAGATCATGAGCGGAAACCAAGAGTCGGTCACTTAACCAACTGAGCCACCCAGGCGCCCCTTAATGATGGTTATTTCTTAAAGATACTTGGGGGGTGGAAGTTGAGTTGGGAGGGAATCTTTATTCTGTATATCTGCATTTTTTATGATGAGACATCATTCATATATGCTGGATTAAAGGAAAAAGTAATATGTGCTCATTATAATAAATGAAGATATAAAGTTAAAAAGAAGAAAATAAAAAACATCCATAGTAGCCTTACCACCCACACCTTTCCTGAGATAACTACTGTTAAAGCCTTGATAAACATCCTCCCAGAGGCGAGGGACATTTTGTGGAGGACATTTAATCCTTGAACCAAGGAGAGGGAGAGAAAGAGCACCACATAAAATGTTTACACTTAGCTCAGCAGACAATAGACATGTTTTTTAAGCAGAAAAATAACATGATAGTGTGTAGCTTCTTTTGGTTTTGCTTTTCATTGTATCCCCAATACCTTTATAGCACATAATAGCTCCCAGTAAGTTTGTGTTTAAGAAATAAGTGATGGTGATCTACTAACCATTGGTGAAACTCTTCCAGTTCTGAAGCCCAAGATTAAGAAATCATTGTGGTTGACTCTTAGAGAACGACCAACTGTAGCTAGTTGACATTGGGCAGATATTCTTTACTTATTATTTCCTATAGTTTGGATTAACCCCAATAACATAATACCACTGTCTTCTCAGACCTCTCTACAAGACAGGGAAAGCTTTCACTAGAATAGATTAACAGGCCAGGGTGGTATAGAAAGCTTTAGGAAATAATACCTAACCTTTTCAACTTAAGGGGCTCTGGCATTTGTCCCCTTACAGGCCTTGTCTCATACCCAGAACACTCTCTGTATATGTAGCAGAAAATGGTATTATTCAGTTACCCATGAAGAAAGCTAGATTATAAAAACTGTAGGATTTAGCTTTTCTGTTCTTGTGCCTGTCTTCTAGTCAGACAGCTGCCAAATTGAAACTGCTCAACTCAGCAATGCTTTTTTATATATATCAGTATGCATAAAGGATAACTATAACTATAATTAGTTAATTATCATGGAACTGAACACAAGTTTCTGAATTTTTTTATGGAAACATTAACACGTACTATTTGTGTTTTTCTTTTTAGTTTCTGCCACTGCCTTCTACAAAGCACAACCTGTAATTCAGTTCATGTGTGAAGTTCTTGACATTCATAATATTGATGAGCAACCAAGACCTCTGACTGATTCTCATCGAGTAAAATTCACCAAAGAGATAAAAGGTGAATTAATTAGCATTTGGAACAATTTAACAATAAAATGCATGAATACAACAAACTTTTATTGAAAAAAATTTTTTAAGTCTATTCATATAACATCATCTGTGAAAATATAGATTATAAAATGTTACATTAAATTCATTGCCATTACATCTTAGTGTTTGAATGAAAGAAATGCCAAGTAATGAAATTAATATTGATACCAGTGAATTTTTCATTAATACTTGCTGTTACTAGCTAAAGGTATAAGAAGAATATCTCATGGGAAAATGTTTCTATAATAGTGTTAAAAGGAAACATTCCAAAAACATTGTTATGTCAGAACCAGAGTCATTATTTTAACATATTCTAAAATAATGACTTCCTTATTTTTCTGAAATGGTTGAATATTTTATTCCTTTGAAACTTTATGGATACAGGGCTAGCCTGTTTCATGTGTTATTTCAGAGTTGGAACTTCGTTGTTTTGTGTACATTATATAGTTGATCATTGATCTTGCCTATTTTAGTTAGTAGCTAAAGTCTGTACAGTGGTGTTGCATCCTATATACATTTTACTAACATAAATTCATCTCTACATGGTCTTTTAGAGAGAATAAGAAAAAGTAATTTTAATAGTGTTCTAAAATTTGTATTGTATTTATTTCATCTTTATATAAATGTACATTCCTATATACATTTAAATATACATTTACAGTTTCATGTGCAAACACATAAACACTTTATCAGTAATTTAAGGAATTTTTCAAGAGTAGTTTTGATTGTGTAAAATTCTTGCCTTGTTCACAGCTTTGAACCTAATCAAGTAAGATGTGACTCCACTGTATTTAGTTCTTTATTTAGGCATGAAGAAGAATTAGATATTCTCGAATTAGAATGAGTAGTATAAATTCTATTTATGTTAAGTGTTAAATCTTAGTCAGAAATAGTAGTTTTTTTATTTAAGATTTTAACTGTTGCAGATAATTTTCAGCTTTTGGTTTGAATGAAACATTGAAGTTTGTTACCTGAACATCTTTCAGTTCCCCGAATCAGAATAGCTCAATGCATCCTGCTTGCTCCAATAATCATTCATTCTTTGCCATTCAGTACCCAGGAGAGAGATAGTCATTGTGAATAAAACATTAAAAGGAAAATCCTTCCTGCTTTGAAAATGAGCATCCATTTATCTCAAGTTATTTAAATGCCAAAATAATAAAGTGTTATATATTAGTGTATTGCAACCATACCATTGTCCTTTCATAATCTGTATTAACTGCACAGTTAGCATTGTCGAGAGGTTAGTGCATTACCCACCATTAATGTGTGATCATCCAAATGCCATGGTTTCCAGTGGAGTTGCTGCTTAGTTACCACCTCTGATATCATGAAGTCACTTACATTATTTTGCGGTAACTATGCAATCAACTCATATCACCACTCTATCACAGAAAATACAAGATGTACAGAACAAGGATGCAACTGCTGCCCGAAGAGCATGGACTCGATCTTAACTTCAACTGCTCAGGGGCCCAAAGAAATGACTGAAAAAATGACTAGAAAGCATTATAAAGTTGATGTTATAGTGAAGGTAAAGCCAAGTTTATAGGTTAAATATTTGATTTATTAAAGCCAAAATTTTTTTTGGTTGGATGGAGGGTTTTGGGAGGGACCTGGGCACAGAATTATCTAGTCCATTTTTAAAAATTTTAACTTTTTGCTAAGCCCTGGGTTGGGTCAAATCCTTAGGTACCTATGACCCTAGATTTGGGGTAGAAAAATCTGAGTTGGATCTAACTGACCAACTGATGATTTTTTTTCCTCCATTCAAAGTCACAAAGGCTTTGTTGACTTTTTGGGGGGGTTTTTGTTGTTGCTGTTTTTTAAAAGAGAGTTCTTTAATATACATCATGTAATCCTACCATGGAAATTCAAGAGAATCAGAGTTATGTATTCTGTGCTATATATTTGGGCTTAATTTTTAACCAGCATAAGGAACTTGATGGTAACTGTTAAATAGTGATATTAAGTGTGATATAATGAATAGATTTCCTTAGTACGTTCATTTGGTTCCAGTGGGACTTTTATCTAAATATTTAACAGTAACTTTAGGGTGGTTCCTTAGTACAATTATTCATCATAGTTAAACAGAAATACTGAGGGAAGTGTATGGTAAAAGTATACCATATGCTTATAAAAGAACCACTTTATTTTTGGTAAAAACTTATTTCATAGGCTATTAAAATCTTACTAGTAACTTCTCTAATTCAGGGAAGACTTGTAAAAAAAATTGCTAAGTGGTATATAGCAGAAAAAAATTCTAAAACATAGTATTTCCGTACATAATATTTTTACATCCTGCTTCATATTGTTACTTCATATTGTTTACTTCACATTTCCTTCTTTTGAGGCCTTCTTCAGATAATATTTTATTTTCTAGTCTTCTTTATAATATAGAGGCATAGTAAATGTTCTAATCTGAAATTTTAGTTTTATAAAGGTAATTACTAATAAAAACTACTTACCACTGATTCAGTTAGTATTCCTCAAGAAAAATCCATACCAATCTGGTACAGTGACACTGTGTCCATTTAACATCTTAATTTGTGCTGGACAGAAGAAAATATTACTATGAATGAACTTTGTGTTTGGTACTACAGTTAGTAATTGATAGAAAAATAAGTTACACTGTTGCAGGGTTTCTCAACCTTGCCAGTGTTGATATTTTGGGCTGGATAATTCTTTGTTGTGGTCTGAGGTGGGAGGTAGTGCTGTCCCATGCATTGTAGGATATTTAGCACCATCCCTGGATCCAAGAATCCCTAATTCTAGCATCCATTAGATGCCAGTAGCACCCTGCAGTCATGACAATTAAAAATGTCTCCAGACATTACCAAAGGTTCCCCGGAGGGCAAAATTGCCTGTGGTTGAGAATCACTGCACAATAGGAATCACAAATATAACAGGGAAATAATGCAAAAGTAATACCATAAATACTATCAGGAAACTAAAAGTTGTCCTTCATCTACTCCTTTCTAGATTTTCTGCCTTAGGAGTCTAGGCCATAGTAATGGAGTTGCTTATCTATAAGCAGTGGCCACTGTGTCGGTTTGTTAACTCTTCTCTAGGTAGCTCCGAGATTGCACTGGCAAATACAGTAGCACCAGCCACGTGTAGCTATTTAAATTAATTAAAATGAATTTTCACTTTCTTAGTCACACTAGCCACATTTAATGTGCTCCCTAACACACATTGCTAGTAATTAGCACAGATGTAGAACATTCCATCATCTCAGAAAGTTCTGTTGGACAGCACTGCTTAAGAAAATTAACCCCAGGGCGCCTGGGTGGCTCAGTCATTAAGCGTCTGCCTTCAGCTCAGGTCATGATCCTGGGGTCCCGGGATCGAGTCCCACATCGGGCTCCCTGCTCGGCGGGAGGCCTGCTTCTCCCTCTCCCACTCCCCCTGCTTGTGTTTCTGCTCTCGCTATGTCTCTCTCTGTCAAATAAATAAATAAAATCTTAAAAAAAAAAAAAATAAATTAACCCCAGAGAATTTCACCAGTGGTTTAAAAGACCATTGCTTCACTTTCTAAAGCAGGCCTGGGATCTTCAAACTCCTGTGGTCCACAGATGGGCTGTAAGGATCCAGGAACATCTAAAATCATATGCTAAATTATGTGTATATCCAGTTTTCTGAGAGTTTATTGCTTTCATCAGACTCTCAAAGGGGTCAGTGATTCTATAAGAAGGTGGGGATCACCTGCTCTAAGAATTGTTTTGGTTGCATTTAATTTCTGATAGTCAATAGTAAGAGAACTGTGTCACTATCTTATACTTCAAATAAATTGTCATTCTGCTTCTGTTAAAAGGGCCTGGAATTTTTTTCTTCCTACTTTAAAAATCTTTGAAGGACTTCCTTCTTGAGATTCATGAAATTCTAATCTTCAGTCACTATGTGATGACTGTCTATTCAAATATCACATACTTTGAAAATTATAGAGAATGTTGAGAATTATTACAACTCCTCTTTCACTCCTCCTTCCTTCTCCTAGCATAAATACCTAAATTTATTATAAACAGGGTTGTTTTTTTTTTTTTTCAATTAATGGTGAACTTTGCCCCTTGTTCTATAGGCTTTTGCAAGTTTTATGATTCTGTTTTTTAGTGTGTAGAGCTTGATAGGATAGGGAAAAAATGTTTGGAATTAGATGTATCATGATTGTAATCCTTACTAGCAATGTTATTTATAAAATCCTTTATTAATATCACATTGCCTGTATCACAGATTTTTCTGTCTGTTTAGAATTTGAGTTTGTATAGTAGTGAACAGGCTTTATAAATATTTGACATGTGACATTTTTATAACTTCAGTTTTTCTTGTTGGGAACAGGTCTGAAGGTTGAAGTGACTCATTGTGGAACAATGAGACGGAAATACCGTGTTTGTAATGTAACAAGAAGGCCTGCCAGTCATCAAACGTAAGAAAAGCTGGTGTTTGTCAGAGCAGAGATTGATGTGAGGCAGCTTGCTGTAGTTAGTGGATTGGGAGTTTTGCTCACCATAATGGGATGAGAGTTGTTAATGTGTACTTTTTTTTTTTTTCAGCTTTCCTTTACAGTTAGAAAATGGCCAAACTGTGGAGAGAACAGTAGCACAGTATTTTAGAGAAAAGTATACTCTTCAACTGAAGTACCCACATCTTCCTTGTCTGCAAGTGGGGCAGGAACAGAAGCATACCTACCTGCCACTAGAAGTAATGTGTTTAGGCTTTTTTAATATCCTCTCGTTCATTATTCTTTTGGGTTTTTTTATGGTGTATAATTTACTTCATGCTCTCAAGTTATTTTGGATATTGAACTTTTTTAAATTTTATTTTAAAATTGTAATAATGAAATAATAGGGAAATTTTCATCCACAATCCTACCACTCTAAAGTAACCACTGTTAACATTTTGGTACACTTCTTTTCAGCCTTTTTATCCAGTGTACATTTTACCCTGTTATAATCATACTGTAAAGCAGCATTGTTTACTACTGTTTTACTTAACATGATATTAAAAAGAAGCAGTTTAGTGAAGTAGGTTTTAAAATTTTAATTTTGGGGCGCCTGGGTGGCTCAGTCGGTTAAGCATCTGCCTTCAGCTCAGGTCATGATCCCAGAGTCCTGGGATCGAGCCCCGCATCGGGCTCCCTGCTTGGCGGGAAGCCTGCTTCTCCCTCTCCCACTCCCCCTGCTTGTGTTCCCTCTCTCGCTGTGGTTCTCTGTCAAATAAATAAATAAAATCTTTTAAAAAAAAAATTTAATTTTGCATGTAATTGGCAATGAGAGTTAAAAAAAGATAAATACATCTAGTACAAAACTTTTTTCTGTTTGTAGGTCTGTAATATCGTGGCAGGGCAACGATGTATCAAGAAGCTAACGGACAATCAGACTTCCACTATGATCAAAGCAACAGCAAGATCTGCGCCAGATAGACAAGAGGAAATTAGCAGATTGGTTAGTATTTGGCCCTAGAAATGGGAATTAAAAACCTGTCAGGATAGGGACTCCTGGGTGGCTCAGTTAAGCATCTGCCTTCAGCTCAGGTCATGATCCCAGAGTCCTGGGATCGAGCCCTGAGTCAGGCTCCCTGCTCAGTGGGGAGTCTGCTTCTTCCTGTCTCTCTGCTGCTTCCCCCATTCATGTGCTCTCTTTCTCTCTCAAATAAATAAATAAATAAATAAAATCTTTAAAAAAAACATACACAAAAAAACAAGTTAGGATAAGCTACTACTAAAGAGCCATGTCCTTACCAGCTCATACCTTTTTACCATTTAGCGTACTATCAAAATTAAAAGGGATCATGGAAGTCATCCAGTGGTGTTCTAGGGGTAAACCTTAATGGGTTCTATGAGAAGGATTAGATTCTTCTAATTTAACCCAAAGCTCTTTAATTAGATCCAGAGCAGATGCTCTCAGAACCAACGTTTCAATTTAGTGAACTGGAACTTTATTACCTCCCGCCTAAAAAAGAAAGGGAAAGGAAGAAAAGTCAACGTATTATGACTAGCAATAGTGAGCCTTAACACTCGGTGGGATCACTTAGCCCCCAGTATCAGACTGGTGACTGTATAGGATGAATAAAGAAATATGAGACTGCTCCAATCATGTAGGGTCTCTGAGCTGTATCATTGTTCTAAATGGATAGGAAGGAAGAGTATCAGTACCACTTTATAAAACTGATGGAATAAGGCAAAATGAAAAATAAAAGCCACCTGGATCTTACCTTACTCTTTTTGAATACCATTTGTATTGTGCAAGTGAAGAGAAAAAAGTCTAGAAATAGGAATATGACTTTGGGTAATAGTGAAGATTGTTATAAAAGGGTTACAGAACCGGTCCTTTCATTTTGTAAGCCAATTACAGAGAAAAAGAGCCTTTTTCCCATATGGTTTTATAAAGAATAAATAGAAGTTATTATATGATATTTAATTAGGAAAGTATGAGTTGGTTTTCATCATGGATTTTTTTCTGATCTATTATGACAGGATTTTAAAGCCTATAAGAGGCTAAACCTCTCACTGTCTCTGTAAAATCTCAGTAACTAACTCATTTATTATAACTTTTCTTCCTTATAACTTTATTATAACTTTTCTTCCTAAGAGATAATATTGTACCATGGCTAAAAGCACAGGCTTTGGAATCTAACAGCTCTGGGTCCAAAGTCTATCTTCTTCGCTTACTTACTGTTACTATTGTGTTACTACAATTATAGCATCCAGAAGACTAGTGCAGTGATTGAGAGTAGGAACTCTAGAATCAGAACATACGCAGTTTCAGATTCGTGTCACTTGCTTGGCTAGATAGTTTTTAGGCCAGTCATTTAACTTTACTAATTTTTAGATTTATCCTCTGTAAAGATTATTTAAAAAAAAAAATCTCCTTTTATAGTTATAAGGTTATTGTGGAAATTAATTATAAAACTTAACACCAAGCACATCATGCAGCAAGTTTTTATTTATAGTAGTTATTACTCTTTGTAACTTTACTCTGAATATACACTAAAACACACCAGAAATGAATGGCATTTAAGCTTAAAGAACCATTAGTGCCTAATCTTAGAAAACAACCATTCCTGCTTATTGTGGAAAGATTCTTTTTACATATTTAGATTATATAGTTTTTTTTTTAATGGATTGTTACTCAAACACTTGAACACCGCCTTCATTTTGTAACCTCATTTGACTTTTACTCTGAGACCAGGTAAATATGTTTTGAAAAACACAGTTACTATAGTATGCTATAAACAGGAATTATATTCTGAAGTCCAAGTCTATACTGAATTAAAATAAATCCTTTTTTTTTTTTTTAAGATTTTATTTATTTGTCAGCATGAGAGAGAGCACAAGCAGAGGGGAGCGGCAGGCAGAGGGAGAAGCAGGCTCCCCACCGAGCAAGGAGCCTGATGCGGGACTTGATCCTAGGACCCTGGGATCATGACCTGAGCCGGAGGCAGACACTTAAGTGACTGAGCCACCCGGGAGTCCCAAAATCAATTCTTTATCAACCAGTATTGCACTGTATGTTAACTAAAAAATTTAAATTAAAAAAAAATTCCTGGGGCGCCTGGGTGGCTCAGTCATTAAGCGTCTGCCTTCAGCTCAGGTCATGGTCCCAGGGTCCTGGGATCGAGCCCCGTATCGGGCTCCCTGCTCCGTGGGAAGCCTGCTTCTCCCTCTCCCACTCCCCCTGCTTGTGTTCCCTCTCTCGCTGTGTCTCTCTCTGTCAAATAAATAAATAAAATCTTTAAAACAACAACAATAACCATTATCTAGGGACACCTGGGTGGCTCAGTCATTAAGCGTCTGCCTTCGGCTCAGGTCATGATCCCAGGGTCCTGGGATCGAGCCCCGCATCAGGCTCCCTGCTCCGCGGGAAGCCTGCTTCTCCCTCTCCCACTCCCCCTGCTTGTGTTCCCTCTCTCACTGTCTCTCTCTCTGTCAAATAAATAAATAAAAATCTTAAAAAAAAAAAAATCTTTATCTTTGTAACTACAGATATATTATGTAAAAATTATCATCTGTATCATATTGGCTTTCTTATCTGTCTCAAATGTATCACATTAAGTAAATTTTATAATATGGCACTTTTTATCTGAAAATACTCAAATAATTTTATATGAGTTGTTAATCAAGTAATTAGAAAAAAAAGCCTTAAGATCATCAATATCTGCTGTCAAACTCTATGTAAAATAAATTTTAATAATACATGTCTGGATCTTCTAAGTAGAAGTTCTTAACAGTTTTTAAGTCAGAAATTTATTTCTCCTGTAATCTCTAGACCACCCTCTCCTAAATGCATTAGGTTTAATCATATAAAATTGGCATCTTCACAGATTGTAAATAGTTGAAATTTCTTATTATTCAACCTAATACATTTAAATTTCTGTAAATTACTAGAAGGTTCACAGACTTCCTACAGTCCATTCATGATCTGTCGACCCAGGTTAAGATTCCCTGTCCTGTAGTTAGGGCATCATTGACTAGATCCAAAACATGGTGGACACAGTGAAGAAGAGAAAATGGAGGTTTCTGACGAATGAGGCAGGGGCTTAGAAGGAATTCTGAAAGTAACTATGAATTTTTTCTGTTAGGTAAGAAGTGCAAATTATGAAACAGATCCATTTGTTCAGGAGTTTCAATTTAAAGTTCGGGATGAAATGGCCCACGTAACCGGACGTGTACTTCCAGCTCCTATGCTGCAGTATGGAGGACGGGTAAAACCTCTCGGTGGCGTTTTCATTACAGACATACAGTTTCTGTTTACAGAGCGAAGGGCATCCTAGCTAAGTCTGAGTTTTGGAAAGTGGTTTTTTTTTTGCTCCAACAATACTTTTTGGTTTCAAGGTATCTTTGCTTGAGTTTAGAATTTTCGGTTTGTATGATAAAAAATACAAGTAATATTGATTTAGAGCCATGTATTACATGTAGATTATCAGATATTTATCAGTTCAGCAGTTTGAAATGTTTTTGTTTTCAACTCAGTGAAATAACTTGCCTGTTAAGTGTTTCTTCTTTCTTGCCTTCTTTCTCTTTCTCCCTTTTCTGTAGAATCGGACAGTAGCAACACCAAGCCATGGAGTATGGGACATGCGGGGGAAGCAGTTTCACACAGGAGTGGAGATAAAGATGTGGGCCATCGCTTGCTTCGCCACGCAGAGGCAGTGCAGAGAAGAGATACTGAAGTAAGGCGCGCCACTAGTTCAGTTCGGGGGACTTCCTGGGTTCCAGCTCTAAACTACTCAGCTAATGTTGCCTCAGTATGGGATATATTTAATCACTGAGCCTCTGAAAATGTTTCTTCTCAAAAGTTTGAGGGAGATTTCTGAAATTGTTAGTCAAGTCATTGACTAACGTGTTCTTCTAGGCACCCTAACAGTCTAGCTTATGTGGTATAGGAGCATCGCTGGCTCTTGATGGCAAACAGGTTAGGTTTAATTCCTAGCCTTGCCAGTTCCTAGCTTTTATTACCATGAATAATTTATTTGATTTCATTATGCTTCAGTTTTCACCTTTTTAGAGATGACAATACCTACCTCTTGGGTGAGCATTAAAGAAGGTCCTTACTTCTCAATTGAGCTCCTTGAAAGAGTGACTTAACTCTTCATTTTCACTTCTTTACTTCCAAAAATCTGGCCTCCATCTCCACCACTTTCCCAGTTCCCCAGATTCTTTACCTCAGCGTGTAAGTGCTCAATAATCTTCTGTTCAAATTTAAAACAAAAAAAATCTGTCAATTTTCTCATTTTACCTAACTTATTTCAGGCTTCTAGACTTCTGTTTTCTCACCCTCCTTGAAATCCTAGTGCTCTGCTGAAACTAGCTTCTGGAAATCTCTAACGTCTTTGTGCTTATCAATTCTAATGGTCTTTCCTTAGCCATTATTTTTCTCAAAATTTGTGCAGCATTAAATACAGTTGACTACCTTAACATTCTCTCCATTCTTGCCTTCCTGGTTCCTTTTTATCACTTTGGCTTCTCTTCTCTATCTCCTCTCCTTGGGACCCTCAAGTCTTTGAGACTTTGGCAATCTCAAAGGCTTCTGCTCTCATTCCTGTTCAGCAGCTGGGCTGTCATGAAAGAGTACCACCTCCACTTGTGACTACCCCCCCCCCAAAATTTTTAGGCTTCTCTTAACAAAGAATAACAATAAAAATCAGTAGGACATTGAAAATCTTTCACCTGCCTCTTAATTAAGCCCCTTCTCTATTTTCCCATATTCTGGACAAAGAAACTGAAGCACTGTGTTCACTCTATCTCTCTGGCATTTTTTTTCTTTCTCTTTCCAATCATGCTGCTCATTACTGAAAATGCCTCCTTCCTATCCCTACTTCTCTAAATAATACCCAATCTTCTGTGATTTGTGATGCTGGAAATAATCTAATACCCAATCTTCTGTGATTTGTGATGCTGGAAATAATCTGTCTTAACTCTAAACATACTAGTTTATCAGTATCTTCTCTATTTGCTCTTGTCACTTTCTGCATAAAATACAGTTGTACTCTGATTATTTATGTAAATTGACTCCCCCAAAATCTAATTTGCTTAAGAAAATGATTATTGTCTAATTTAATTCTCCACTAATAGATCCTAGAAAGTATGCCCATTATGAATAGTTCTTGAAAGATACAGAGGCCAATTTACCAACCAAGCCAATTCAGAATTTGCCTTACCTTCTTCATATGAGAAATAAAAAACTTTTTCTATTTAATTCTGTTCACTTTTTTTATTAGCTCCAAATTTCTAAATGTATATCTTAAGGTTCACTTAATATACATTTTGCTCCAAAGTTTTTATCCCCCTGCTTTCAAGTAAAATGTCATAAGGACAGTTTACTACAATGCTATGATCATCTTACTTAACCTCCAGAGGCCAAAGAAAATATCTCCAATTGTTTTTCAAGCTTAGAGTTATTCTTTTCATTTTACATTTGTTATTTATGGCTTGATAGGACTCTCATACTCTTTCGGCTTGTGGTTCTTGTTCAGGCTGACTGAAAATACCCAACTTCATACGTCTTGAATTAAACACTAATAAGGAAAAGGAGAAGGGAATTCCTATAAACTTCAGCTCTGAGGGAATGAGTATTTTTGAGCAAAGATAACTCAGATCCTTGACTTAGGACGTTATTTGTTTTAAAAACAAGTAAAGTGATTATTAAATCATGACATCATTACTCAATTATCTTAGGCTAAATGCAGAATTTTGTTTAAATATGGAATTATTAGTCTTTTGTTGCTTTTAGTGTGGCTAAAAGTACATTGAAGTGCTGCCTGCCTCATTTGTTTTTAAATGTGGTTTTCATATTTTTTTTTTTAATCTTTTCTGAGAATATAATCTTTCCTGCCATCCTAGTTTCAGATACACATAATATTGTGGAAAGAAATTCTGGACTAGATCACACTTCTGACTCTACCATTTATCTAACCATTTGACATTGGTCAGATACTTAATGTCCCTGAAACCGTTTCCTGATCTGTAAAATGGGAATAATGCCTCACTTACCACCTTCTTACGAATGTCATCATGATCAAATTAGAAAATGTACAGTAGATTAAATTTATGAAGCTCTTACCATGTCTTGGGCAGTGTTGCTAAGTTCATGTATCATGTCATTTAATATTGACACCAACCCTATAATGGAAGTAACCATCTTACAGATGAGAGAAACTGAAGAATTTGTCTACAATTTCACAGCTACTAAGTAACAGAACTAGGATTGAAACCTGTCGTTCCAACTCTAGAACTGAACTCTTAATCAGCATACTCTATTACGAATGCCATCTGTAAACTACAGAATACCACATAATTATATAGCAGTGTTCCTAGTTTGCACAATAGATTACTAACCCACCACCACCTTTAGTATCAGTAGTCTTGGTGACCTCTTCACATATGGAGCATACAGATCTTTGCTTTATTCTCCATTCACTTCTCAAACTTTCCATTCCACTTTGTAGGTGTGGATGACTAAACAAAGGATTTAGTTTTAGTGATTTCTCCTCCTAGGGGTTTCACGGACCAGCTGCGTAAGATTTCTAAAGATGCAGGGATGCCCATCCAGGGCCAGCCTTGCTTCTGCAAATACGCGCAGGGGGCAGACAGCGTGGAGCCCATGTTCCGGCATCTCAAGAACACCTACTCTGGGCTACAGCTCATTATTGTCATCCTGCCAGGAAAGACACCAGTGTATGGTAAGAATATCTTAAGATTGCATTTTTCCTCAAGTACTTGGTATTCCTTTTAAAATTTTGCTAAAACATATCCTAAAACTTTGAAACATTAAAACATATTTTAATAGCTACAGTATTTAAAACCATGTATGGTTACTTGAAAAAGACAAATCGGTAGAGCAAACTAGTCCAAAAGAGACGCTGTGAAAAGAATTTTAGGGGTGCCTGGGTGGCTCAGTCGTTAAGCATCTGCCTTCGGCTCAGGTCATGATCTCAGGGTCCTAGGATCGAGCCCCGCATCGGGCTCCCTGCTCAGCGGGAGGCCTGCTTTTCCCTCTCCCACTCCCCCTGCTTGTGTTCCCTCTCTCACTGTGTTTCTCTCTGTCAAATAAATAAATAAAATCTTAAAAAAAAAAAAGAAAAAGAATTTTAGTAAAGGAGGCATCACAAAACAATGGTTAAAGAATGATTTCTTTAAAATGGCATTAAGAGGCATGCCTGGGTGGCTCAGTCGGTTAAGCGTCTGCCTTCGGCTCAGTTCATGATCTAGGGTCCTGGGATTGAGCCCCACATCAGGCTCCCTGCTGAGCAGGGTGCCTGCTTCTCCCTCTCCCTCTGCTCCTCCCCCTGCTCGTGTTCTCCCTCACTATCTCTGTCTCTCTCTCTCTCAAATAAATAAAATATTTTTTAAAAAGTTGCATTAGGGGGCACAGTCGTTAAGCGTCTGCCTTCAGCTCAGGTCATGATCCCAGGTGGGATCGAGCCCCGCATCAGGCTCCTCGTTCAGCGGGGAGCCTGCTTCTCACTCTCCCTCTGCTTGATGCTCTCCCTGCTTGTGCTCTCTCTCTTTCTCTCTCTCTCTCTCTCAAATAAATAAAAAATCTTTAAAAATAATAAATAAAAATAAAAAATAAAATAAAAATTGCATTAAGATAACTTGAATATCAATATAATATAGTGGTTAAAAGCACAGACTCCGGGGGCACCTGGAAGGCTCAGTCAGTTAAGCATCCAGCTCTTGATATGATCTCAGGGTCATGGGATCAAGCCACGTGTCAGGCTCTGCTCTCAGCAGGGAGTCTGCTTGAGATTCTCTCTCTCTCTCCCTCTCCCTCTGCCCTCCACCGGCTCTCACTCTTGCTCGCTCTCTCTCAAATAAATAACTCTTTAAGGGTGGGGGCGGAGCACAGGCTCTGGAGTCAGACAATTCTGCATAAGACCCAGGTTCTGCCAGATATACTACCTATATGATCTAGCTGAATTACTTAACCACACTAGGCTTTAGTTTTCTCATCTTTGAAATTGGGATACTAAAAATAACTAACCTATACAGGGTAGTTGTAAGGATGAAATTAATGTACATATATAGGGGCGCCTGAGTGGCTCAGTCGTTAAGCGTCTGCCTTCGTCTCAGGCCATGATCCCGGGGTCCTGGGATCGAGCCCCGCATCGGGCTCCCTGCTCGGCGGGGAGCCTGCTTCTCCCTCTCCCTCTGCCTGCCACTCCCCCTGCTTGTGCTCTCTCTCTCTCTGTGTCAGAGAAATAAATAAAATCGTAAAAAAAAAAAAAAATTTTTACATATATAAACAGGGTCTAGAATAGTACCTGTTATATAATGACTACTCAGCAAATGATAGCTATTATTTTTGTAAACAAATTTAAATTTAGTGAGATTAATAAGTTAAACGTAAATCATTGAATTGTAGAAAAATACAAAGAGGGGCGCCTGGGTGGCTCAGTTGGTTGGGCGACTGCCTTTGGCTCAGGTCATGATCCTGGAGTCCCTGGATCGAGACCCGCATCGGGCTCCCTGCTCGGCAGGGAGTCTGCTTCTCCCTCTGACCCTCCTCCCTCTCATGTGCTCTCTCTCTCAAATAAATAAATAAAATCTTTAAAAAAAAAAAAATACAAAGAAAGGATAATTTTCAGACTACTGAATGGAGTATAATCATTTAAGTTTAGAAATGATAGACTAGTTCACAAAAGACAATTGTTAGATTTACTGCATAAAAATTCAGTTTTCTGTATGTCACAAATATATAACTAAAATTAAAAGGAAACCAAATAAATAAATAAATGGAAACCAGTAGAATCTAAAAAATATTTGTTGCAAATGCAGACAACAAAGGGCTAGTTTATTATTAAAATACCTGTATAGATCTGTTACTGTGATTGAAGAAAAAATCCTTATGTCCTTTTAGATTAATGAGCAAAGAACATAATCCAGAATTTCTCAAGGAAAAATAAAACCAGTAAATATATAGAAAGTGCTGGTTTTCACTAATAGGTAAGGAAAACTACAAGTAAATAAAAGGAAAACTTTTATGTTACTAAATTAGCAGATGTATTTAAATATTATATTTAGCACTTGTGAGGATGCAGTGAATCTAGAATTTTAATATATTGCTGATGGCAATATACATTTTTTTAAATATTTTATTTATTGGACAGAGAGAGCACAAGCAGGGGGAGCGGCAGAGGGAGAGGGACAAGCGGGCTCCCTACTGAGCAGGGAGCCTGATGCGGGGCTCGAACCCAGGACCCTGGGATCATGACCTGAGCCGAAGGCAGACACTTAACCAACTGAGCCACCCAGGCACCCCAATAAAATATTTTTTTAAGATTTTATTTATTTGAGAGAGAAGTGCACATGCGCACAAGCCAGGTGGGAGACAGAGAAGGAGAGGAAATCTCAAGCAGACTCCACGCTGACTGCAGAGTCCAATATGGGGGCTCGATCTCATGACTGTGAGATCATGACCTGAGCCAAAATTAAGAGTCCCAGGTGCTTAACTGACTCAGCCACCCACACGCCTCAGCAGAATAAATTGCTAATATCGTTTCTATCAAAAGTATTATAATGTGTTTTTAGTTTGTGATTCAGTATTTTCAATTACAGAAAGGTGTTCAATGGAAAGAATTCAAAATGGAGAAAAATCTGTGTGTACAAATTGTCATAATGGCATCTGTGATATTAAAAAACTATTAAGAACTGGGGCGCCTGGGTGGCTCAGTTGGTTAAGCGACTGCCTTTGGCTCAGGTCATGATCCTGGAGTCCCTGGATCGAGTCCCGCATCGGGCTCCCTGCTCGGCAGGGAGCCTGCTTCTCCCTCTGACCCTCCCCCCTCTCATGTGCTCTCTCTCTCTCATTCTCTCTGTCTCAAATAAATAAATAAAATCTTTAAAAAAAAAAAAAAAAAAAAAAAAAAAACTATTAAGAACTGGTTTTAAACAATGAGTAAGTTACAGTATATTGAAATATGCAATGATTATAAATGATAGCTATAAAATTCAAAAGATATTTTTAAAGCTGTGATAAAATACAGTTTTTAAACTGTATTTATTTTAAACTCAAAGTTTAAACTCAAAGAATTTATAAATCAGTAGGGAGAGAACAAACAACTCAACTGAAAAATAGACAAAGGACATAAAACAGAAAAACAAATGGTCAGTTATCTTATGAAAAGATGTTCAGGGGCACCTGGGTGGCTCAGTCGGTTGGGTGTCTGCCTTTGGCTCATGATCTCGGGGTTCTGGGATCAAGCCCCACATCGGGCTGGTGCTCTCCCTCTCGTTCCCTCACTCTCTCTAATAAATAAATAAAATCTTAAAAAAAAAAAAGCCTCCTGGAAGTAGAAAGTGCATGACAGGGGGGCCTGGGTGGCTCAGTTGTTAGGCGTCTGCCTTTGGCTCAGGTCATGATTCCAGGGTCCTGGGATCGAGCCCTGTGTTGGTCTCTCTGCTCCGCAGGAGGCCTGCTTCTCCCTCTCACACTCCCCCTGCTTGGGTTCCCTCTCTCACTCTCTCTCTGTCAAATAAATAAAATCTTAAAAAAAAAAAAAAGTGCCTGATACATGGAACTAGTAGGGCTGCATGATACAAAGTAAATATACAAAAGTCAAGTGCTTTCCTAAATACCAAAAATGAACAACTAGAATTTAAAATGAAAAACACAGGGGTGCCTGGGTGACTCAGTCATTAGGCGTCTGCCGTTGGTTCGGGTCATGATCCCGGGGTCCTGGGATCGAGCCCCGCATTGGGCTCCCTGCTCTGTGGGAAGCCTGCTTCTCCCTCTCCCACTCCCCCTGCTTGTGTTCCCTCTCTCACTGTGTCTCTCTCTGTCAAATAAATAAATAAAATCTTTAAAAAATAAAAATAAAATGAAAAAGAGTACCATTTATATTAGTACCAAAAGAAAAAAAAAATTTCACTTAGGTATAAAATGTGTACAGGATCTATACAAAACTAGAAAACTTTGATAAAAGAAATCAAAGAAGCTCTAAACAGATAGTCCATCTTCAAGCATAGGAATACTTAACATTGTTAAGATGTTAATTCTTCCCCAGCCTGATTGATAGATTCAATGTAATCCCAATAAAAATCTCAGCAAGTTATTTTGTGGATATTGCAAACTGATACCGAAGTTTACATAGAGAGGCAAAAGACCTAGAATAGCTATCACAGTAGTGAAAAACAAAGTCAGAGAACTGACACTACCCGATGTCAAGACTTACTAAAAAGCCACATTAATCAAGAGTGTAGTATTAGCAAATTGACAGACGTATAGACCAATTGAACAAAATAAAGAACCCAGAAATAGACTCACACAAATGCAGTTAATTAACCTTTGACAAAGTAGCAAAGGCAATTTAATGGAGAAAGATAGCCTTTCAACAAATGGTACTAGAAAAAGCAGCCACATGCAAAAAAATGAATCTAGACACAGACCTTACATCTTTCACAAAAACTATAAAACAGTTAGAAAGTAATACAGAAGAAAACTCAGGTGACCTTGCATTTGGCAATGAGTTTCTAATTATAACCCCTAAAACATGATCTGTGAAAGAAAAAATTAATGAGTTGGACTTTATCAATATTAAAGATGTTTGGTCTTTATTAACATCAGAAACTGTTAAGAGAATGAAAAGACAGGTCACAGACGGGGAGAAAATATATGCAAAATACATACATGATAAAGAACTTGAAACCAAAATATACAAAGAACTCTTAAAACTGAAAAATAAGAGGGGCACCGGGTGGCTCAGTCATTAAGCGTCTGCCTTTGGCTCAGGTCATGATCCCAGGGTCCTGGGATTGAGCCGCACATCAGGCTCCCTGCTCAGCAGAGAGCCTGCTTCTCCCTCTCCCACTCCCCCTGCTTGTGTTCCCTCTCTCGCTGTGTCTCTCTCTGTCAAATAAATAAATAAAATCTTAAAAAAAAAAAACTGAAAAATAAGAAAACTCCCCCAAAGTAAAAGTGGGCAAAAGGCTGGAATAGGCACTTCACTAAAGAAGAAATACAGATGGCAAATAAGCATATGAAAAGATGCTCAACATTATGTGTCATTAAGGAATTGCAAATTAAAACAACAATAAGATATACCATACACCTATCAGAATGGCTGAAATCTAAAAAACTTATAATACCAAACGTTGGAGAGGATGCAGTACAACAGGAACACTCATTCTTTGCTGGTGGGAATACAAAATGGTACAGCCATTTTTTAAAAGGTTTAATTATTTAAGTAATCTCTACACCCCATGGGGGGCTTGAACTCACAACCCGGAGATCAAGAGTCTCATGCTCTTCTGACTGAGCCAACCAGGCGTGCTGGTGCAGCCACTTTGGAAGACAATTTGGCAGTCTCACCATTTGATAAAGCATTTCTGCTCCTACTTATTTACTAAAGTCAGTTGGAAACTTACGCCTACCCAAAATCCTACACATGAATGTTTATAGCAGCAGTCTTCATAATAACCAAAAACTGGAAGCAAGGTAAAAATAGGGAATAGATAACAAACTGTGGTACATCCATACAATGGAATATTATCTAGCAGTAAAAAGAAATGACTTATCAAGCCACGAAAAGACATGGAGGAACCTTAAATGCATATTGCTAAGTGAAAGAAGCCAATTAGAAAAGGGTACATACTGTATGACTCCCAACTATACAACATTTTAGAAAAGACAAAACTGTAGAGACATAAAAAGGCCAGTGGTTGGGGGCGCCTGGGTGGCTCAGTCGTTAAGCGTCTGCCTTCGGCTCAGGTCATGATCCCGGGGTCCCGGGATCGGGCCCCGCATCGGGCTCTCTGTTCAGCGGGAGGCCTGCTCCTCCCTCTCCCACTCCCCCTGCTTGTGTTCCCTCTCTCGCTGTGTCTCTCTCTGTCAAATAAATAAATAAAATCTTAAAAAAAAAAAAAGGCCAGTGGTTGTCAGGGTTTTGAGGAGAGGGAGGGAGGGATGAATAGGTGTAATACAGGGGATTTTTAGAGCAGTGAAACTATTCTTCATGATACTGTATGTACATGATGTTATACATTTATCAAAACCCATAGACCTGTCCAACAAAAGAATGAACCTTAATGTATACTGTGGACAACACATTAATAATAATTTATCAGTACTGGTTCATTAAATGTACCACACAATACAGGATGTTAGTAATATGGAAAACTGCAGGGGAAGGGGTAAGCATGTAGGAACTCTCTATGCAATCAGCTTAATTTTTCTGAAAATCTAAAATTTTATTTTTTATTTTTATTTTTTTTAAGATTTTATTTATTTATTTGACAGAGAGAGAGAGCACAAGCAGGGGGAGCATCAGGGAAAGGGAGAAGCAGGCTCCCTGCTGGGCACGGAACCCCATACAGGGCTCAATCCCAGGGCCCTCGGATCATGACCTGAGCCGAAGGCAGACACTTAACCATCTGAGCCACCCAGGCACCCCCCCAATCTAAAACTTTTGAAAAATAAAATCGAGGGGCACCTGGGTGGCTCAGTTGTTGGGCGTCTGCCTTTGGCTCAGGTCATGATCCCAGGGTCCTGGGATCGAGTCCCACGTCGGGCTCCCTGCTTGGCGGGGAGCCTGCTTCTCCCTCTCCCATTCCCCCTGCTTGTGTTCCTGCTCTCGCTATCTCTTTCTCTGTCAAATAAATAAATAAAATCTTTAAAAAAAAAAAAAAATTCTTTTGGATTTTTCTACCTAGACAGTCATGAACTCTGTGAACAGTTTTGTTTCTTCCTTCCCAGTCTGTATACTTTTATATCCTTTTCCTTTTGTTAGCTGGGAGTTAACAGTACAATGTTGAATAGCAGTGGTGAGAGGAAAGGAGACATCCTTGCATTCTTCCTGATTTTAAGGGGAAAGAATGTAGTTTCTCAATAGTATGAATGATGTTAGCTATAGGTTTTCTGTAATTTTTTTTTACCGAGTTGGGGAAGATCCCCTTTAGTCCTAGTTTGCTGAGAGTTTTTATCATGAATGCATGATGAAGTTTGTCAAATGCTTTCTCTGTATCTATTGTTATGATCATGATTTTTCTTAGTCTCTTAATGTGATCAATTGCATTAATTGATATTCACATGCTAAATCCCACTTGGTCATGGTGTATAATTACTATACATTCAATTTGCTAATATGTTGAGGATTTTTACATGTATGTTCATGAAGGATATCAACCTATAGTTTTCCTTTCTTGTAATGTCTATATCTGGTTTTGGTATTAGGGTGTAGAGCTTACTTAATTAAGAAAACAACTCAATATTTTCTAACTCAAATAAGTTAGAAAATATTCCCTCTGCTTCTGTTTTCTAGAAGATATTTTAGAGAATTTGGTATCATTTCTTATTTAAATGCTTGGGAGAATTCATCAGTGAAAACATCTGGGCCTGGTACTCTCTTTTTGGAAGGTTCTTAATTATTGATTAAATAATTATTGATTCAATAATTCAGTAAAAATGTAGGGCTTGAACTCATGACCCTGAGATCAAGATTCAGCCACCTAACCAACTAAGCCACTCAGGCACCCTGATTCAATTTCTTTAAAAAAAAAAAAAAAAAAAAGGCCCATTCAGATTTTCTGTTTCTTCTTTGTGAGTTTTGGTAGTGTCATTCAAGGAATTGTTCTACTTCGTGTAAGTTATCAAATTTGTGGGCCTATTGTTCATAATATTCTTTTATTATCCTTTAAATGGCCATAGGACCAATAGTGATGACCTTTTTTTATTTCTAATATTAATGATTCATGTCTTCTCTTTTTTTTTCTTTGGCTGGATGTTTATAAATTTCATTGATCTTTCCAAAGAACCAACTTTTTGGTTTCACTGATTATTGATTTCTTATTTTCAATTTCATTGACTTCTGCTCTGATTGTTAGTATTTCTTTCCTTTTGCTTGTTCCAGGTCTATATTTTTCTTTCTGTATTTCCCAAGGTAAAACATAGATTATTAATTTTAGATCTTTCTTCTTGTCTAATATATTGAATTCAATACCATAATTTCCTTCTAAGCACTGCTTTCACTGCATCCCACAAAAAAAAAAAAAAAAAAATTTTTTGTTTTCTTAATTAAGCTCTACACCCAACCTGAGGCTCAAACTCACGACCCTGAGATCAAGAGTCACATGCTCTACCAAGTCAGCCAGGCACCCTGCATCCCACAAAATTTTGATAAACTGTGTTCCATTTCCATTTAGTTCAAAATATTTTTAAATTTTTCAAGACTTCTTTGATCCAGGTGTTAACACAGAATTATATTAATATATAAATATATTGGGATTTCCCAGCTGTCTTTCTATTATTGATTTCTAGTTTAATTCCACTGTGGTCTGAGACCATATTTTGTACGATTTCTATTCTTTTCAATTTGTTAAGGTATGTTTTTGGACCAGAATGTGGTTTGTCTTGCCGAATATTCTGTGTAAGTTTGAGAAGAATGTGTGTTCTTGCTGTTATTGAATGAGGTATTTTATAAATGTCTTTTAGATTCAGTTAATTGATGGTGCTGCTCTAGTGAACTGTATCTACTTTTTTTTACAGCAGCTGCACCATTTTGCATTCCTACCAGTAATGTACAAAGGTTCCAGTTTTTCCACATCCTAGCAACACTTGTTAATTTCTTTTCTGTTTTTTTTTTTTTTTTGATAATAACCATCCTAATGGGTGTGAAGTGGTATCTCATTGTGGTTTTGATTTGCGTTTCTTGGTGATGTGGAGCATCTTTTCATGTGCCTATAAGTCATTTGTGATCTTCTTCAGAGACATTGTATATTTAGAGTCTCATACAGTACTAGCATGTATTAGGTGCACATTAAATATTTGTTGAATGAATGAATAAACCTTTTTGGAGGGCAGTTTTTCAGTATCTACAAAAATGTTAAATACATATATATACCTCTGACCCCTGAATTCTACTTGTAGAAATTTATCCTGAAGCTATAGTTATATAACCAAACAAAAATAAGTGTCAAGGATATTATTTATAGCATTGTTTGAAACAATGAAAACCTGGGGGCACCTCGGTGGCTCAGTTCTTAAGTGTCTGCCTTCGGTTCAGGTCATGATCCCAGGGTCCTGGGATCGAGCCCCACATCGGGCTCTCTGCTCAGTGGGAAGCCTGCTTCTCCCTCTCCCACTCCCCTTGCTTGTGTTCCCTCTCTCGCTCTCTCTCTCTGTCAAATAAATAAAATCTTAAAAAAAAAAAAAAACAAAACAATGAAAACCTGGAACAGGCTAAAAAATATCCATGCATGACTGGTTAGATAAAATGGCATTTAAAAACAGACTAACTGCTATTGTTACAAATAAGAGCAATTTGTATATTAAGATTCAGAACATACTGTATTATTGAGTGAAAATGACAGTTTGCAAAATAGAATGCAAGTTTGGTTTTAAAATGTTTTCCATGTGTTTTATAAGAAAAAAGGTATGTACACTGAACTCTTTATGGTAGTTATAATGGCAAAGAGGGGGAAGTTACAGGGGCCTTTTATTCTGTACACTGTAAAGACTCTTTTTAAATTAAAAGTTGGAAAATAAGATTGAAAGTTATAAGTATACTATGAATATAATTGCATTAAAATAATATAAGTGAGAAAATTACTGGAATAAAGTGCAATAAAATGCTAACAAGGGATTATGTATATTTTTCTTTCTGGTTTTTCAGTTATTACGGTTATACTGTTTTTATGGTGACAAAAATATACTTTCTTGGGCGCCTGGGTGGCTCAGATGGTTAAGCGTCTGCCTTCGGCTCAGGTCATGATCTCAGGGTCCTGGGATCGAGTCCCGCATCGGGCTCCCTGCTCCTTGGGAGCCTGCTCCTCCCTCTGTCTCTCTCTCTCTCTCATGAATAAATAAATAAAATCTTTAAAATATATATATATATATATATATATACTTTCTTATGTAAAGAATAAAACAACTGGGAAAATTATCACTAAATGTGTAAGCTAATCTTCAAGGCAGTATTGTTTTATTATTGTTATAATTTTTATACACTTCTTTTAAAGATTTTATTTATTTGACAGAGAGAACACAAGCAGGGGGAGCTACAGGCAGAGGGAGAGGGAGAAGCAGGCTCCCCGCTGAGCAGGGAGCCCAATGTGGGGATCGATCCCCAGCACCCTGGGATTATGACCTGAGCCGAAGGCAGACCCTTAACCGACTGAGCCACCCAGACACCCCTGTTATAATTTTTGGTGTCCTGTAATAGGATGGTGTATTTCAAGGGGGGAAATATAGTAGCTTAATTTTCAATAAAATTTGACCTTTTTTCTAACTAGAGGTATTTGCATTTGTTCTACAGCGGAAGTGAAACGCGTAGGAGATACACTTTTGGGTATGGCCACACAGTGTGTCCAAGTCAAGAATGTAATAAAAACATCCCCTCAAACTCTCTCAAACCTGTGCCTAAAGATAAATGTTAAACTCGGAGGGATCAATAATATTCTTGTACCTCATCAAAGGTAAGATAAGATAATCACTTAGTTAAATTTTAATTATTTTTCATATCCTAATTTTTCTGTATATTGCCATATCTAAGATCAGTGTAAGAGACAATCTTATTGATTCTTGCTATGGAAGATAAGTAAACATTTTAGAAAAGAATTTCAGACACGATTAAGAGAGTCCCTTGTGAAAATCCCCTCCCACTTCCATTTTTTAGTATATGCAGAGAACCTCCTGCCCAGCTAGAAAATATTGAGAGCTTTATTTATTTCTTGCTGGAGAGCTCACATTAACGAAGTTTCTCATTAGCTGATAGTCATCTTCAACCTGGAGTTATGAGACCACTCACTCACCTAGCAAGTAAGGAAATAAGGGAGGGTCTTGGGTGGGGCATATGAATTAATCAGTTGAGTAAGCCATATCAATCCCTGCTACGGTCATTGGGACGGTCATTGGGACGGTAGGTTTTACTGTTAGGTCTCCTTCATGTCTAAGAGCTCTTAGGAAGTGTGACATAATGACCTAGAAACAGGTCCTGGAGAAGAGGTGGTTATTTGGAGAATTGGACAACAGGTTTCCTTTTAGTAGTTGGAATAACTAGAGCTTTAAAAAGTAAAATATCTTGACCAGTGTGCACCACAAATAAGCATTAGAATAAGGATAGACCCATGTGTATTTGACACAAAAGCCCTTTTTTTTTTTCTGTTTTTCATCTACTTCCTGTTCCTGTTAAATAATTGAGATTCATAAATGAGATGGATACAGAATTTTATCAACAAGTCCACAAACTGAGAGACAGTCATTTGAATCTTAAAGGATATAGTTTTTTAAATAAGATGAACAACCAGCTGCTTTAAATAATATGTTCTCAAATTTATACTTTTGGCCAGGGGAGAGGGATTGGCAGAGTCCCATAATCCTTTTCAGTGTAAAGTTTAATGATTCTTTTTCTCATTGTGACATTACATAGTTTAAATGTAAGTAGATTACAGAAAGGTTGGTACAAACTGGTGGATTAATATGAGGAAGTTTATCATTTTATGTCTGTTACGAAGAATGCTGGCCCTTTGCAACCACCAGCACCACTGCTTAAGGCAGAAAATTGCTCTGAAGAAGACATTGGATAGACCCATTGTGATAGCTTTTACTTCACTGCGTTAGGAATTCATGAATCAAGAGACTAAAGCAGTAGTCCAGGCCTTTGAGGCTGTTCTGTGCTGGGTCAGCAGCTTGCAGTTGCGTTGCAGTAGTATAAACAGATAAATGCATAATGAAAAAATGAATTTTCTAACTCTTTTAAAAAATGTGTTTAAGACCTTCTGTGTTCCAGCAACCAGTGATCTTTTTGGGAGCAGACGTCACTCATCCACCAGCTGGTGATGGGAAGAAGCCTTCGATTGCTGCTGTAAGTGTCATTAGGCAGGTTTATCTTGTCTAAAGTTTAGATGATCAACATTGTGGTTTCAGCTTTTTGAATTTTAATGACACTCTCTTTGAAACCAATTTTTATAAATATATATATATATAATATATATAGAGAGAGAGAATCAACTTTCAAATATTCTTTGGATTTTTTTCTCTCTTTTTTTTTTTTTTTTTTTAAGATTTCATTCATTTATCTGAGAGAGAGAGTGAGAGAGAGAGCACAAGAGGGAGGAGCGGGAGAGGGAGAAGCAGACTCCCTGCCGAGCAGGCAGCCCGATGCGGGACTCGATCCCTGGACTCCAGGATCATGACCTGAGCCGAAGGCAGCCGCCCAACCAACTGAGCCACCCAGGCGCCCCTCTTTGGATTTTTTTAAAGGAATGATTATTCTCTGGTTTGGGGGCTACAAGTTACATATATATTTATTAAATGAAGCTTATTAATTGTATTACTCAAGTCTTTTTTCCTAATGTATCTATTTGGCTTATGATAATATATTTTCAGTTAGCTTTTGTTCCAAGAGTTTATATGTATTTCAGTAGTGTCTTTGTTACAGAAGATGCATTACATAAAAGCTTGGTAGATTGCATTTTTTTTTCAGTGTAAAATATCTTCTACCTTTGTCCAATCTAATACTTTTTCACCTGAATTCTTTGTTTTAATACTGCCACTCCGGGCGCCTGGGTGGCTCAGTCGGTTGAGTGTCTGCCTTCAGCTCAGGTCATGGTCCTGGGGCCCTGGGATCGAGCCCCATGTCAGGCTCCTTGCTTAGCAGGGAGTCTGCTCCTTCTCCCTCTGCCCCCGCTTGTGCTCGTGCTCTGTCTCTCTCAAAAAAACAAACAAACAAAAAAACTTAATACTGCCACTCCTCCTTTTAACATTTGCCTTTTATATCTTTGCCCACCTCTATGTTTGGTAAAGTTTCTGTGTCAGTTCTTTAAGTGTATTTCTTTTCTTTTTTTTTTTTAAAGATTTTATTCATTTATTTATTTTAGAGAGAGCACATGACAGGGGGAGGAGCGGGGGTGGGGGGAGGAAGAGGGAAGGGAAAAGAATCTCAAGCAGACCCCACACTGAGCGCCGAGCCCATCAAGGGGCTCAATCTCATGACCCGGAGATTGTGACCTGAGCCGAAACCAAGAGAGTCAGCCACTTACTGGACTGAGCCACCCAGGGGGCCCCTAAGTGTATCTTTTTTTTTTTTTTTTTAGATTTTTATTTATTTATTTGACAGAGAGAGAGAGAGCACAAGCAGGCAGAAGAGCAGGGAGAGGGAGAGGGAGAAGCAGACTCCCCACCGAGCAGGGAGCCCGACACGGGGCTCGATCCCAGGACCCCGGGATCATGACCGGAGCCGAAGGCAGTTGCTTAACCAACTGAGCCACCCAGGTGCCCCCCCTAAGTGTATCTTTTATAAACTTCAGAAAGCCAAATAATTTTTTACCCAACTTGCAATTGCTTACTTTTTTAAAAATGCCAACATTTTTTAAATTTAAACATTTTTAAATTTAAACATTTTTTAAATGTCAGCATATTTTAGGCATACTTGATAAATTTCAGAAATTAAACTAAGACTTTTTATGTATTTTTTCTATCACCCATTATAATTTTTACATAAATTTCAAGTTTCAACAATCTGGTACATTTTTTTATCCATGAAAATGATGTTAAAGTAATGTTAAAATTTTCACCTGACATTCCAAAGCTATCTTCATTAATGGAAGAAATTTGCTTTTATCTGTTAATAAATTATATTGCTTAGGGCACCTGGGTGGCTCAGTTGGTTAAGCATCTGACTCTTGGTTTCTGCTCAGATCATGATCTCATGGATCCTGAGACAGAGCCCTGTGTAGGGCTCCCCACTCAGTGGGGAGTCAGCTTGAAGAGTCTCTCCCTCTGCCCCTCCCCCGACTCATGCACATGCCCACTCGAGCTCTCTTTCTCTCTAAAATAAATAAATCTTTGGGGTGCCTGTATGGCTCAGTGAGTTAAGCATCTGTCTTTAGCTCGGGTCGTGATCCCAGAGTCTTAGGATTGAGCCCTGTGTCGAGCTCCCTGCTTGGCAGGGTATCTGCTTCTCCCTTTCCCTCTCCCCCTACTTGTGCTCTCTTTCTCTATCAAATAAGTAAAATCTTTTTAAAAATAAAATAAAATCTTTTAAAAAATAAATTCTGAAAAAAAATAAATTCTGTTGCTTTTTATTCTTATAGTTATGCATGAATTGTCGTTTCAGATGTCCTAGAGGTAGTATGGAGCCACTTCTGATATTCATAAAAATGTTCTTATAGTAAATGGAATTATTTTTTCAAAGAAGAGATTCAAAAGACTTACTTTGGATTTGCTATTTTGGGATCTATTTTCCAAGAAAGTTTAAGCATAGTTGGATTGTTGGACTTCTGGGTAGTCATTGTCCTTTTCTACTAAATCCATTTCTAACAAATACCCACTTTCTTTTATTATTAAGTAGAATGTATTAATTGATTCTTTTTGCTACATGGCTTTATTCCCAAGAACTTAAAGACCATTGTGAAAAATCTAAGTAATAAATGCCACATAGTATAATAGATATTTAATAGCAATATAAATTAAAATTTAGATTGCAAAAACCTGGTGTGTTTTAAGAATGTTGAGAAATGCAGGGAATTGGAGTGTAGTATAACAGATTCTGAGGCCAAGTAAGCTTTTGTGTGGCTGTTTGTGTCATCAGAAGGGGTATAGATTTATTTTTTTAGTAGTGAGATACCATTCAGAGGAAAGAAATGGCTAGAGTTCCTTTTTTTAACCTATAGAAGATAAAGAAAAAGCAGATACAATCCCATGTATGTAGTGGACGAGTTCTAGTTCATTTTTTAAAAAACTCTTGATTATTTTCTAGTCTGACCTAACACAGAAGAAAAACAAGAATTTTCCATATTTTGGTTTCAAGTAATAAGTCGTTAAAGTACTGACAGGAAGTTAAGTACTCTTTTGAAGTACTATTTTTATTTATTTTTAATTGAGGTATAACTGACATATATTAGTTTTAGGTGTGCAGCATAATGATTCAATATACGTATATGTTTTTAAAAGATCACCATAATAAATCTGATTAACATCTGTCACCATACATAATTACAAAATATTTTTCCTTGTGATGAGAACTTTTAAGATGTACTCTCAGCAACTTTCAGATATTCAATACAGTATTTTTTTTTTTTTAAAGATTTTATTTATTTATTTGACAGAGAGAGACACAGTGAGAGCAGGATCACAAGCAGGGGGAGAGGGAGAGGGAGAAACAGGCTTCCCGCGGAGCAGGGTGCCCGATGCGGGGCTCGATCCCAGGACCCTGGGATCATGACCTGAGCCGAAGGCAGACGCTCAACGACTGAGCCACCCAGGCGCCCCTCAAAACAGTATTATTAATGATAGTCCTCATACTGTATGCTTTATAGTACCTCTCAGTGACGTAATTTATTTTTTAACTGGAAGTTTGTACCTTTTGACCCCTTCCCCATTTCATCTATCAGCCACTCCCTGCCTCTGGCAACTACCAGTTCATTCACTGTATCTATGAGCTTGGTTGTTTTTGTTCTGTTGTATTTTGTTTTGTTTTACCACATATAAGTGAGGTCATATGGTATTTCTCTTTCTCTGTCTGACTTTTTTCACTTAGCATAATTCCCTCAAGGTCCATCCATGTATGCATAAATGGCAAGAGATCATTCTTTTTAATGGCTGAATAATATTCCACTGTGTATATGTGTCACTTTTTTTTTAATCCATTCATCCATTGATGGACAGGTAGGTTGTTTTCACATTTTGGCTACTGTAATACTGCAGTGAACATGGGGGTGCAGACTTCCATTTTTGAAGCACTGGTGTAAATACTACTCTGGAAGAAAGAAGCTGGAGGCAGAGTGTCCACCTGGTTCTCAGCCTTGGCTCTGATCAAAATGTAGACATTTTAAAAATATTCGTGTCCCGGAGATCATTCTTTAGTAGGTCTGTGAGTAACTATAGTCAAGGTGAATTTTTAAGTTCATGCTTCAAAGTTTCCTTTACTCCAAACACATAATAATATTAAACAGTATAGGGGCGCCTGGGTGGCTCAGTCGTTAAGCGTCTGCCTTCGGCTCGGGTCATGGTCCCAGGGTCCTGGGATTGAGCCCCGCATCAGCCTGCTTCTCCCTCTCCCACTCCCCCTGCTTGCGTTCCCTCTCTCTCTGTGTCTCTCTCTGTCAAATAAATAAAATCTTAAAAAAATAATAATAATAAAAAAATAAAAAATAATATTAAACAGTATACACACAGAGAAAATTAAGATAGTTACTCTCAAAACCAAGATTAATTTCTTTAAGGACTGGATGCAGAACACAAACACAATGCAGTAAGAGGGATTATGGATTCAAGCCTCTGGTCTAGGACATTGCAGTAAGAGAGGAAAAATTCTTTTAAAATTTATGAAGCTTAACAGTTCTAAGATGATGTTTCAGAGTCTTAAGTATGGCTTCTGGGGTGGTTTGCTAAAGTATAAAAGATATAAAGAGAAATCCAGGGTTTGAATGGGTCCTCTTACCACCTTTCTCTTATTCTCCTTATGAATGTCTGTCTCTTTTCTTACTAATCTTTAAATATACCAACAACATCTATAAATTAGAATCTTACTAAATGTACAGAGGCGCCTGGCTGGCTCAGCCAATAGAGCATGTGACTCTTGATCTTAGGGTCATGAGTTTGGGCCCCACTTTGGCCATAGACTAGTTTAAAAATAAAAACAGATTTTTTAAAAAATGTAAAGCACAGCCTACTTAATAGGAAAACAGTTCATTGGGGTTTTTTTTAAGATTTTATTTTTAAATAATCTCTATACCTAATGTGGGTTTTGAACTCATGACTTCGAGATCAAGAGTCACACACTCCACCAACTTGAGTCAGCCAGGCACCCCAGAAAATAGTTTTTAACCCTATACTGAGTCTTTTTTTCTGTTCTCCCCTGGGAATTACTGATTTTTTTTATTACTCTCAAAATGAACTAAAAATGAACTTTTATTACTCTCAAAATAAATAATAAGGTTGTAATAAAATACAAATTTAAATGAAATCCATGTACTTTTTTTCCATTTTTTTTATTGTGGTAAAATTCATATTGATGTAGTTTTGATTGTCTTAATTTCTATTTTTCTTTACTTTTTCCAACCTAGGTTGTAGGTAGTATGGATGCCCACCCAAGCAGATACTGTGCCACAGTAAGAGTTCAGAGACCCCGACAGGAGATCATCCAGGACTTGGCCTCCATGGTTCGAGAACTTCTCATTCAGTTTTATAAATCAACTCGGTTCAAACCTACTCGTATCATCTTTTATCGGGATGGTGTTTCAGAAGGACAGTTTAGGCAGGTTGGTTGCTTGGGATCGCATTATACTATGGTTAAATCAGATACTGTGTTTATAATATGGTGTCTAGTCTGAGGTTAGAAGTCTTAATTAGGTTGAGAATTCCCAAAGTCAAAATTTGATACTTCTTAGATTATCTCTTCTAAGATGTTTACTATGGATTTGTAAGCCTTGATTGCTAAAATCATGCTCTGGTAATAGTTAAAATGGAATAGAGAAGTATATTTAGCTGTAAAGTGGTAAGATCAAGAAGTTCTAAGACTAAATCATGATCTTACTTTGAAGTATATATAAGAGAACAGCTCACTATGTCAAATCTTTCCATTTCATCTCCTCTAGGTATTGTATTATGAACTGCTAGCAATTCGAGAAGCCTGCATCAGTTTGGAGAAAGACTATCAACCTGGAATAACCTACATTGTGGTTCAGAAGAGACATCACACTCGATTATTTTGTGCTGACAGGACAGAAAGGGTAATCTTACATCTGTTGTAATACTATTATGAAACAAGGTTATCTCATATAGTTCATAGAGCACTAAACAGCGGCTGTCTGCCCACAGCATGGGTTCCAGTGTATAGTAGCAGATCTCAGCATACCACACTATGAGTAGAGAAGCGTCAAAGTAGGTTGTTACTTTTCAACTGCCTAGATTGTCTGTTAACACTCCCAAGTGTTCGGAATCCCATTAATGCTTTTTGTTATTGTGAAGAAACCCATAGTTTTAAAGTTGTTCTTTCTATTCCTATACGTCTTAAATGTTCAGAGGGGAAAAGGTGCATTTATTTTCAAAAATATCTTGTAAAAGTCAGTTTTTTTAAAAAGGTAGGAACTTTCTAGAATGGTTAGTAGAAATTCATGCAAAGCAACTTTTAAATAATGTGTCCTTTAAAATTCACAGAATTTTTTTTAAGATTTTATTTATTTTTAAGTAATCTCTACACCCAATGTGGGGCTCAAACTCACTACACTGAAATCAAGAGTTGCATGCTCTGCTGACTGAGCCAGCCAGGTACCGCCCCACAGAATTATTTTTTATATTTTGTAGTATGACTGTATTTTTATAATTAGAGAAGGAGGGGTAAATACCTAGGGAAATCTGTCTTCTTGTTTACATGCAGCGTAGGCGAGTAGCAGTCTTGGCCCCCATCTTTCAAACCTTGGAGCAGAGAAATCTGAGGATTGCAAGTGTTGGTGTCTCCTTGGAGAAAAGGGGTCAACAGAAAAGACAGAGAGGAGTGTATCTCTGCTTTGGTATATATTTAGCCTTTGGTTACACTTTCCGTGTAACTTTGGGCAAGTAACTTAACACCTCTGTGCCTGTTTCCTTCCCAACAAGGTTTGGGTGATATTAGTATTTTCCTTTATTGGGTTGTTAAGAGGATTAAGTAAATTAAATTATGTAATGTATCCAAAATGGTGCTTGGCACATACTAAGCACTCAATAAAGGTTGGCTAGTAGTTGTAGAGTGGTGGTGATGGTGGTCACAATAGAGGAAAAGAAATCATAATAGCAGACATTGTTCTAGGTATGTGTCATAAATTTAACTCATTTAATCTTCACAACACTGTAAGGTATTTGCTATTATTATCGTCATTTTCCACAGGAAGAAACTGGGGCATATGAGGTTAAAGAACAAGGTTATAAAGCTAGTAATTGGTAGAGCGAGGACTCGGGTCAAGCAGCCTGGCTCCAGAGTACTCATTATCACTGTCCTATAGCACCTCTCTAATAGCAGTAGTGAGAGTTCCTTATTATGGCCTCCTGGTTGTTAAAGGCGTTTGACCCTGAATTACTGGGTACATTTTTGTACCTAGAAAACCAAATGTTTCTTCAACAGTAGGATTAGGAATACCTAAGTTAGATTTAATGATTACTAGCATCTGATGTTTAGTCATTCTAGTCCTTCATTCGTCTACTTCTCTTTCACCTTTGTTCTAAATACTACTACTACTAATAGATGAGAGATAATTATAAATGAGGAATCAGAGGCACAGAGAGGTAAGATACCATGCCCTAAATAGCCCAACTAGAAACTGGTGGGGCTGTGATATGAACCCATTCTGCTACTTCTCTAAGTAGAGTAAAACTTTTTATATGTGTTAATTTGATTTATGTATTAAGAGTAAGCATAATTTAGTTGATTATGAACTATTTTTGTTTTGTACTTGGTGAAGGCTAACTGGTATACACAGCTATAACTCAAGCCACTACCTGATAGTAGTCCCTCACATGCAGAAAGAATATCTGAATAGTAAAATGGTTTTTAATTTGTTAGCCTTATAAATCTAGACTTAGAATTACTGATTTTAAATGTGTTTAGGGATAAAGAGGTAGAGGTGAGTATACATATGCATTTTAAAGTGTTTTATTAGAAGCCTTTCATTATCAGAAATTTTGAACCATTTCATTCATATTCACATCATAGCTATGCATGGTACAGATTTCCTTACAGGATGTTGAACTGCTAGTATGAAATAAGAGGAATAGGGCCTTTGCAGTCCAGTTCTGTATTTGACTCCCGGTTCTGCCTTTTATTGTGTGCTGTTCAGCAAAGTATTTCATATTCCTGAGCCCAAGGTTCCCGAACATGTGGGAATAATACCTAATTAACAGGAATTTATTGATTGGAAATAATGTATGTTATGTGCCTGGCCCATATATGGTTAACAAATGGTAACTACAGTTGATGTTATTGTCAGCATTCTTTCTCTCTAAAAATACAGTGTTCTCCAAGGAAAATGCTAGTTTTCATAAATTACACATTCAAGAGTACCTGCTGTTCCCAGTTACCATAAATTGGAGCAGTTAAAGTAATTTTTAAAAACTTTTTTAAGTGTTCCACCCATATTGGGATCACCTACTAGCTAAGCACCAGTAGACACTTAGTAACTCTTTGTTGTTTATCAGCTCTCACTTTCAGCAACATGTAAGAATAGGAACCAGGACTAGAATAAGCTCTGCTATTAATGCCTGCTCAAGTAATATTTGAAGCTGAAAGTAGTGAAACACAGGATCAGCCTATATATATTTATATATTTTTTTAAAGTGCTTTCAGATACATTCTTTACCTTTGTCCTGTTTGTTTAAACTTTGACCAAACAAATCTAGGTTGGAAGAAGTGGCAATATCCCAGCTGGAACAACAGTTGATACAGATATTACACACCCATACGAGTTTGATTTTTACCTCTGTAGCCATGCTGGAATACAGGTAAGCCTACCCTGTAGGTGAAATGTTCTAATTCAGGAACTTCCATTCTTATGTATCTTTTTTTAAATCTCAGAAAAAGAAAAAAACACTGTTCTCTGCACTCCAAATTGTTTCCACATTTCACTGAGGTGAAACTCTCAGTAAATAAATTTCTTCCCCTTCTTTACCTTGAGTTAGGGGCTTATTTCTATGAAAATACCAGAATATAAGTAGCCTAATAGAATGAATTGCCCCAAACTGAGTCCTCAGTTTAACCTAAAACTTCAAAAAATTTAATATACCTGATTCTTCCTTTGATATTTGCCTCTTTTTGATAATAATACTTCACAAAGTTTTGGCATTTACTGGCAGATATTGAGCATGTGAAAGAGTTTAATTGTAGATTTACAGCTTTAAGTTTCAGTTAAATAATTTTTAAAAATTTTTTATTGTTATGTTAATCACCATACATTACATCATTAGTTTTTGACGTAGTGTTCCATGATTCATTGTTTGCGTATAACACCCAGTGCTCCATGCAGAACGTGCCCTCTTTTTAATACCCATCACCGGGCTAACCCATCTCCCCACCCCCCTCCCTTCTAGAACCCTCAGTTTGTTTCTCAGAGTCCATAGTCTCTCATGGTTCGTCTCCCCCTCCGATTTCTGCCGCCTTTCATTTTTCCCTTCCTACTATCTTCTTCTTCTTCTTTTTTTTTTTTAACATATAATGTATTATTTGTTTCAGGGGGACAGGTCTGTGATTGAACAGTCTTGCACACTTCACAGCGCTCAGCATAGCACATACCCTCCCCAGTGTCTATCACCCAGCCACCCCATCCCTCCCACCCCCCACCACTCCAGCAACCCTCAGTTTGTTTCCTGAGATTAAGAATTCCTCATATCAGTGAGGTCATATGATACATGTCTTTCTCTGATTGACTTATTTCGCTTACCACAACCAAGTGGGATTTGTCCCTGGGCTGCAAGATTGGTTCAACATCCGCAAATCAATCAACGTGATACAATACATTAATAAAAGAAAGAACAAGAATCATATGATCCTCTCAGTAGATGCAGAAAAAGCATTTGACAAAGTACAGCATCCTTTCTTGATCAAAACTCTTCAGAGTATAGGCATTGAGGGTACATACCTCAATATCATAAAAGCCATCTATGAACAACCCACAGCGAATATCATTCTCAATGGGGAAGAACTGAGAGCTTTCCCCCTGAGGTCAGGAACACAGCAGGGATGTCCACTATCACCACTGCTATTCAACATAGTATTAGAAGTCCTAGCCACAGCAGTCAGACAGCAAAAAGAAATAAAAGGCATCCCATTCGGCAAAGAAGAAGTCAAACTCTCACTCTTTGCAGATATGATACTTTATGTGGAAAGCCCCAAAGACTCCACCCCAAAACTGCTAGAACTCATACAGGAATTCAGTAAAGTGGCAGGATATAAAATCAATGCACAGAAATCAGTGGCATTCCTATACACCAACAACAAGACAGAAGAAAGAGAAATTAAGGAGTCGATCCCATTTATAATTGCACCCAAAACCATAAGATACCTAGGAATAAATCTAACCAAAGAGGCAAAGGATCTGTACTCAGAAAACTATAAAATACTCATGAAAGAAACTGAGGAAGACACAAAGAAATGGAAAAACGTTCCATGCTCATGGATTGGAAGAACAAATATTGTGAAGATGTCAATGCTACCTAGAGCAATCTACACATTCAGTGCAATCCCCATCAAAATACCATCCACTTTTTTCAAAGAAATGGAACAAATAATCCTAAAATTTGTATGGAAGCAGAAAAGACCCTGCATAGCCAGAGGAATGTTGAAAAAGAAAAGCAAAGCTGGCGGCATCACAATTCCGGACTTCCAGCTCTATTACAAAGCTGTCATCATCAAGACAGTATGGTACTGGCACAAAAACAGACACATAGATCAATGGAACAGAATAGAGAGCCCAGAAATGGACCCTCAACTCTATGGTCAACTAATCTTTGACAAAGCAGGAAAGAATGTTCAATGGAAAAAAGACAGTCTCTTCAACAAATGGTGTTGGGAAAATTGGATAGCCACATGCAGAAGAATGAAACTGGACCATTTCCTTACACCACACACAAAAAGAGACTCCAAATGGTTGAAAGACCTCAATGTGAGACAGGAGTCCATCAAAATCCTAAAGGAGAACACAGGCAGCAACCTCTTCGACCTCAGCCGCAGCAACTTCTTCCTAGAAACATCGCCAAAGGCAAGGGAGGCAAGGGCAAAAATGAACTATTGGGACTTCATCAAGATAAAAAGCTTTCGCAAAGCAAAGGAAACAGTCAACAAAACCAAAAGACAACCGACAGAATGGGAGAAGATATTTGCAAATGACATATCAGATAAAGGGCTAGTATCCAAAATCTATAAAGAACTCATCAAACTCAACACCCAAAGAACAAAGAATCCAATCAAGAAATGGGCAGAAGACATGAACAGACATTTTTCCAAAGAAGACATCCAAATGGCCAACAGACACATGAAAAAGTGCTCAATATTGCTCGGCATCAGGAAAATCCAAATCAAAACTTCAATGAGCTACCACCTCACACCAGTCAGAATGGCTAAAATTAACAAGTCAGGAAATGACAGATGTTGGCGGGGATGCGGAGAAAGGGGAACCCTCCTACACTGTTGGTGGGAATGGAAGCTGGTGCAGCCACTCTGGAAAACAGTATGGAGGTTCCTCAAAAAGTTGAAAATAGAGCTACCATATGAGCCAGCAATTGCACTACTGGGTATTTACCCCAAAGATACAAAAGTAGGGATCCAAAAGGGTACGTGCACCCCGATGTTAATAGCAGCAATGTCCACAATAGCCAAACTGTGGAAAGAGCCAAGATGTCCATCGACAGATGAATGGATAAAGAAGATGTGGTATATATATACAATGGAATATTATGCAGCCATCAAAAGGAATGAGATCTTGCCATTTGCAACGACGTGGATGGAACTGGAGGGTATTATGCTGAGCGAAATAAGTCAAACAGAGAAAGACGTGGGACGCCTGGGTGGCTCAGTCGGTTAAGCGGCTGCCTTCGGCTCAGGGCATGATCCCAGTGTACTGGGATCAAGTCCCACATCGGGCTCCCTGTTCACCGGGGAGCCTGCTTCTCCCTCTGCCTGCCGCTCTCCCTGCTTGTGATCTGTCTCTCTCTGACAATAAATAAATAAAATCTTAAAAAAAACAAAAACAAAAAACAGAGAAAGATGTATCATATGACCTCACTGATATGAGAATTCTTAATCTCAGGAAACAAACTGAGCGTTGCTGGAGTAGGGGTGGGGTGGGAGGGATGGGGTGACTGGGTGATAGACACTGGGGAGGGTATGTGCTCTGGTAAGCGCTGTGAACTGTGCAAGACTGTTGAATCTCAGATCTGTACCTCTGAAACAAATAATGCAATATATGTTAAGAAAAAAAAAAAGGTAACAGGAGGGGAAGAATGAAGGGGAAATCGGAGGGGTAGACGAACCACTCCGAACCATGAGAGACAATGGACTCTGAAAAACAAACTGAGGGTTCTGGGTGGGGGGGGAGGATGGGTTAGCCTGGTGATGGGTATTGAGGAGGGCACGTTCTGCATGGAGCACTGGGTGTTATGCACAAACGAGGAATCATGGAACACTACATCTAAAACTAATGATGTAATGTATGGGGATTAACATAACAATAAAAAATTAAAAAAAAAAAAGAATTTTCAAACTCCCAGAGATCAAAAACAGGAGTCTTGTTTTTTACCAGCTATAATTAAAAATCCAGTCATTTCTAACCAGTATAAGAGATTATTTTTTCATATCACTATTTTTATCAGTGATTAACAGATCCTTCAACAACATTTTAGCCAAATTCCATAACTTCTTGACAATTTTATTGGTCTTATTGGTGTTATTTTCTCCCTTCCCCATTTTATTTTGAGGTAAAATTCCCACTCGTTTTTTTTAAGATTTTATTTATTCATTTGAGACACAGGGATAGAGCATGAGCAGGGAGAGAGGCAGAGGAAGAGGGAGAAGCTGGCTCCCCGCTGAGCGAGGAGCCCGATGTGGGGCTCAATCCCAGGACCCTGGGATCATGACCTGAGCCAAAGGCAGATGCTTAACCATCTGAGCCACCTAGGTGCCCCTTATTTATTTATTTCAGACAGAGAATGAAAGAGAGCATGAGGGGGGCGGGCAGAGGGAGAAGCAGACTCCCCACTGAGCAAGGAGTCCAACATGGGGCTCGATCCCAGGACCCTGGGATCATGACCTGAGCCGAAGACAGACTTTTAACCGACTGAGCCACTCAGGCACCCCTCCCACTCATTTTTAAAACTTAAATTTATAAATGAAGTCAAAGCTTGCTACTCCCTTCCACCCTTCATCTGCCCAGGACAGGCCAGAGCTTTAGTCCTGGTAACTTTGAGAAGAGGAGAGGACCATGGCCTGACTCGGAGATACCTCTTTCCCCTTCTCCTTCTTGGACTCTCATCTGGTATTCCTGACTGCCAGCCTGCTGGTGGTTAGGGGCTGACAGGAGCCTTTCTGTAGTCTGTTCTGATTCTTTCTGATGCCATAGCCTCAGGGTTGAGGACCCTCAAAGGGCAGCAGTGTCTTTCTTGGGGCCCATCAATGGTATAGACTCTTCCATTAGGTTACATATCCCATTGCGTGGGCTCCACAGCTCCTGCTCTTCTGCTCACTTTCATTCCTCTAGGCTCCCAAAACTCTTTCCAGGAATTCTCACCGTTCCAGCCTGTGGAGTTGGCAGAGGGGGCCTGTGGGCTCTGAGGTCAGAAAGTGTCCAACTGGGGCCTGAGATAATAGCCTCCCTTTCCAGCAGGCTCTTATCTGATTTTATTATGTGGTGCCTCAGTTGTTTAAGCATCTGACTTCGGCTCAGGTCATGATCTCAGGGTCGTGGGATTGAGCCCTGCGTGGGGCTCCCCATTCAGTGGAGAGTCTGCTTGTCCTTCTCCCTCTGCCCCTCCCCCAGCTCATGCCTGCATGCATGCACACTCTCTCTCAAATAAATAGATTTTATTTATATCTATTTATATATATTTAAATAAAACAGATTTTATTTATTTGAGAGAGAGCATGCATGAGTGGATGGAGGGGCAAAGGGGGAGGGAGAAAGTGAAGGAGAGAATCTCAGGCAGACTCCATACCAAGCACTGACCCCATAGTGGGGCTCGGTCTCAGGACCCTGAGATCACAACCTGAGCCAAAACCAACAGTTGGACACTCAACCACTCAACCAACTGAGCCACCCAGGCACCCCAGGCTCTTATTTTATAATGGATTCTCTTCGAGTCCCCCTTATGTGTCTTCATGGGAGAGAGCATACCTTTCCTCACAACTAAAATTCCATGTTTTCACAAAACCCATAATCACTCTCTTCCCCTACTGGGTGGATAGGGGTTAGGTGAGAAGAGGCCAGAGCCAGGATAGTAATGATAAAAGCTGTCCTGAACTGGCTCCTCTCAGTGAGCCCTTGAGGGGAGGTGGCTGGCTCCAAAGATTGGTAGCTCTTTAGACTGTGGGATGCCTAGCGTCTTTAATCTCTGCTTTGGGCCTTAGTTGAAATTCCAGGGCAGCAGGGGGAAAAAAAAAACTCACTTGACATACTGTTAGAAACGTGTCAACTGGATGGAGCATGTGACCCCTCTGAGCCTCCAAAGGGAGTTCTTCTGAAGAGATAAATGCTTCCCGTTCAGGAATCAGAGCTCAGGCAGTGTCCTAAATTATAACTTCCTAACACAAATCACCAAAACTTCAAAGATATCCTTCACTATTGTTTAACAATCCTTTGATTCCCCTTTTGTTAGCTCTTACTGCCATTTTCCATGGGTCCCTAACCTTGGTCCCTTGCCCCAACACTCAGCACATGACCCCTTCCTCAGTAAGAAATTATACTGTCAGTCATGCCTACTTTCTTTCCTGAAAAAAGGTTCAATATGTGCTGTTGTTCACATTTGCTCTGGCCTGCGTTGAGTTGGTCTTAGTTCACCAGTTATCCTCTTTCTTGTATCTTCAGTCTGTTTGAAGCTCCTGATTCCATTCCCTTACCTTACAATTGCCCCGTCCTAAAATACAGTTCCTTGATCCTGCCATTTCCCTTCAAGTTTTTCTCCCATATCTTTTCATTTTTAACTAAACTGTTCTTAAAACAATAGCCTAAAGACACTCACCTGAAATTTAAAGAGACAAATAATATAAGGATATAGAAGAATTGAAACTTCACATTTTGCCAGTGGGAGTGTAAATTAACATGACCATTTTTGAAAACTGTCATTATCTACTAAAGTTAAATATATGCATGCTCTATGACCCAGGATCTAGTCTACTCCAGGATAGCCAACAGAAATGCGTATCTGTGTTCACCAAAAGATAGTACATTAATGTTTATGGTAGCACTCATAGCCAAAAACTACAAATGGTTCAAATGCCCATCATCAATAGATTGGATAAATAGTGTATATTTATATAACAGAATATTCTACAACAAAGAGAATGATGCAACAATGTGGATGTATTTCATAATCACAGTGTCAAACCAAGGAAGTTAGACCCAAAGGGCACATACCTATGATGCTATTTATTATAAAGTTCAAAAGCAGACATAATCTTTAATGTTCTCTATATTGTGAAAAGTCCGGTTACCAAGAGCAGGGTAGGTAGGGTGTGGTGACCAGGAAAGAGGCTTCATGGTTGTAGTTAATGTTTAATTTCTTGATTTTGATGCTGGTTTCATAGGTATTTTTACTTTGTGAACAGTCCTCATTCTGTACACTTAGGGTCCATGGGCTTTTCTCTATATATTTATACTTCGGTAAAATGTTTACATTAAGAACAGAGAAGACTACCCTTGGTTATTTCCTCTTCAATTTACAGCAGCCTGACGCTGTTGCTCCTTGAGCTCTAAACACCTGAGACTGTTGTCACTCACTCATGGACACCATCTGCCATTTGACTTCCACACACGTTTTTCTCCTTTCATCTTGCCTTTCCCTTTGTTCTTGGTTTGGTTTAAATTTTTAAGTTTCAATAATCTATATGACTTTGAAATCTGGTCTTAAAAACACAACTTTTCTCCTGATTTCCAGACCTTGAGGTTGCCTTTTGACTGCGCCCTCTCACTTGCCACCCCTATCTGAGCAACCCCTCAGCCCTGTAGAATTTACCTTCTCAGTCTCAGACCCTTCTCATCTGCACTTCAGTTCCAGCTCTCATTATTACTCTCCTGTACAATTGCAGAATGATCCTAAGTGCCCTCATCTAATCTGTTCTCCCTCAGATTGATTAAAACATAGATAAGACCCTGTCATTCATCTACTTCGTGCTACATAGCCATTAAGGTGAAGTCTCATTTTCTTAGGACAACATACAGACTCAATTCCTGATGTCTGCATACTACTCCCTTTACTTCTGCTACACCCTCAGTCTGTCTTGCTTTTTTCTCCCACTCTTCCCTTCTGCTCCTCCTTCCCTCTCTTTTTCTCTTTCTCTATTATCTCCTTCCTTTCACATACACAAACACACATAAACACAGTGTGACTGCAGCCACTCTAAACTGTTTTTAGGTAGTTCTCAACTTTCTCCTGCCCGTGTTGCTCCCTTACCTTAATTATTCCTTCCCTAACTTACTGTTCATCCTTTAAGACCCATCTTGGGCATCACCTCCTCCCAGAGCCTTTCTTATATCCTTCCCCAAGACAAATGCCCGTCCTCTGCACTGCCTGAGCACCCTTTCATACCTCTTTGTTGCATTCCTTAGATAACATTGTAACCATGCTTTTGTTTCTCTTCCTCTCCCCGTAGTCTATAAGGTCCCAAAAAGCAGAGACTACTCACCCATTCAATCAACAGATATTTATTGTGTCTACCTCCTAGAAGATAGGTGTTGATACCATGTATACAGAGTGAACAAGTAAATACAATCCCTTCCTCTTAGAGTTTATTGGGGGAGACATACACTAAGTAAGTAATCTCACAAATATATATTTATAAATTGGGATAAAAACAATAAAGGAAAAGTAAAGACAGGAAGAGAGATTTTAGTGGGGACCTGATTTAGATTGGGAGATCATAAAAAGCTTCTTTGAGAAATGACATTTAAGATAAGATCAAGAGGAGTAAATTGGAGTTATTAACCAAGCCAAGAACGGGGAAGAAAATTCCTGCCAGAGGCACATACAGGCTCTTTGGTGGGAAAAAACGTTACCCATTGAGGGAATCAAATAAGGCTGTGACCACAGCATTAAGGTAGGTTAGAGAGACCAGCCTGGGCTGGATGTATGGGCCTTTGGGGCAGAGATAAGAACCTGGATTTTAGTCACAGTGCATTAGGAAGTCATTAAAAGGCTTTAAACTGGACATTAATATTATTAGGTGTGTGTATGTGTGTGTTAATTCACTCTTACTGAAGTACAGATTCTACTGGGGAGTAAAAGTGGTGTTGGGGACCTCAACTAGGAGTCTATTAACATAGTCCAGGCAAAAGATGATTGTGATTGGGACAAGAACAGTGATAGAGAACCGAATGAATCACATTTAGGTAGGGTTTTTGCCCTGTCTCTTCCCTGTACCTGGAATGCTCTTTCCCCATCTCACAAGCCCTCCTTTATCATTCAGAGCTCACATCCATATCTCCTCATTCATTACTGTGTGCCTGGCACGTGATATGGGACACGGCATACAGTGAGTGTTCAGTAAATATTGAAATGTGTGAATGTACAATATAAATACATTATGAGTGTATAATTTGAGGAAGATAAGATTTGGTAATAATTTGAATTTTATCCCAGAATCTTGCACAGTGTCTGACAAATGGTGCTCAAATATTTGTTAAAGTATTAGCTCATCTTTCTGCTTTTCTCCTTTGCCATTGCCATTTCCTTACTTCAGACCTTCATCATCTCATGCTCGAACTAATGCAGCAGCCTCCTGGGTGCTCCCCTTGCTTTCAGTCTCTTCCTGTTTCTAATCCAGCCTCCATGTTATTACTATTATAAGACTCCAATCTCATCATACCTAAAGTCTCTCCTGTCAAAAAACATAAACTGTGCAGTACTTTCCCTGCTGCTTATAGGTGAAAGTCCAAATTCCTAAGCATGTCGTTCAGTCTGATCCCAGACTTTACTTTAAAGCTTCGCTTTTTTCCCTCATGCACCATACTCTGCTCATACTGGTCCGTTAGGTATTCCCCAAGTATACCATGAAATGTTATGCCCCCTGTGCTTTTGGTAAGGCTGTTTATTCTCTCTGGTGTGCCCTCACCCTAACCACCCAAACAAGGCCAGATCTCACTCACTCTCCCCTTGGTGAAGAACAGTTATTTCCTTTGGTATTCTCATATAGGGCTAAGTGCCAGTAGTACTATAGCTTTTATTAGTTGTCTTATAATTATAGATGCTGTATCTCCTCTACTAAATTATGTTTTCCAAAAGAAAGGAAACCTTTGACTTTGTCAACTTTGTTTTTCTTTGAATCTGCAGTACCTAACTAACATAGTAACTAATACAGAGGAACTCAACTAAATGTTCTGGGGTTTTTATTACAGTAAAATTACATAACATACAACTTACTTACCATTTTAACCATTTTTAAGTGTACAGTCCTATCGCATTAAGTACATCCACATTGTGTGCAGCCATACCACAGTCTATCTCCAGAACTTTTTCATCTTCCCTGACACTCTGTACCTATCAAACACTAACTCCCCATTCTCCCTTCCCCTGGCCACTGGCAACCACCATTGTACTTTCTGTCTCTCTGACTACTCGTTACCTCATATAAGTGAATCATACAATAGTTGTCCTTTTATGACTGGTTTATTTCATGTAGCATAATGTCATCAAGGTTCATCCATGTGTCAGAATTTTCTTCTTGTGTGTGTGTGTGTGTTGTATATACTACATTTTATTTTTCCATTCACCTATCATCGGATACTTGGGTTGTTTCCACCTGTGGACTATTGTGAATAATATTGCTTTGAACAAGGGTATGCAGATATTTGTTTTGAGTACCTGCTTTTATTTCTTTTGGATATATACCCAGAATCAATTAAATATTTTTAATGAATTATTAAATTAGAATATCTTTTATTTTGGGGCGCCTGGGTGGCTCAGTTGGTTAAGCGACTGCCTTCGGCTCAGGTCATGATCCTGGAGTCCCGGGATCAAGTCCCGCATCGGGCTCCCTGCTCGGCAGGGAGTCTGCTTCTCTCTCTGACCCTCCTCCCTCTCATGCTCTCTGTCTCTCATTCTCTCTGTCTCAAATAAATAAATAAAATCTTTAAAAAATAAATAAATAAAAAATAAAAAAATATATGTTTTATTTTACTAATGTACAAAAGCTATTTTTTTTTATATAACTTAGTCTGTGCTGAGTATTTATTTAAAAGTTTAGAAATCAGGGGGCGCCTGAGTGGCTCCGTCGTTAAGCGTCTGCCTTCGGCTCAGGTCATGATCCCAGGGTCCTGGGAT
>NC_058406.1:27208141-27228588 GCF_002201575.2 Neomonachus schauinslandi
TTAAGCGTCTGCCTTCGGCTCAGGTCATGATCCCAGGGTCCTGGGATTGAGCCCCGCATCGGGCTCCCTGCTCTGTGGGGAGCCTGCTTCTCCCTCTCCCAATCCTGCTGCTTGTGTTCCCTCTCTCACTGTATCTCTCTCTGTCAAATAAATAAAATCTTTAAAAATAAATAAATAAATTAAATAAATAAATAAATAAATACAGCAGGGGCACCTGGGTGGCTCAGCCGGTTAGGCTTCTGCCTTCGGCTTGGGTCATGGTCCCAGGGTCCTGGGATCGAGCCCTGCATCGGGCTCTCTGCTCTGCAGGAAGCCTGCTTCTCCCTCTCCCACTCCCCCTGCTTGTGTTCCCTCTCTCACTGTGTCTCTGTCAAATAAATAAAAAATAAAATCTTAAAAAAAAAAAAGTTTAGAAATCAACAGAATATGGGGCACACCTGGGTGGCTCAGTTGTTAAGCGTCTGCCTTCAGCTCAGGTCATGATCCCAGGGTCCTGGGATCGAGCCCCGCATCGGGCTCCCTGCTCCACAGGAAGCCTGCTTCTCCCTTTCTCATTCCCCCTGCTTGTGTTCCCTCTCTAGCTGTCTCTCTCTGTCAAATAAATAAAATCTTAAAAAAAAAAAAAAACAGAATATGCCATTGCCTCTCTACAGGGTACCAGCCGTCCTTCACACTATCATGTTTTATGGGATGATAACTGCTTTACTGCAGATGAACTTCAGCTGCTAACTTACCAGCTCTGCCACACTTATGTGCGCTGTACACGATCTGTTTCTATACCTGCACCAGCGTATTATGCTCACCTGGTAGCATTCAGAGCCAGATATCATCTCGTGGACAAAGAACATGACAGGTAATAAAAAACACAACAAATAGAGATTTTCACTCAAATGCAAGTATGGTCGGCATGTTAGGACTTTTCTTGAGAAATCTCTCTTGAGTGTTTCCATGTAGTTTCCTTCCTGTTCACCATAAAGTACTGCCATTTAGAATTAAAGTTCCAAAGACTGTTAGAGGAGTCAGTGATCCATGTGAAAAGCAGCCATAGGCGAACTGACTGCCCAAAATAAGGGTTCCCATTAAAAGGTACACTTTAGGCTTATTAGTACTAGAATGGTATAGTGATTTAGTTGCTTTGCCAAATTCATTCAAGGGAGAGATTGTTGTTGATAGACAAAATGATAGTATGCCTGGGTTTTACTTCTAAACAATCCTGGGGAGGCAAGAGAAGTAAGACAAAATTGGCCTCGAGTTAATAATTATTGAAGCTGGGTGATAGAAATGTAGCAATTCATTATACCAGCTTCTATTTTCTAATATTTTTGAAATTTTCTACAAGTAATATTTTTCAAAATTACTACATCAGAATAGGGTTTGTTTTTGTGTTCATTGCCACTTCTCTTACAGTGCTGAAGGAAGTCACGTTTCAGGACAGAGCAACGGACGAGATCCACAAGCTCTTGCCAAGGCTGTACAGATTCACCAAGATACCTTACGCACAATGTACTTTGCTTAAAAAGTCCAAGAATATTCTCTGAGAGGAAGAACTGAAAGGTGCATCGACATACAGCATATGTTTCCAGTGGAGTCAGTTGAGTGGGGATGCCTCCAGCCATACAGCAGCCAACACTGTGTGGGGACCAGTGTCTGATTTTTATGTTGATACAAGGAAGATTGTTTACTTCATCAAGGAACACAGCACCATTATGCAATATGAAACCAGCCAACTGCTTTTTTGTGCGGTCTCCTTAGGAAGTATCGCCATTGTTTTGTTTTCACTTTCTTGTAGTCTAACCCTTTTAATGCCTTTACCTCAAGTTGCTTGGCAGCACAACTATCTTTGCAAAAAAAGTAAAGAAAAAGTAAATGACAGTTTAAAAAAAACACACACCTACATGAATAATCAAAGTGATTGTTCACGATTATGTGTGCAAAAAAATTAATGTGCATTCGTGTATTCTTGTAAAAGGTATCTGTGTATATTTTAAATATATACATGTATACTTCATATGCATATATATCTGGATCTACATTGATAATAGATATATATGTGTCTGTTGCGTGTATTTTATAGTTCATTCCTTTGGGGAACTTTCTTTCCCTTTTATTATCTTACCAACACCACTTTGATTTTTCTCTCTACCTCCCTTTCCTTCATCTCCTACATTTTTTTTTTCCTAATGCTACCAGTGACATTCAGATGTTCGTGTATCTGGTTCATTTGGATATGAAGCATGGCAAACTAGATTTTTATTTTTATTTTGCACACCCTACTCCGGTCTCTTGTCTCATACACAATTCCAAGTCCTCAACTCTTGATACTGCTTTCTTAAGAAACAAAATTATTATATATATATATATGTAACTATATATATATATATAATGTTTCTGTGAGAGTGTGTGTCTGCCCCCTCCTGCTCTGAATTTACATTTGCCATTTGTAGAATGTGTACATAAGCAGTAGCAACCTTAAACTATTCTTTTTCTTTAGTTTGTTAAAGCTGCTATGAATATAAAGCCTTGTCAAAAGTTGTAACTCAGAAATTCCTCTCTATAAGTGATATGTATTCTAAATTTAGCCTTCTGTTTCTCTGCGTTATACATGAAAATCCCTTGTAGCTTTTATAAAGGGCAAATATTCTAAATGATTGGAACTCTTTAGGGTTGAGGCCTCTGAAATTGGGTGGAGAGAGAGAAGGGGTTATTGAGGGGTTTTTTTTTTTATTTTATTTTTTTTTTGCTAGTTTACTTGCTGCCTCTCATACCTTAATGTGATTTTCATATATATATATTTTTATATATATGTGTGTATATATAAACATATATGTATGTGTTTTGAAGTACAGCTTCCTTTTCTTTTATATTTATTAGAATAGTGCTTTAATAGAGAACTGTATTGGCAACATCTTTTATAGAAATGTAATCATGTTTATTTTAAGAACTGACAACTTTTTTTTGCTGTCTTTTAGTGCAATAAGTAGTTTTAAAGGAAAGCTGTGTCTGTTTGATATCTTTACCACGGGTAGTGGGAGAAACAGGCACCTCCATAATTTTAAAAGGGCAAAGTAATACAGCCTTAATTTCAGAAGGAAAGTTTTATAATTTTTCAAGTTTAAAGCCTGTCTTTTAAAAATCATAATGAAAATGAAGGAAGTTAAATTTCCTAAGTAAGTCTGACCTTGAATATTAAAGATAGAGTTGAGCTTTGATTTAAGAAATGACAGTGAGTAGGGGCGCTTGGCTGGCTCAGTCGCTAGAGCACGGGACTCTTGATCTCGGGGTTGTGAGTTCAAGCCCCACATTGGGCATGGAGCCTACTTAAAAAAAAAAAAGAAAGGAAGAAAGAAAAGAAAAGCCCGTGAATAGCTTAAGATTTAGAAGACATTTACTTCTTTGAAAATAAATCACGTTTATTGAACAATCATACTGGGTTGGGTGCCCATTTTCATTTACTCAAATGAATCAGGAAAATATAAAATGATATTTTTAAAACATTTTTTGTCAATTTATCAGCAGTGTAACTTTCCTTTTAAAATTAGGGTTATGGTGGCAAAGGAATTAGGATTTTGATCATTTTAAGTTAAATCACTGAAATGTGGAAAAGGTTTTACAAAACTTCCGTTTTATTGATTTCACTTTACGATATTAAAAAGTATTATAGAGCTATCAAAATTGAGTTCATCGGTAACATTGGATTCAGGGGAGCGTTGCACTTTGTGACTCATGAAAATTGCATTTTAACTTTTTTTTTTCTTTTTTGCACTGGTTCAGAGTATAGATACTACAGATTATTTCCAGTGGGCATTGTTAAACCTTTCAGAATTCCATCTGCACATGATAACAAATGGATTAGCTCTTTAGTTTCTCTCTTACCTGTAATCCACTCTTATTGACAATTTACTGTATTTTGAGCCTAAAATCTGAGCCCATGTCCTCCAACAGGTATGAAATCTTTCGTTCCTCTGCCAGAAAACTAAGAAAGTACTGTATTTTGTATGTTTATTATTGAAGTGTCTGAAATGCAATTTACAACACTGTTTCAAAGCTCTTTACATGAAGTAATATTTGTATAGTATATATATTTTTTCTCCCAACCCTCCCCCTCTCCTCCAAAAATTTTCTATAAAGCATGTATTTTTTTTTTTAACATTGAAATTTCACTGAATATAATCAGGAACATGAATAGAAGAAAATAGTGTACCCTAGATGCTAAAACCTTGATTGCTGTATGCTTTCTCAGTATGAGTAAAACACCTTCCTTTACCAATAGAAGTTACACAGACTTAATGTGGGAAACTGTAGGGCCCAGGAAAGAACTGTAGATACCTTTTCTCTACTGCTTCACCTAATTTTCAGTTATTTAGTTTCCATGTACTAGAATGAAGCCCATAATTTAAATCTATTTAGGACTTTTACTGAGGAAAAACAATTTTTTAAATATAAAGCTTTACCTTTAAAGTGAATTCTTTTTTAGGGTTTCTTTCTTACAGTTTCACATTGCTAGTTTAAGGTTGGTTAACTTGAAAGAATATGTATAGTATATTTTGCTAACAAACTGGTATATCAAACTTAATTAAAAGAAGCCTTGTGCTTAGAATTTAAAAGACCAGGTGGCAAATACTTTTTGAAATTTGTTTTAATTATTCACTTCTGGTGTAGAATTCCTGATCTTTTTTTATTAAAAAATTTTTAAAAAGATTGTTTTGAATTTAAAGGTCATGAAACTCAACAATGACCTTTCTGTTCCTGCGTTTGCTCACTAAACTATATAATGAATGCTAAATTTTGGTCTGCTGTTTTCTATGATGCATAAGAGTGACTTTAAAATATCAGTCCCTGCCACTGGTATAATTGATTTTCATGTGAAGAAGAGTTGGGAGTTTAATGTATATTCTGGATGGCAAATGTGTCTGGGTAAAGTGCTGATACATGTTATTACAGTATCAAGTTATTGGCATTGAGGACCATACATTCATAATACTGTAGCTGCTATATTTATTTAATTTTGAAGAGTCTGACAGTTACTGCACTAAAGGATAAGGAGATGAGCAGGATTGGAGGCTAGTGTTAGACACCCCCCCTTTTTTTTTTCCTAAATAAGATTAAGAACATGAAATAACAAGGTAACAAAGGGTGCTGCCATTTTAGCTTCAATTTAATATTAGGATACTGTTTTAGACGTGTGGATTTTTACTTTAGCGGTTTCGCAAAAGGGTACCTCAATCTCCTCAGTACTGGTTTTTGGCATATTTTCACAGAAGTACAAATGCCCTTTATTTTTTAATATTTTACCTTTTAACAAGTTACTCAGAAAAAAAAAAGTTCTTCTATGGAAATATACCTGTTTGTAATCTATTAATTTATTTCTCTTAGAAGAGTCTAGAGGGATTCTAGTAGGAATGTACTGGGTGTTGTGGAAGGCACTTGATAAAGATTCATCTCTACCTTCTAGCATAGGGACTCCTAGCCTTCTAAAGACTCATACTAGTTTTCCAAACTAGGTTCTCTGATGACCCACCACTGCCTCATGTTTACTTGTATATTTTGTAATGGATTTTAGTATGACAGCATGATAGGCTTAGTCATGACAGACTTAAAGGAAATAAAATCTGAGTTGCCATTCAGTAGAAATGGCTGGCAGAGGATCTCAGTGTTTAAGGAAGAGGTCAACACTCAGAGTGCCAGTAATAGATCTGAAGTAATTAGACGATTATAGGCCAGGAATTAGAGACTGTTGTTAAAGAAATTTGGTGTTTTCAGAGGCTAACATGAATTTGCCAAGGGTGGTGATTTTTATGAAATCCATCAAGCTAGCCACTTGGATTCAGCTAGAATATTCTGTAGTCTTGCTATTTCAAACTTGATAGAAATATTTTGCCAAAAAGCTTAACTGATAACTCTGTATAATTTTTATTTGGTATCATTAAACCTGAGTTAAATATTTGGTTAAATCATCTCTTAGATGTTCTCCTATTGAGTATTTTTTAAAGACAGGTTGCTCCTATCAGTAACTCGCTACTTAAATTATCTTTTGTGAGTTATCAGTCAAGCTGCAAAAAGACATCATTGGCTTGGCATCTTTATTTTGCTTTTTTTATCCATACAAAGTTTTAACCCTTTTCATTCTTCTTGAGAATTCATGGATGTCTTAAAGCTCCAATAATAATAGTTGGGAGACTTTATATTTATCAAGTGAGGCCTCCCTGAGTGGCAGTATAACCCTGACTCTAGAGTCTGTCTTTATTTTCCTATATCCCTCCCATTTGATCATATAAAGCACTTTCATGATTCTATAGGAGTCAAAATAAATAAGCCAAGAATAGATGTATAAAATCAGTACAGAAATGTGAAAGTTTTCTCCAAAAAATCTTTTTAAAAAAAATTTCTGCTTGTACTAAGAACATTCTTGATCAGTGACAGTGTTAGAAATGATACCATGATTATGAAACCTAAGCTGACCCTCAGGAGGAAAAAATTTAATCTCTCTGTCCCCCTCTCACTTCTTCTCTCTTTATATAGATATCTCAAAGGGAAAAAATATTTTTTGACTTTTTCCTACTTTAAAAATGGTACATTTTAGTTTATAATTTTCCATGTCGGTCAAAATAATTTTTTTTAACTAATGTAAAATGATCAAGGCTTGTGCTAATACTGTCTACTGCTAGCTGAATTTTATTTTTCTTTACCCAGCAAAGATAGTACTCTAGATTTTTACAGTGTTCATTAAACCTCAAGAATCTAATGTTCTTAAAGTATGGAAACTAAAGATTTTAATTTGAATTAAAAATAGATAATAAATTTAATATGGAAGGTTGAGATTTACCAACAAGAAACCCTGTTGAAGATTCAGGTAACAAAGAGTGTGACAAAATTAAGATCCTGTTAATTGATCTGTCCAGCCATTGGTCTCCCTTCCTTTTTGAAATCAATGTCTGAAACAACCAAAACCTAATGTATCTATGTTAGGGTCTCAGTAAAGCAAAGATATTCTTCAGGGTAGAGCTAAATTAAATTTTTAAATCATTTTTTAAAGTAAGGCGGTTCTTAGAAAGTGCCTTTTCAGAAGATGGTGCTGTAGATTTTTATTTTTCAAATAGCACGAGACAACGTTTAAAAGATAAATTATTTTAGAACTCCAAGAGTGTGACAGTTTCATAATAATGTTATTTGTTGTCCTGAATCTGGTCCAAGGGAACCAAGTAAAGGTTTTATTCAGTAAAGCATCTAGGTAAATGCTCACCAAATGTATTTTGTAAATTCAAAAAGTAAATTTTAAACAATTAACCCTTTCAGTTCTCAGCTGTGTTAAAGGTAATCTGTAAGGCACATAAAACAGCAAATCTGCTAAACTTTTTAACAAGAGTATAGGTATGGTAGCAAGTGCCCAAAGGGGAAGGTAACTTGCCAGGAAATTGTATGTCATAGACTACCTTTCTTTTTTCTTTTTCTTTTTTTTTTTTTAAGCATAGATTGACCCTTCTGTAAATATCTGTTGGCATCCTTTTCTAATTAATATTTATTAAAGAAGACTGCTTATATATAAAAGGAGAGCCAAGTCATCATGGAAATTAGTTTAAGAGAACAAGTGATTTTATCTCTATCTTTAGGGAAATTCTCTTTTTTAGTCACCAAAAAATATTTTAAGTGATTCTTTTTTTCTACCATGGGGGAAACTATGAAAAATGATGACAGTGCATCTAAAAGGGTATGGTCAGTTAATTAGAAATGCAACATGCAAAATTGGGCTTTGGAGGAAATAAGCAATATGAAGGGTAATAGCAGAACCATTCATACTTACTAGAAATGTAGCAATCTACCAGAAAGCAGTTTTCCCGTGGACTGTTTACTAGTACTAGTAAACAGCAGTAAATGATCACCTAACCAGTTCTTGTGAATTTGGTGAGCATTTCTCCAGAAAAGAATAGACTAAAAACAAAAAAACACCACACCTCAGTAACCTTGTATGCTGCATTATGTAATAATGATAGTAAAATTATATCGATTGTTTGGAGTGTACTGTGTCTGTTTGCAAATATACGTGCACATTAAACTTTTTCATTTTTTATAATGTCTTAATAGCAATTATGAGTTTATTTTTTAATATTAATTTTCTATTGTGATGTTTATATTTATTGGCAATTTGTGTGCAACTTTTATATTTTGCTTAGATGTTGGTTTTAAGGTATTTTATTTTTATAGATATTTCTAGCTTTTCCTCTTTCTTTGTAATATTAGCAAAGATTAAGATGGAATGTTAATATACCAACCAAACTAAAGTCTAGAGTTTGGATTTTTACCAATAAACCGTTAACACTATTTTTTAACTTAGAATATTTAATGTTGTTTATATAGTGGGCATTAAAGACAGTCTTTAGACAGATTTCTAAATGTGGAGGGGAAATGGGGCTTTTATATAAGTTAGTTTTTTTTTCCCTTAAGTAGCAAACTAACACTAACAGATTGGATTTATTTTACCTGATCTGCAATTTTGGGGCAACTTGTCTAATAAATGATTGTTACATTTCTTTTTTTTAATTTGAACTACATTGAAATTATTTAAATGCCCACATCATCCAGCATTAGGATTATGATATTTTTATAGGCCTGGGAAACAAATAACAAATGATCCAGAAGTCATTGATAATTGAATTTGAAAGGAGATCTCCTCCCCATGCCCATAGTTATATTAAATGAAAGATTTGCTACCCCGATCATTTCCCTAGCATACTTTCAAAGTTGATTCAACCCTGAGCATCAGTGAAGAAACAGAGTGTAAGTGGCTAGGAAGAAAAGCAGATAGACTGATTAATACAGTATTTCAGTTAATTAAAAATCTAAGTAATAATTTGTGAATGCAAATTAATCAGAAGTCAATGAAAAGTATTGATTATAGAATATTAATTTCAAGCAATTATGGTCACTCCAGTTTCCTAGTGAATAGATAAGATTATTTGTATTGCAGTGCACACTTTTTACAAAGGCACGTGAAAAGAGTGAATTCTCTTAAGCAAGTAAAATATTTCCATAGTATTTTTACATTGTGAATTTGCTTGGAAAGCCACTTTTCTGTAAGAATTTAGAGGATAAATTTTATCCCATCCTCTGAGTTTTAAATTCTAAATTATTGGGGCTCAGTGTATGACATTTTGCTGTACCCTATTCTTTCCACTGAGGGGGTAAATGAGGAAGTTTCAAGTAGTTATAATTAGGAAAATGTTCTATTATGTAAAATTTTATAATTTAAAGTGAATCAGCATATGATTTCCTATAGACATTAGTCATATTTCTTTCTGCATTTTTGCCAGTTACAGTTTTTTTTTTTTTAATTATGTACTATTCTCAGCTACTTCCTTCATCCCCACATTAAGCATTAATTGAAGACTGGTACTCTGGTTATAGGAATTTGTTGCTACTAAATATGTTTCAAGCAGTCAAGATATATTTTTGTTGTAAGTATATGCCACCTCTTGAGGATATTTATTGTGCTTATAACATTAATAGTTTTATTCATTATGTTTCAACATTGTCCTAGGTTGACAGGCATGTAATTCTTGCAGACCAACATTTTTAAGGCAACCTGGTATAGAAATAGTCCTTTATTTCTTTTTTTTCCTTCTGAAAATTCATAGGAACCTGACACACAGAGCTTATTTTTCTCTTTTAACTGTTGGCTCCATAAATCAAGGTACCTGGCATCAGTACTGAGTCACCAAGTACAAGTACTCGGTGACATGTTCCTGTTTATAGTCCACCTCCTAAGAAATACTTGTGCAGTAAGTAATGGTTCATCCCAAAAAAGAACTCTCGTGAACAGTCCTATACGAGTGGAAAACAGATGGGTGTGTTGGTATTAGAACTTGGCTGGTTTGGGTTTTATTATTTCCAAAAATTAACTGTGTTTACATCTATAATTTTTGTTTGAAGTTTAACAGGCTGTGGCCAGAGACTAGAGAAGATTACTCTGGTATTTAATGCCTGAAACTTTCCATCCTTATTTACTCCATGCTTTAATTGGAAGGACAAACAAAAGTCCTTAATTTGACCCTATAATAATATTTTTAGAACCAAACAAGGAAGAACTCTACTAAGTTTTGCAGATGTGACTATCTTTACTCTAAGAACCTATGGAAACAGGAGGTCTTTGTAAAGAAATGGACTGGTGGGACTGTGAGATGTGTATAGTAAGGGGATGTGGGAAAGGTTTCTTTGCTGGGATCCTTAGATACCTTACAGGTGGGTCATATTTGCCTAGTTCTCACAACCACGTTGTAAAAGAGGGACTTGCTCTATGAACCTACAGAAGAGACCTGAGAAGAGTTTTCTGTAACCTAAATTTATTTTCTGCTGTTGTCCCCGACCTAAAGCTGCTCTCCTTCATTTTAATTCAGATAAGTTAGAGAAGTCTTGGAAGTTGCTTCTGAATTATAACAAAGAAATTAAATGAAGTATTTATCCTTAAATAGAGCCATGGCATTGCTACTGACATGGCTTTTCCCTTTACATAGAAAACGCCAAGCAGGACCTTTCCAGACAAGGTAGCCTTTCCTGTAAAGAAAAGTTTTTGGTGAAGGATTTGGGGAAAACACAGATAACGTTGTAATGAAGGGAAAGTCTTGCCTAACATAGTTCAGCCAGGTTAATGGATACAATCTGGGCCCAGGTTGCTTAACAAGAGGAAGCTTTGGTTTTGGTAGCAACAGACTTGGATCTCCAATGGTAATTAACTTGCAAATACCTCCCTGTTTCAAAGAAAGGGAGTTATCTCATATTATTGATGACAACCCTGCAAATGTGTATGTGCTCTTTTTCTAACTCAAATATCAGGAATAGTAAGCACTATGAGAAATTTTCTAATAGTATGTCCCTAAAAGAAGAGTCTTACAGTGTTTTCCAGGAGCTTTCTCGTTTTTAGCCCAGGGTGCAACCCCTTTCTCCTCTTTAAAAAGGGAAGAAAAGAAAAAGGATTTAAAGGTCATTTATACAGAATTCCACTCTGAGTAAATAATAGAGTCTTTAAAATACTTGGGGAAGGAGGATCACACACCACAAGTTATAGCTTGATTGAGAGACTATCTGAGCACTGTTTTCATGTTTGGGTTCCACGGTTTTTCCTTTGAACATACCATTTAATTTGCTTGAGTGCCATCATTCTGTTTTGTGATATAATGGACGTTTTATGCCATTTATGAATTGTGCAGTTCTTTTCTTCCCCACCCTGACCCATATTCTCTCTCTCTCTCTCTCTCTCTCTCTCTCTCTCTCTCTCTCAAAGGGGAGGGATAAAGCAAAAGAGAGATACAATGAGACTCATTAGAACGTACCTTTAGTTTACAGATGGAAAGAAACTCTAACTCTGTTCAGTGAGAATTAAGATTGAAAGTGTTAACACCACAGATATTATCTCTAGCCATAAATTTTGTTGCTAACTAGAGAGTGATAAAGTGAACAGGATATATATCAGAAATATATTAAAGTGATAAATTATTCTTGAAAGTAATATTTAAACCTTCTGTAATAGAGATCCCCATATTCTTAAGGCAAATTAATGTAGTTTCTGGTTTTAATGAATCAGACAGACTGATTAAAACTTTAAAATGCTTGTGGTTTTTATTCTGACACATCTTCTTAAATATGTCAAAATTATATTGGATGAACACTTGACTATTCTTTGCTCCTAATTTATGTATCGATTTATTCAGACTTCAATTACATAGATGTATCTCTCATATGCCTCTTGGTGTGTGCACAATTCTCTATAAAAACTTTTTAATTCAACCCAATTCCTAGTCAAGCCTGAGCTGTAAAGGAGAAAGTATAAGGTGTTTTGGAATGCAGGAACTTTTTCAAAGACCACAACTGGAAAATGTTGGAAAATGTGTTGCCTTTGAGAGTAGAAAGGGCTCTAAACATGAGCCAGAGACTTGGGAGTTCAGTCAGAGCTCTGCCACTAATTTCCTGTGTCCTTAGGCAATTTCCTCAATCCCTCCAGGTCTAGTTCCACATGAAATGGTAGTGATAATGCCTGCCCTCACCTACCTCACAAAGTTGTAAGAATTGGATATTGTGACAGTGCTTGAGTTCGCCAAAGGAAGAGGTATTCAGAAGTTCAATATCATAGAAGAGTGTTGTACGAAGGGTTCATTTCCGGTTTGCTTCTATGAAATTATCTTCTCCATGACCATGGATCATTTTGTCAAACAGGTACAAGAGAAACTTAGGCCTTATCCTGGTATGATGTGCACTTACAAACGTACCCTGTTTGTTTCTCCCCTGCCAGATACCCAGGCTGAATTTTTCTTTATAATAATCCTGGGCAAGAGTGTCACTTCAAAAACCAAACTTCTTGTAGTGGTGCTATGGCAGCTACGATTGTATTTTGAATTAGATTAATATGGTAAAACTATCAGATAATCAGAAATTAACTTTGCCTTTGCCTTCAGGCATTTTTGCTATACATGTTGGCATCAGAGGCTGGTGGTGTACAACCAGGTAGTCGTCCCTTTGTTGTCAGATTTTTGGTACCTCTTTTTGGAGTAGGGGCTTAGTTTTTAAGAAGGAAAGTGTGATTATCTCATTCATCACTTTGCAGAGTTGAACCTTGCTTTCCAATCACCGTGTATCTGTAAAAGTTAAAATATAGTAAAGGTTTTTCTCCTTCATTTTAATTCAGTTCTGAGCATCTGCAGGTGATACTGGCAGCCTATGATTGGTGTCTGACCCAGTTATCTTTACAGATCGTTGGTAGAACCTTCACATTTTGACAGGCTTACCCATTTTTCTGGAGGGAAGGGGCTTCTGTTTCTAGGAAGTAACAAAGGGTACCTCACGACAGGTTGTGTAAGCAATTCCTTTTTTTGCAACAGACAAGCCTGGTTTTTTGTTTTTCATTTGTTTAGAAAAAAAGGATGCATTTTAGGTACACAGGGTATGGGTGCATTCAATGCTTACTTTTAATCAACAGATGTTGACCTCTTCTTGTTGCGGCCGTTGGGCTTTTCCCAGCTCATCGCTAACATGGGCGGTATCTGTCTTCGTTTTATAGGGTAATGAGAATTATAGGTACGGAAAGTGAAAAGTTGGGTAGATTCAGGCTTAGAAAATGAACAAAAAGTCCACCTTGCTGAGTGAGATAGCTAAGAACATCGATACATCAGGAATACTTCTAATGAAGCAGTTTTTGCTGTAATGTGTCACTTTAATGTCTCCTGTTATGTACCCATAAAAGTATTACTGTATCTTGTGAGTAAAGATCATTCTTGTGGACTAGTATATGGATGCATTCATAGACTGTGGGAAGCAGTGGGGTGTGTGTGTATGTGTGTGTGTGTGTGTGTGTATAAATATTCTTTGTTTATAACACTGTATTACATAAATTTATATAGAAAAAAATAATGTGTTTCTTTCGTGTTTTGGGGACTAAAATTGTAATATAACCATTCCAGTGTAATCTGGCAACTCACTCTGGAGAACATTTATATTACACACAAATGCACACCCTTAAAGCATTGCTAACTGCTCCCACTTCAGATAATTGCTGCTTTTTTTAAACCCTAAGTAATGGAGGAGGAAATAGCACTCTTTTTAAAGGGGCTTTTCTGAAAAGTAAAATGTAAATATAGGACATGTGGGGAGGGTGGGACCACCTGCAGATGTCCTGCAGATGGACAAATAGCCTTTTAAATTTTACTTTTTAACCATCTTGACCGTGTGTGCCTATTTGTATTGCAGATGTGAACTATTTTTGGGGGTTGATATCAGTATGTTTTAAAACTGAATTATTACATAAAATCGGAGTAACCTCTTTCTCCATCCTCCTTTTCCACACTAACTATTCTTGCCAAATATTTCTGCTGAAACCAAGGTTCAGCATGGTAAAATGATGGACTCTCAAACCTCCTTCCTCATCTTCCCCATCCTGTCTTACACCTGGTCTGGCCTTATATTTTTTGTTGGCTTTTCATAAGTAAGAACAATTTACTGTAGTAATATAAAGACTGCAGAATTTCAAAATGTTTGTAAACCTTACTTTGTTATTAATGTTTGGTTACACAGTAACATCAGTTAAAACAGTGGAGTCTGAGTTTGTAATATGCTGTATGACCAGATAAGATCTTGAATGATACGAAACTTGACTGCCACATTTTAAGAGGAAAGTGGAGGTGGGAGCAAACTATTATATATATGTAATCAGTGTATAATTAGAAACACTAGATGCCGAATTCTATCACTGTGTACTTGGGGGCCAGGCTTTGGATTTGGTTGTCATTTTAATTCCTTGAAGACTATATGTAATTATGAGCAGAAGGCAAATAAAGTTTTTAAACAAAAGTGCTTTTTTCAGTAATTAAAGTTTGGTAGCAAATTTTCTACTTTCAGTTAAGTTTCCTTCCCCAAGAAATTACTACAAAATACTTAGGGTTGAGATTGAGAAGCTTGGAGAAGATGCTTTTTAAGCAGTTCAGTCACTTACACTTTATGTTAAAGAAATTGTCATAATTCTTCCTGAGCCAAACTGTCACTAGAATATCCTGTGACAGAACCAGTCCTCCTTTTTCTGCCATTCTGCATATTGGAAGGGTTCTGTGTTGTATTTGTTTTTAATCCTCGATTTAAAAAATATAATGGTTTTCGTGTTGCTTAGCTTCCGTTTGAAGTGTAAATTTCACTAATAATTGCAATAAAAAGAAAAGCTTTGCTCCAAACTTTGTATTGTGTGGTCTTCATTACAGCTCTCTGCCTTAGGTACAGGAATCAGTGTGTGCAGTGGAAAGGATCGCGACTGAAGAGTCATGAAGTCCTGGCTTCAAACCCTGTTTGCATGATACTCTGGACAAGTTCCTTGATGCTTCTAAGCCTCAGTTTCCTCCATTAAAAGAAGATAATAGTAAGGCTGTTGGGACATTAAATGAGATAATCCCTTTGAGGATGTGCTCCTTCCCTGGGGGTAGCTCACTACTTGGAAGAAGTCCAGCTTACTCAGTGGATAGAGCATGCGACTCTTGATCTCTGGGTCATGAGTTCAAGCCCTACATTGGGCGCAGAGCTTTAAAGAAAAAAGAAGAAAAAAACTTGTCCCTTCATAATTTCCACTAAGCCTATTTATGTCTTTCAGAACATCCCTTCCTGCTAACATGTATTCCCAACACAGTCTTCTCCCAGCTCTATGTCCCCAGACTCTAAACCTAACAGGACAGATTGTGATCTTGTTACCAACGCTAACAAGAATTAGCTTACTAACACATGCTGATGGGTGATGGTGGTTTTTTAACTCTATGTGTCAGTTGATAAGTTTGACAATTGAAGAAAATCACCCTAATGTCAGTCTTTGCCGACTAACTACACTGGTATAGAAAAATTCCAAAAAATAATTATACCCAAATGCATACAGTTAAATGGGGGAAATAGTATAACAATGACTCTGAGGCCATGCTCTGAAAAATCACAGAGGCTGTCATGTAACATAGGTAAGTGTAGAAAAGCAGCATGGTTATTGAGGCACACCTCAGCCTACTGCTCTGATTGATTAGGAAAACATGAACTGGACAGAACAAATCAATTATATTGGAGCTCAGCTGCCTGAAGCTTTCTTCATAGAAAAGGGTGCTCAGAGCACTACACTTAAGCATGTAGAAATGAGGTGGCAGTCCAAAGACGGGGTGGCCATCCGTCTCTTGAGCTTTAAGTTCTCGTGGTTTCCATGTTTCAGTTGTCCGATCATTTGACAGATTCTTCTCGGCTGCTGAGACTTTCATACCTTGCAGATGTTTTTAGAAAATTAATTAGGTTCATCTGTCAATGCCAGGAAAGGATGTGATCATTTTTACAATATTTGCTAAGATGTTTTTATCGTAAAGGGGACCGAAAATCTTCAGTCTTATCTGTAGGAGGAAGATGATTGTTTTCCTATCTTCCATCATTTTTGTTACTTGTACAATTTCTGCAGTTTATAAAATCTTTGCAATGCCTTTATAGAAAGCAGCACTTCTCTCATATTTGTCTCTACTAAAATATTTTCTGGTAAGAATAATGTTTGGACTCAAAATGTGTTTATAATTACAAACAAAACAGACACATTAGAGATTTAGGATTATGAAGCCTAATATGACATCTGATTCTCAGCTGAAACGAAACCGTTAACAGACTTTTTTGCTATGTGACTTAGAAATAACCTGAAAGTACTTGAAACTGCTAAATGTACAGTATTACTCTGTCTTTAATCTTGCTAAATGGAATTTTCACATTATCTTACAAAAACCAATACCAAAAACAGGACATAGGAGTAGTTTTTGTTTTGGGGGGAGTTTTTTTGGTACCCCAGGTAGGACCATAGGAATAGTTTTGATGCTGCCCCAGACAGGATTTCAGTAACCACTGTCATTCAGACATAATTCAAAATGTGCTTTGTATTTTATGCAAATGTAACATTAAGGTTGCTTAACCATCTTTATATATTTTGTGAGTTTAATTTTTCTAATTAATTTTTGTGCTTTCATAGATTTTAGATTATAAAAGTTTAGATTATAAAAGAGTGGTATCCCTTTGAATAGTGTTTCTTAAAATCTGGTAAGAGGTGCTATCTAAACCTTTAATACAAAAGTATGACTAGTGTCTACGTTAAGGCCCTTTAGATATTAATTTGAAAATCTTCATAAAAGTATAACATTTTACTTTGAGTATGGCAAGCCACTTTCCATTCATTTTAACTGAGATTTTTCTTTCTTATGTAAGAAGAGTGGGCTCTGGAGATAAGAAGAGAAAACCAAGTGGGGAAATAAAATTTGTTTCAACCTCCAGGGCAAGGGTAATGGGAGCCCCAGCCTTTTTTGACTACCATACTGTGTGAAACAAATGACCCTCACCTAAGACTGCGCCCTGGCGATCTCAAGACAGGTGCAAGACCAGCTGAAAATAAACTGGGGAAAAAGCCTAGAATCAAGCAGTTCCCTTTGGAGTAATGTACAAGCAAAGAAAAAAAATACCTGAAGTGAGAGAGGTCAAGTATTTCCACCCACTCTGTGTTTAAAAAAAAAAAAAAAAAAAAGGTAGGGGGGCGCCTGGCTGGCTCGTCTATAGAGCATGCAACTCTTGATTCAAGCCCCACGTTGCGCGTAGAGCTTACGTTAAAAATAATAATAATAATAATTTATTCTGGGACAATGATACCCAACTCTGCTGGCAAACAGCTCTTGTATAAAACCTCAAGAACTTCCACCAGACTTTGGAGGAGGGTAGTTACTTAACTATAGACATAGCCAAAGCCAGTCCCAATTTAAAGCAAAACTCTTAATGTGACACTAAGTTGTTGCTTGAAAAACATTTTCACAAGCACAGTTGTCACATGTCTAAAACAGCAGTTTCCAGAGGGAAGGCCAGAATTTGATTCACTAGCAAACCTCAACTTCAGTCTTTGCTGTCATCTGCCAGGCATGTTAGTGAGCTGTTTAGGACTTAACTTTATCGACGTAAGACAAGAAAGAAGATAGTGGGAAAAAAAAGTCTTTGAATTTGTACTTTGTTTTTCCGCTTAAGAGGGAAGACAGGCTGAAATAGAACAGCTTTTAAGATGTTCAGTTTGGCATTTCTGCATATTGGAAATAACTGATATTTTCGCATGCTACTAAATAGGAAAAGATGAACGAAATTATCATTCATCCTGTGAATTGTCTTTACACCCATTTTCCTGTTAGATTTAAATTAAATAGAAAACAACCTCAAGTCAACACCAAAATGGGAACTGCTATTTTGTTAGAGATTAGCCACTTGAAAGAAAAAACAGGGAAAGATAATTTATGTGAAGTGTCTCCAGAGAAAAGGAAGTTAACAATCATGGAGAAATTATAGTCTGGTAATCAGTTAGTTTATAAAGTCTACAACGATCAAGCAGCAAAATAGCACACCTCATTAGGAAAGACTTGGGCAAGAGTACTAAGACATACTGTATTTGCCTCTGGGCATTGGAAGTGCATTCTACAGAAGGATACTTTGGCTTCAGAAGACAACACACAAAATTGGCTGTGCAAGATACACCTCCAGGAGAGGCAATATAGTTATCTTCAGTAGCTAGATGTGGGGGTACCTTATCAAGGTATTATTTTTCATATTAGAATAAGATCAGCTGACCAACTAGCAATTAAAATCCTTTTAAACATTGTTCTGGTTGGATAGAAGTTGTACCTCTCTGGGGATCTGAATCATCGGAATTCACTAAATTCGGTAATCTCTGACACTTACTGGGAGGAGAAAATTGAGAACAGAGAAGATATATATTATCATACTTCACAGATTTTGAAAGAAAATGGCTTGTTGTTGCCAAAGCACTCCATGTCTCCTGTGGCTAAATCTCAATCACTTAAAAAAAAGTTTTGAGTTCACATTCTTCTCTTCCATGGATTTTTTTTTTTTCACATTTTAAAAAATGTCTTGCTTCATTATCTATATCTCTAGGATCCTTTAAAACCCATGAGAATGTGGAGTGGATACTTAGGTTCTTTAACTCTGAAGACAAAGAGCAGCCAACGGAAGACTACAACTAGACACGTGCCAGTTGAGCTCATTATCTTCCTCTTTATAATGTTCAAACAAGATGTGGCTGCTTTATCTATGAGCACCATTCCCAGGATAATGCACACAATAAACAGAGAAATGATGTATATTTCTGCCACCTACTGAGAGTAACCCACTGCATGGATATAATGTACGTGTCCTGTTCGAGGATCCCTTTGAGCATATGGGGCTCTTTTTATACAAGTCCACATTTGACCAGATGTCATCATAATCACAAAACACAGAGCTAAAGCTGCCCACAAGTTTTTGTTAAAAATAAATTTCCTATTCCATTTCCATAAATACACAAGTCCACCAATAAAAGCCAAAAACATCCCCAGCTTGAAGGGGCCGTGATAATCTGTAGGCTGTCTGAGGCTGATGTTGGTCTCTCTTCTCTCAGTTCTCTCAGCTACCCATTCAGCCACATGCTCAGCTGTGATACCCCTTCCCTCCAAATGGTAAACGTCATCCGACATAAACTTCCTCTCAGCAGAGAAGTGGAGGACACTTGGAACTGACATCAACTGGTGTATCTGAAAGGCCTCGGGGCTTTCATCATAATCCATCATTACAAAAAATACCTTGTTGAATGCACTGGAGTGCTGCCAGGAATTTGTCAAGATCTGAAATTCTTCAGCAGCACCTTTGCATATTTTTTAAAGATTTTATTTATTTGAGAGAGAGAGAGGGAGGGAAATCACAGAGGGAGAAGCAGACTCCCCGCTGAGCAGAGAGGCCAACGTGAGACTCCATCCCAGGACCCTGAGATCATGACCCTAGTCGAAGGCAGACGCTTAACTGACTGAGCCGCCCAGGCGCCCTAGCACTATTGCGATTACACATGATCTAAACTTCTGTAGAGTGGTAAACATCACAATAATAGTTTCTTGGTGTTTCTAGTACAAAATGATAGAACATGGCATGACTCATTCTTATCACTGTTTTTCTGGTCCAGTCCATCAGCTGCCTGAGCTTTTCTGCTAATATCTTCTTCCCTCAGCCAGGATGTGTAGGAACATCATGAGTCATGAACACCAAGCCCACCACCATAGCCACAGATATATGCCAAAACCACCACCATTCTGCCACATTTATTTACTTCTCTGTTATAAAATGTTTCAAAACATAAACTAAAATTTCTTCATTTCTTCCAGCAATTCATTTGTCCAAAAACTTTTTTTTGGTCTTCCTTAATCCTAGTAAAAGAACAACATCACAAAGTCCCACGCAGGTCTGCTTTGTGAGCCATGTATTAGAGTTTAGAAAATATTCTTTTAAAAAAAGGATTTTATTTATTAATTTGACATAGAGAGACAGAGAGAGCACAAGCAGGGGGTAGAGGCAGAGGGAGAGGGAGAAGCAGACTCCTGCTGAGCTGGGTGTCTAATGTGGGACTCCATCTCTGGAACTGGAGATCATGACCTGAGCTGAAGGCAGATACTTAACCATCTGAGCCACCCCGGAGCCCCTAGAAAATATCCTGAGGGGGAAAAAAAAACATCAGTGGTCAGGAAGTTTGGGAAATGTTCTAGCCTCAGTCTTTCTGGAGTGCTTCAGACTCAGATTTCTAACTGCCTGCTGGGCAGCACCTGGATCCACCACAAGCACCTCAAACTTCTTAAAATCCAACGTCATCTTCCCCTTGCCTACCAAGCCCCTTGGTTGTCCTTCCTCTGTGGAGGATCACACCATCCCACCAATCACTGGGATGTTAAAACTGAGGACTCTTCTGGAACTTCTCTCTTTCCATCCTCTATCAACCCTGCACTTGGCCTCTGGGACAGACTGCGTGGGTTTGAATCCAGGCTCTACCACTTAGTCATGTGACCCTGGGCACGTTCCTCACTTCTCTCGCAGGTAAGACCTACACAGTAATAGCACCCACCTCCTACCATCAACAC